>NC_133862.1:4761888-4940182 GCF_044706935.1 Curcuma longa | reverse complement strand
AATCACATATCCTATTACTAATTCTAGTTGATAAGCCTCAGCTAATTACAACTACCTCTAACAACTAATCAGCCTCATTTAAAACATCATAACAAAACTTGCACTAACATGACAATGCCACACGAATTGGCATCATGCCAAACATTTATATATGCCCTATACCATCCATATAAAGATGAACCTTGCCATACCAGTGATACGTGATTTTCATAGATCCAAAATTCAGTA
This sequence comes from Curcuma longa, assembly GCF_044706935.1. Lineage (NCBI taxonomy): Eukaryota > Viridiplantae > Streptophyta > Magnoliopsida > Zingiberales > Zingiberaceae > Curcuma > Curcuma longa. Next base: position 4,939,954 of record NC_133862.1, on the reverse strand, counting down.
CTAGAATTAACAACCTATGATTCACTTTAGTTAGAATATCATAACTCATCATGTGATGTCCCAGTTAGCCATGCCTCGAGATGTCCGACTGGATGAGTAGTGCTTGGACGTACATCCTTGTTACATCGATCCATCCAATACGCCATCTTGCCATTGCTGTTGCCTCCACCATACTATAAAATTCTGTTGCAACCTGCTCATTGTTGACAAACATCACTGTCTAGAGATAAGGAAAGCAACAACTATAAGAAGGTTGCATAGGGCAGTTGATGCAAAGGGAGAGGAGAAGCAAGTGGCTGCTTGATTATAGTGGAAGATATTGGCAGGATCTTTCACGAGTCGTTGATGGCTGTGACTCATCAAAGAAACGGTAGCACAAGGTAAAGGCAGATTGAGAGGGGAGGTGGTGCAAGTTATGGTGTAGCTAAGGATGTTTTTGATTGATAGATTCAGGAGAGGGGAGGTGCTGGATTGTGTTTAGGGGGTCGTCGCTCCGCTTTGATAATGACAATGGGGAGAAGCTATGTTGGAGCACATCAGATGCTTGAGTGGACTGCAATTGGCTTCTTCATGTTGGAGAAGAGATCTGACTGATGAAGGAAAAGGCAGAGAGGTGGGGAAGGAATGGCGGCAAAACATGGTTGTCAAAAATAAATGGTTGGGAGATTGATTGTCATGCTAAATAGAAGAGAGAAAGGAGGAACATGTGGGTAGGTGAAGTTTTGGGTGTGCTGTGCCTAATGTGGGGAAAGGAGACACGATATCAAGCATAGGTCTAACCTGATCACTATGCATATCATATTGACAGACTTTTTTACATTTAAGAACTTAGTTGTTTTTTTCCTTCTCTAATTGTTCATACAATTTTCAATATTAATAATATTTTGCATTTGTGGTTTTGTAGACTCTACTCATATGCAATGGTATAATCAGTTTCTTCTGTTTTATAAATTGTGAATGAAAGAATCATATCTTTTCTTTTGAGACAGTCCAATAAAATGTTTAATATCCAGTGTGGTGGTTATGTTTCACGAAATATAGTGTCCAACTACTGATTGCATTCAAGTCAGCTGAAAGTGCTATAAGTTTGTGTTTAATATGATTATTTTACCAGAAGTTCTATTTCATCCACTAAAAATTTTACTATAAATGCAAAAGGTTTTGATTCGAATGATTTTCAAATTTCACCTTCATGTTTAATTTAAATTTTATTCTCACTTCCCATGGTTCTTAAAATCTTCTGATTTTTTTTCTTTTTTACTATGTCTTCATGCTCTGGTTTTTTACTTCTTTTTATTTTATTCTGGAGATGTGCCATACTTCAGAAAGGGCATATTTTAGTAAGTTATCAAATTACAAGATTTCTCGCAACAGATACACTTGTGTTCCAGAATCTACATAATTTGTGTAACTAGTCAATGAGCTAAGGAGTGACTTCTATCCTATTCTGGTAGCCATTCATTTACAAACAGCGAGAAACCTATTGTTCAATCTTTTATGACATTTTTTGAGAGCCACGAACAAACAGATTAATTGCAAACTAGGTGTAGCAACTCACGCTTGGCTTTATTTTACAAAATTATTTTGGGCCATAGCCTTGTTTTGTTACTTTTCCCAGTCTTAAAGCTGTTGAAGTTATAAATGGGTTGGGCCTAATAAGCAAAGCCCTTGTTAGTTGTATGCCATGCTGGCACCCTTTTCTCCAGTCACTTGCTTGTGACAAAGTTTTGGTTTGATATTTACTCCAACATTGCAATTTCTAGTGCTCCATATGCAGCCAAAATAATCAGAGTTGTGCAGATTCATGATTGTAAATTTGTAATGTAGCCTTCCAGTGCAAACTAATGTCTTTCATAATTATGCTGGATGGGGGCTGTGGATCTAAGTATAACATCTCCATAAACGGATGAGCATGGATTTCTAGTTTGATGAGCTTAACAAGCCTTTAAGTTTGTTAATGGAAAATAGCTTCTTTGCACAATCAGAATAGTTCACTTTGAACTTATTCTATTTTGTCAGATAAAGATGTTCCTAGCTGATATTTCCCTTGCATTATAAATAATTTGAATTTCAACTGATCTTTTTTTGTTGAATAAAGATGCCACTAGCTGATATTTCCATTGCATTTTGAGTAGTTTGATTTTGAATTTAGCTTTATTAGTTGAATAAAGATGCTACTAGCTGATATTTCCCTTGCATCACTTTAATGATTTTGTTGCATGCATAAATGCACAATTTATTGGGCAACGGACAATTTCCACTTCCTTTTGACTAGGTATGAGGGGCAGCGTGACATGATATATAACCAGACATACAACCTTGATCAAGTTGCTTTCGCTACGGAGGGACTTAAAGATGCTCAACATACTGTATGTTTTGAAGCTTCAATCAACATTTTATTTGCTCTAACTTGTTTTCTTTTGCTGATACAAAATACTGACAACTCTTCCAGATGTCAGCACTAAAATCTGCGAACAAGGAGTTGAAAGGGGTTATGAAAACCGTGAATATTTCAGCCATAGATGTATGTTTGTTTGACATATAATATAAGCTAAAAGATTTGTGTACATTTTATCATTCATCTCAGTTTGGTCTAGGAACTTGAAATTGTGGTGTTTTTGTTCTTTGTATCTGAAATTATTTCTAAATGCAGAGTATGCAAGATGAAATGATAGATATGATGGATATTAGTACAGAGATCCAGGAATCTCTGGGAAGAAGTTACAATGTCCCTGATGACATTGATGAGGAAGAGCTAATGGGTGGTATGATATTCGTACACACTTTACAAGTTACCTGGTTGTCATTTTAGGCCTTTTATTTATTCGTTCTGATAATATATGCAGAGCTAGATGCTTTGGAAGCTGATATGGGAACAGAAACAGAATCTGATGCAGTTCCATCCTACCTTCAACCAGATAAGGAATCTGATCTGGATGCAGAACTTAACTTACCTGCAGCTCCAATGGGCAATGCTGCAGCAGTGCCCAACAGAGCAAGGCCCCAGGTATATCCATAACTTGTAAATGCTTAATACTAATACTGTTTACTAGGAAATTTTCTGCATCCAACTTTCTGTGATTATACTATATATGCAATATTTGTTGTACAATATAATAAATGAATTGTACAATTTGAAATATCTTTTCGTCAATGGTAAACACTGAATTATGTAGCACTCAGTTCTTTTGCCCTAGCTTTGCAAAATCTTTAGGATATATTGAACCTGAAGTTCTCTAGAAAATCTTGTTTTTATTTCAATAACCTTGCCACTTTTATATACAAGTTATATATTTTTGTTTAAGGAATTAAAATCATATAATATTTTTTAATTAATTACAGCTATTGTCAAATCAAATCAAATCTTCATAATTATACAATATCAAATCAAATCTGCAATCAAATCAAATCTACAATAAATCCACCTTGATTGGTTTTCCACACTCCCACTCAATCTAGGTAGTAGATGCTTTTCAACCCAAGAATTGTGTTCATCTTACTTAGATTAGGTCTGGACAAGGCCTTGGCAAGGATGTCAGCTGCTTGATGTTTTGAAGGAATATAGTTTGAGGATGATTGACTTATCTTTAATTTTGTCATTGATGAAATGTCAATCAATATCCACTTGTTTGGTACAATCATGGTGGATACGATTCCTAGCAATTGCGATAGTTGACTAGTTGTCGCATAGGATTTGAGTAGAGCATGATGTCTCAATTTTGAAATCGTTTAGTAGTTGCTTTAGTCATATCCCCTCGTAAATCCCTGAGGCTAGTGCTCTAAACTTAGCTTTTGTACTACTTCTAGTGACCACCGTTTGCTTCTTACTTCACTATGTTACTAGGTTTCCCCATATGAAACAACAATATCCTGATGTAGACCTTCTATCATTTGGAGACCCTACTCAATCAACATCAGTATGTACTTCTAAAGATTTGCTATCTGATTTTCTGAACATAAGATCTTTCCTTGGATCTTTCTTCAAGTATCTCAATATACGATTCATTGCCTCCATGTGATCCATAGATGGATTACTTAGAAATTGACTCATCCGATTCATTGAAAAACTTATATCCGGACGTGTATGAGTTAAGTAGATCAGCTTATCTACTAACTGTTGGTATTACCCCTTGTCAATCGCTAATTCATCAGTTCTAGGCATAAGCCTAATATTGGGGTCTATGGGAGTTTCAACCGGCTTGCATCCACTCATCCAGTTTCCCGCAACAGATCAAGTATGTTATTTCGTTGGGAAATTGATACGTCGTTGTTGCTTTGTGCCACTTCCATTCCCGAGAAATACTTTAGGTGCCCCAAGTCTTCAATCTCGAATTCTTTGGACATGAGCGACTTGAGTTTTCTAATTTCATCACCATGATTTCTTGAAAGGACAATGCCATCAACATACATAATCAAAACTGTGATTTTCCCATTTGGGAATTACTTAGTGAACAATGTGTGATCAACTTGTGACTGAGAGGATCCATCATTCTTTAAGATTTATGTGAATCTGTCAAATCATGCTCTCGGTGACTGTTTCAGTCCATATAATGCTTTCTAAGTTTGCATAATTTTCCTTGTGTATTACTTGTCTCAAAGTCAGCTGGGATATCCATATATACATCTTTAGTCAAGTCTACATTAAGGAAAACATTTTTAATATCGAGTTGATAGAGTGACCACTTCAAGTTGGCAGTAATGGACAGTAGAACACGAATTGTGTTGAGTTTAGCCACTGGCACAAAGGTTTCCTGATAATCAATTCCATATGATTGAATATATCCTTTTGCCACTAGGCGTGCTTTGTACCAGTTTACACTTTTATCTGCATTTTGTTTAATTGAGAACAACTACCTACACCCCACAGTTTTCTTTCATGGTGGTAGCTTTGTTATCACTCACGTGCTATTTTTTTCTAATGCATTATATTCCTTGAGAGTCACCTTTTTCCATTAAGCAATTTTAAGAGCTTCAGCTACAAAGTTAGAAATACTGATTCTAACTAAAGAGGTCACAAATGCATGAAACAATGGTGATAGCTTCGCGTAGGAGATGCAATTGTAAAGAGGGTGTTGAGTGCACGATCTTATACTTTTCTAGTGTGCAATTGGTAGATTTAATGTAAAATCTAGTTGTAGACTAGAATCTGTTGTCTCTTATCATGATTCTGGTTCAACTTGGCTTGGGTAATTCTCTTGCCAGTGTTGAGATAGTATCGGTACTCGATGTTTCCTTCTTTCATACACCTGTAGAGTAGGAGGATGAGGAGGGTGATTATCAAGATTTGGAGATGGTGGATCATCAGATTTTAGGGAATGTTGAATGGATGACTCAAATGATGATGGCCCAAGAAAGGATGCCCATTCCCAATACTGCATTTCACTGGTATTGTTCTGTCCCTGAATTGTAGTATTAGAGTAGTAAGGGGTACTCTCAAAGAATGTAACATCCATAGTGTTATAGAACGTTTTGGTGGCTGATGAATAACATTTGTATCCTTTTTGGTTAGAGGAATAACCAAGAAAGATACATTTATGAGCTCAAGCATCAAACTTGCCTCGGTATTGAGAGTGAATATGCACAAAAATGATGCAATCGAAAAGTTTGAGAGGAAGGTTGGAGACTGGGGAAATAATTTTTGTAGTGTCTGTAATGGAGTGCAGTGTTGGAGAACTCGAGTGAGTAGACGATTTATGAGGTATGTAGTAGTGAGGATTGCTTCTCCCCAAAATGTGATTGAGGTATTAGCTTGAAATAGTAAGGATCGGGCTACCTCAAGAATGTGGCGATTTTTTCGTTCGGCCACACTATTTTCTTGCAGTGTGTCAACGTAAGAGCTTTGTTGGACAATTCCATGAGATTTGAGATATGCACCAAGATCAGAATTGAAAAAAATCTTTGGCATTGTCGGTCTTGAGTATTTGAATATCACATTTGAATCGGTTTTTGACCATGACATGGAAGTTTTGGAAGATATGCTTGGCTTTAGATTTGTCTTTCATTAGGAATGTCCAACATAATCTAGTGTGATCATCAACCAATAGTAGGAATCACCTTGAGCCTGTGAGACTTAGGGTACAAAATGGTATCCAGATATCACCATGGATGAGAGAAAAAGGATGTGTAGGCTTATATTATTTGGGAGAGTAAGTGTTTCGAGTATGTTTTGCAATTTGACAAACTCGGATTTTTATTAATAAAGAGTGAGGGAAACAAGTATCTTAAGTATGAAAAATTGGGATGACTAAGTCGAAAGTGCCACATCATAATATCACTTTCTTTATTGGGCTGACTACTACCACTAGGACTTAACTGACATTTGTGATTAACTAAATAGCTTGAAGATGGATAGACACTAAGTAAAGACCTTCAGGAAACTTAGCACTGCCGATCGTTTTTCCGGAGCTCAAGTCCTGAAACACACAAAAGTTAGAAAAGAATTTAGTCTCACAATTAAGATTTTTATTTATTCTACTAACAGACACAAGATTACAATCAAAGTCAGGAACAAATAGCACAGAATGTAGAATTAGTGTGTTTGAGAGATGGACGGTTCCCGTCTCAACTACTTTAGCACATGCCTCATTTGCTATACGCACCGATTGGGGTTTGTCACATAGGAAAAATGTGGAGAAAAGTAATCTATCACCTGTTATGTGATTTGAAGCACTAGAATCCACAATCTAAGGGAAGTGAGTATATGTGTGCATTGCTGATGGAGACGATATGCTTGCCTTCTAGATTAGTTGTTGGAGAATATCAAGTTGTTCAAGGAATTGAGTTGTCACACTGTGTCGTGGGTGTGATTACAATATTTCCCTTTGCTTCGTAATCCTGGGAGGGAGGGCATTCAATCCGCCGGTTTCCCATGAAGGTTCCAACACGTGTCTTTGGTGTGTCCTTGCTTTCGACAGTAGTCACACCATGGACGTCCCTTCCTTGGTCGATTGTCATTTGTGTTGTGAGTAGAATTTCGGGCAGTTAGAGCACTTGCTTCAGTTGATTGAGAGGTTGAATTTCGAGGTTTGGTTGTCCCAACATTACTCTCATATGGCTTTCTTCCCTTCGCACTTCTGAAAACACCTCTGAAGACTTGGTAGTGGTTTTATGCTAAGGATTCTGCCCCTTACTGCATCCAGAGACTGATCAAGTCACATTAGAAACTTAAACACTCTCTTGGTTTCCACAAATCTCTTGAAATATGTTTGGTCTTCAGAACACTTCCAGTTATGAGCTTCAAAGAGATCCACTTGGTGCCAATAGCGAGTGAGAGTTGTGAAATAGGTAGTTACTGAATGATTACTTTGCTTGAAGTCTTGGAGAGTACTTTCAACATGAAATAATTTAGCAATGTGTACTTGGTTGAGAAAGTATCACGAACTGTCTCTCATATATCGTGGGCAGTCGTGAACAATAAAAAATTTGCACCGATTTATGTATGTGTAGAGTTGATTAGCCATGACATAACAAGATTGTTTTCAGCCCTCCAGACTCGATACTCTGGATTGCCTATTTCTGGTGCTGGAATAATCGTGATATAATCATCTTTTCTTCGTCCACTAATGAACATCATTACAGATTGTGACAATTCAATTTGTGAATGGTAATTGCGGCAAAGATAGTTTCTGGTTGACTTAGGAAGTGTTGCATCATGGGGTGATTTGGAGTAGAGTAAACCGTGAAAGAGTTCGTCAGCATTTGCTCGCAGTCCGACATAATTGGCTGCAGTCTCAATAAATAGATAGAGGTGGAAGAGACGTTCTGGCCTAAAGTTGTCTCCCTCGAAGATCAGAGTTGCTGATGGCTGATGAAGACCGAAACCCTAGAGTTGGTTGAGTAGCAGGAGGGTTGCTCTGATACCATGAAGTTTTTCAAAAACTCTTATCTTTATTTCAATAACCTTGCTGCTTTTATATACAAGTTACATATTTCTGTTTGAGGAATTAAAATCTTATAATATCTCCTAATTAATTACAACTATTATCCAATCAAATCAAATCTTCCTAATTTTACAATATCAAATCAAATCTACAATCAAATTAGATCTGCAGTAAATCTACAATAAATCTGCCTTGATTGATTTTCCACAAAACCTAACTTATGTTTACTAATTGCTACCTTCTTGTGCTTTCCTCAAACTTACCCTGAGATTTTGTAGCCTTGTCGATGTTTTGGCTCTATAGCTACACATTTCTTTTAATGGCTCGGTACCTGTGTCGAGTTATGATTGTTCGATCCTTTTATTTGAGCTCTGTTGATATATTTGTTCATCATAGAATCTGTGGCTTCTGCTGACATCTTTGTTTGCGCTGATGCAGGCTGAGAATGAATTTGGCTTGCCTAGTGTTCCCCAAGCATCTCTACGCAGTTAAAAAGTCTGCTCATTTCATATGATACTCAGTGACATGGACATAAAAATATTGTGATCCTTGATTAATAATGGTTCATTCATGACTTCGTAGAGTTGTCTGTCGTGTTCGATAGTTTTTGTGAATCAGACTTTTTTATGGTCAACTATACAGCGTTCTTATGGGAACATCTAGCGATAGCACTAGTGTCTTTTGATCCACCAGACAGGTTAGTTCCTTATCACATCAAAGCTACCAATTTGAGATTGATATGGAAATGAACCCCCACATGTTTATGGTATTTTTGTTACTCTCAACTTTTGATTCAAACAAACTAGGCGACTCCTTTCATATAAAGAACAGATGGATGATGTCTCAATTTTGGTCGATGCTGTCTGGCCTTTTTGTTTTATTGTGTGTGTAAGTTCAGTGACATGTTGAGTGCATTTCCCCTCAAATAAATCTATTAAATCACTCTTCAGAAGAATCAATAAATAAATATCTATAATTGAGGGTAAAACTTTTAAGGATAAGACCTTGGCTCATACTGATGGAATTTTCACAAGATTAAAACATAGACCCACAACAAGTGGGATTTCTAAATCTTTCTTTCAAAGATACAAGAAGTGGAATAAGAGAGTAAAAATCTATCTATCTCGTCCTATAGATTTAGCATGGCGGCCTACTTCCAAGCAACTAAGCATCACACGTTAAAACTCATTCATATCTTCCTTGCCAATCCATGAGAAATTCCTCATCAATTTATCAATGCCCCTGATTACCCATCTAGTAGGGATTAATCTACTACCAACATATAATATTTGTGTTTGAATGGTATTGTATGTTGGTGCAATTGACTTAGTCAAGGTTGACCAGGTTAACAAGGTTGACTCGAATTGAGTTTCAGTGTTTAAGTAATATGTAGGTGGTATAGTGAGACGTCGAGTAGGTCAAGATTAATCAAATATTGACAATGTCAGAAGTTCAACGTGGTGTTGTCATGAGGCGAGAAAAGTCCAGGTGGATCATGGTTGACTGGACACCTGGTGATCACAAGATCAACAGGAAATTGACATGAAGATGAGAAAACCAAGTGGGTCATGGTTGACCAGACAGTTGATGGTCAGAAGTTCAACAGGGAGTTGGTATGAGAAGGACAGTCCAAGTGGGGCATTGAGTACCGAACACTTGACATGAGAACTGAAATCCAAGTGGATCATGAAAGATCAAACACTTGACATGAGAAGCGAAGTCCAAGTGGGTCATGGAGGACTAGACACTTAGTGATGATGAAAGTTCTGGCAAGTTAAGGTTGATTGAATGCTAAGCAATAAGGAAGTCTGGACAGGTCAAGATTGACTAGATGTCATGCAATGATAAAGTCATGACAAGTCAAGGTTAACTGGATGTTAGGTAATAGAATGTCTTGACAGGTCAAGGTTGCCGGATGTTGAGCAAAGAAAGTCCTGGTAGGTTAATGTCAATCGGATATTAGGTAAAATGAGAATTCAATAAAATATGAGTATTAGTCGATTGATTGAGTGTATCGATTGATTGATATACTCTAAACCCTAAAATTAGGGTTTAAGGTATTTTTAGAGTTTGCTACAATATTAGGGGTTCTACTATAGTAACTAGGGTTGCTATAGTAGTTAGGGTTCATTTCAAACCCTAAACCCCAAAAATTAGGATTGCTATAGTAATTTTGGGGTTTGCTATCGTGACTTCAAGATTTACTAAAGTAATCAGGTTTAGAGTTTTGCTACAGTACTTTTGTTACAGTGCCGATCGATTGGTGAGTTTCAACAATTGATTGGTGATACTATAGCAGTGAACAGAAGCTTCCCGAATCGATTGTCCCAGTTTGACTAATGGTTGTCAATTGATTGTTTTAAATTGTCATATTCTATGACAATTGATTGGTGAATGTAAACAATTGATTGCTTAGCAAAAATTAGCTCGAATGCAACCCTATAAAAGAAGGTTTAGAGGTCATTTGAAGGTGTCAGTTCTCGGAGGTTTGAGGATGAAATGCTAATGCATTTTCAGACCAACAAGAGTCAATTCCAAGCAACAAGAAAGTACTCCAAGCAAGATTTGTGTAAAATAATTTACTTTCATTGTATTTACTTTTGTACTTTATATTATTGTTGTATTATTGTAAAAATTTATTGTAAGAGTGTTCTCCGCTTTTAGAAGGTTTTCAAGAAGGAGAAAGATTACTTGTGGTAGTCGTTAGGATTAAACTTTGGACGTAGTCGCCTTGAAAGGCAGTGAACCAAGTAAAATCGACTTTGTTAGCGTGTGATCTTATTTTGTTGGCGTTGAGTTTGTTTCGAGTTAGCGCAACGGTAAGGTTGCTGCCATGTGACTTAGAGGTCACAAGTTCAAATCCTGCAGCCTCTTGCCAAAGGCAAGGTAAGGTTGCGTACAATGGATCCTTTCCTCGGACCTCGCATGATGGGAGCTTCGTAGCACCGGGTTGCCCCTTTGTTGAGTTTGTTTCAAGTTTCTGCTGTACATTCAAACGATAAGCATGAAATTAAGACGAAACAATCAGAGCTATTCACCCTCTCTAGCTTGCACGGATCCTAACATTATTGTTGTATCTTTAAAACAATTAAATATTATAAAGTAAATAAATCTTATTTGTAATAGAATCAAACTCAAATTCAAATTAAATTGGATAAGTTAGAGTTGAACTAAATTAATTGATTTCGGTTAGTTTGGATAAGTTAGAGTTGAACCAAATTAGATAATTTGGGTTTGGTTCAGTTATATTTTTAGTTCACATGATTTAGAGTTTCTAAGGCCAAATTAGAAGACCCCACTCGTTGGCCGGAGTTTATTCAATTATATTCTCCTTCCATCCGGCATTGCCGGATACATATTTTAGGATTTTCAAGAGGTTTATATATTTAAGGAGTTTAAGGTTACTGTATATTCCAAGGTGTTTTCATTGTGTTGGCTCCGTAGCCCTTCCTCCTTTTCTCGCAATTTCGCCTAGTAGCCACTATTTGTCTCTTTTTGGTGGGAGTAATTACTACCCTTATTCAATGTCGTTGTCATCCCGATTGAAGAAACATTTCTCATTTTCATCTATCCTAAATCAAATCCTTCTCTTTCTCTTCTTCTTCTCCGTTTTCTCCACTGACTTGAGCGTCGGAGTGGTCGCGCCGGGGCAACACCCGGCCTTCCTATGACGTTCTCTCTGTTCGCAGGAGAAGTCTTCGGCGACTGTGGAAATATTTGCTTTACGTCTTCTAAAACAAGGTGTTTTCACTCCCCTTCCTCCTTTTCTTGCAATTTCTCCTATACTATTTTTCTCTTTTTGGTGGAAGTAATTACTACCCTTATTCAATGTTGTTGTCATCCTGCATATTGTAAGTTTCAGGAATTGGAGAAATATTTGATTTACGTCTTCAAAAGGCACAATTATAAAAACCCTTTATCATGGTTCTTATTTTTTATATTATAAGTTGAATCCATGCTTATGTTGATTTATAACCTATGAATCTAGTTGTTAAGAGAGCATGAAGGTGCTTTAGTGTAATTGTCGAGGATTTCTTTGATTGAGATGAGTTTTTCCTATTTAATTCTATTCAATATTTTCCTAGTGCATGATTTAAATTAACAAATTATAATTTCAAAATTTATTGAATATGTTATCTTAAAAGGAAAATTTTTTGAAATATTGCATGCTAAAACTGAGATTAAAGATAAATTTGTTAGAGTGATTTATTTTCTTTTTAAAAACTAATTTACACTCTTGACTTTGATACTTATATGTTTAGTCGCTTGTCCATTTATGATATTTTTACTTCTTTACACTGATGTACTGTTGTTACTAACAAAAATATTAGGCTCGATAGGTAATGAAAATCATAGGAAAGTACTTTAATGGAACATGAATCTCTTTATGAACATTAAAAATTTGAAATATAAATAAATAAAATTAAATTAGTATAATATTGAATGAATTGCTTATAGTTTAGAGCTTTAGTTCAACCCTCTGAAAGAGCTGCATGACTATTTGTAGTATGAAGCTTCAAGTCTATCCTCTGAAAGAGCTGTGTAACAACTTATAGTATAAAGTTTTGATTCTGCTCTTTGAAAGTGTAGTATAGAGTTTTAGCTCCTTCCTTTGAAAGAGCTACATGACTACAGCTTTAGGTCTACCCTTTGAAAGAGTTACGTAACTGCTTGTAGTATAGAGTTTCAACTCTACCTTTTAAAAGAGTTGCATAACTACTTGTAATATAGAGTTTTGGTTTCGCCCTCTGAAAGAGCTATGTGATAATGTGTAGTGTAGAGCTTTAGCTTCACTCTCTTAAGGAATTGTATGATGGCTTATTTTGAATTAAAACATAAATTAATTACTTATATTATAAACATTGACTCCATGTTCAAAAAGGATCTTTGAGTCTTTTTAATGTGTAAGTTTTAATAATTTTATATAAGATAATTTTTTATTAGGTAAATTATAAGTCATTTTTTTATATGATATGCATTTCAAGTGGATTATATAAGTCGTTCATCCTATATATCCATATATAATTATGATGTATTTATGGAAAGAGACTAATGAAATTAAATGATGGAACATAATAACCTTGACTACTTGTTAGATTTTTATGAGATATTTTACATCATCCACTTCTTATATTATACTCACTTTATATTTTTATGCTCACTTTTTGAGTTTTTGACATGTAGATTAGTTGAGTTTTATGCATAGTATTGATTCTATATATTTAATTAATTTAGATAACTTTTGCATATAGATTTAACTCTGAAATTATTACAATTCGTGGTTAATATCATGACTAGCTTAGTTCATGCAGGACATGATAATTGCTTTAGTCAAATCTCTTTGACTTATTAATCAACAATTCTTGACTTTGACACCTACAAATACAATGATGGAGTAATGTTGGTGATTTCCATAAAAATGGAAAGGAACTGGATGGAAGGAACCAAAAGGACGGTAAGGAACCAAAGTTGAAGGAACCATAAGTGTGATACACCATGTCGTGAACAATTGTGTCTGCTCATGGTGAGTGAAGCTGGGCAAAGAACTCTTAACTGGAGGTTAGGCAAGGGAAAGTCCAAGCATGTCAAGGGTGATCGGATGTTTAGCAGGTGTCTACCTATGAAAGTGACTAGTTCTAACTGGAGGTTAGGCAAAGAAAAATATAAACAGGTCAAGGATGACTCCTAAGTAATGCTCTTGGCTGTGTTTTAATTTCATTACATGATTATTCATATCATTTATAGTAATCAAAATGTTGATGTGTTCATGCATACATGTAGAAATAAACATAGGCATGCTGAGGCTAGTCAAGAACCCTCTAAGATTTCATCTAAGGGAAAGGCCCTAGTGATTGACCTAATTCATTTAAAATTATTCCTACTCGATACTTGTATGAAAAATTATTTTATGAGCAGTGCCCTGATGTCATAGACATTGTCACTCATTATCAATTGGAAAAACTAATGTATTGTGAACATCCTATGTATCTATACTTACTGGTTGAATTCTATGATAACCTGCATTTTGTTAGTAATGGTCTGTTGTATCGAATTCGCATAGCCAAACACAATCTTAATTTCACACCGGACATCTAGAGATCATTTATAGGTTGTTGTCTGGCCGAAAATGACTTTGTATTTTATCTTACATAGAAAGAGCCCTTTTGAGCATTTGACCATAGATATCATATTTGAGCACTTTTACCATCGGGCTAGGCCTTTGAATAAAAGAATCTTCTCTGCCCAAGGCCTATCAACTCTCAACAATGTCCTCTATAAGATCATTGTTGGGTGCAGATTATCGATAGTCACTCGTGCTCTAGCCTCTTTGAGGCTAAGTCATCTGTTTTTGTTGTATGTGTATCATCATAGGTTAGATTTAGATGTGGATTTGAACATGTTTCATTGCATTGTGTATTACACAAAATCCACACAGAAAAATATCCACATGCCCTTCCTACACATCATTACAACATGACTTGCATCCTTAGGCATTGATGTTACTAGGGACAGGGCAAGCATCAAACCTTTGAAAAAGTATGATTGGATTGGACTATGTAATTTTTCTTTGGCTAGAATGAAGGAGGGCTTCCGGACTATGGTATGGGAACCTAACCATGATGATCATGCAGATGAGCTTAGTGGTGAGGGTGAGGAGGGTACATCACGTTTGCCTGCACCGGAGGCCACAGATGATGACGACTCCACGGAGGATCAAGATGATCACTTGGAGGCAGCTATTGAGTCCCTCGACACTCAGATTGAAGAGTTGTGTCTAGAGATCAGTATCCATCTTGACTCCATTGAGGGCGTCGTTGCCTCCCTCACCCAGATGGTTCATTCGTGGATGTCGAGCCATCCTTCTCTTGCCGATAGTGCAATCGGCGATAACGAGTCTTCGACTATGGACTTAGACTAGGCGCTATATGAATTGATTAATGTATTACTATGTGATCACCTAGTATTTTGTGTATTGACATTGCACATACTGTGTTAACTTATTTGACTATGCTTTAGTGGAATATTTTGTACCACTATTATATTTTATGATGATCTTTTGTGCTTAGTATGTGAGCTCCTAATTGTTGATTGTTGCTATAATTTCCTTGTGTGCATATATGTTTTGATTGTTATATGTCATCACATGTCTACTTTGTTATTTGAATGGAAGAGTGCCCCATTTTGTCTAGTATGCTTGCATGAATTATATGGGAGAGTGCCCCGTCTTATATGATTTGTTTGATATGTGTGTGGTGTGGGGGAGTACCCCCATCTTATATGTTATGCTTACATGAGTTATGCAAGGAAGCACCCCATCTTGCAAATTATTCATTTTGTGCTGCGTTCATTGGGTAGGGGAGTGCTCTATACTCTTGCACGGTGCAATATTTAAGGGGGAGGTTACCCTCGATGTGCTTTCATGATGTAATTATCATAGTGTTATATTATTCTTAATTCATATCTTTCTCCTATTGTTTTTGTTGTTTTGATATTCTCTAAACTTAAAGTGTTGTTAAACATCAAAAAGGGGGAGATTAACATAAAAATGGAGAGATTATTGATGTAATCATGCCCAAGAATTATAATTTTGATGTTTGACATCATTCAAGTTAGAGCAAAATGAAAAGACATCTCACTTATGTAAAAGTATGCAAGAAGTCCTTATAGGTCTGAAGGATGGATGCAAGTTAAAGTGAATTCTAAGAAGGTCACAAACCAAATTATTGGCAAGAGGAAGCTCTTCTAGGTCAGAAGGCTAGATACAAGATAAGTGAAGTTCAAGAAAGTCGAGGATTAGATTCTTGACAAGAGAAGAAAGACTTAGCAGATCACGAGATCAGATATGCGGGTGGATGAAGACTAAGGTAAGGATGAATCAAAAGTCTTCATCTGGCATGAGGTAATGGAGACGTGAGGGTAGAAAATTCTTAGGTGAATTCAATCATTAGAATGATCAAAACTGCCATTAGTTGATTGAACATGAAACCAATTCGACTGATAGAATTGATTTAGTCTCATAACCAAGCAGAAATAAATTGATTCGACTGTTTGTAGATATTAGTCAATTGATGTCGTCTTGAAAGTGAACAGAAGCGAATCAGTTCGATTTATCAGGGCCATCAGTCAACTTGTATTATTTTAGAAGCGAACAGAAAAGAATCGATTTGATTGATCACTTAATCAGCCTAATCACAATCAGTCGATTGATATTTAAAAAATTGATAAAATCAGACAGATTTTAAAAGGTTCAGAAGTTATTATTTGGTCAGCGACCAAATCAATCGACTGATAGAAAAAATCAATTGATTAGTATTAGAAAAAATTGAGTAGATATAAAAGGAGAAAGCTAGTTATTGTAGGGTCACTGTTCATGCTCAAAAGCTCCAAGTGTTCATGCTCAAGTGATTAACAAGCTCTCTAGTGTTCTCCCACTCAACTTGGAGCAATATTTTGAAGAAGAGGAAGCAAAAACTCTCAAAATCATTGTAAAAGTCCTTTTCTTCCTTGTTTTTCTGCTATTACTCTTGTAATACTATTGTAATTCTATTGTAAGAAGGTTTCTCCGTGTTTGGATTTGGTCAAAGAAGGAGAAGATTTAGTGGAGGTAGAAAGCTCGGAGTGAACCCTTGGATTAATTGTCTCAAGAAGGGATACCAAGTAAAATCAACTTTTTAGCTTGTGTGTGTTGTGGTGCGTCTTCGCTTCAAGTTTTGGCTGCCAAACCTAAATCAAAGAAGCGAAGAGAGCTATTCAACCCTCCTTCTAGCTTGCAAGGTCCAAATAGTATTGTTTGTACATAATCTTATTACATTGAAAAAGTATTGAGAAAGTTTGACCATTTTGATTATAAGATAGTTACAACACCTTTTGATTCTAGTATTAAACTGTATCCTAATACAGAAAGGGCAGTTAACTAACTAGAATATGTCAGGCTTATCGATTCCCTGATGTATGCAATGATATCACTAGACTTAATATTGCATTTATAGTTGAAAATTTGAGTAGGTATATGATAAGCCATAAATTGGATGTCACGATAGGGCTTCAAATTGAAATTTGTAAATTTATCGAAAACCCACAATTAATTCACACAAATGCAGTAAAGGGGTCTCGAGTCGTATTTTTCCAAGGACTAGTAGAAACTTGTTTAATTCGAGCTTACGTGTCGTGTTTTTGGGTAGTTTTTCGAATGTAAATGGGGTTTTGGTATTTTTGGAATGCAATGAAAATGAAAATGAAATAATCTAACGAAATGCAATTGAAATCAACTTATCCCTAATCTAGCAATGCAACACAATTCAAAGTATCAACATATGCACCTCATCGTGAAATATACCATCCCTAATTATAAAATGCAAATTCAAATCAAGTTTAAAGAAATAAATTAAACACAGCTCCAATAAGCAAACAATTCAAATCAAAAGACTAAGTATTCAAACTAAGCAACAAATCAATCACATGAATTACAATGTAAGGAATTTGAGTAAACTGATCTCAATCTCAAAACACAATTACTAATCAAAGGCAATTGACTACAACTCCAATGGATGCAAGAACTAAGATAGGACTCAGCTGACTAACAATCTGAAATTCAAACAAGAAATGATACGGAACAATACTTGCAATGGCACGGAATAGGAAGGGGAAATCAGGTTTTCAAAACGTGGTTTATCAGCATTAAGTCAAACAAGAAACTAAAGCTAGAGAAATTGAGTGAATCCAAAACAACGAAACTAGAATTAGGAATCAACCAAACTATGTGATTAACCAGCAAAAGAAACAGAACTATAATCCAAGATCTAGTAAGAAGAAAACAGCAGTGTTCAGAAATGGAATTGCAGTGAACGAAAATCAGAAAATTGCATAAACTAATCCACAATTCTTCCCTTTCTTCGATTTCCTCTCTTGGTGTCAAACAAAATCCGAATTGGAGACCCTCCTCTTCGAGAACCTCTTCAGAACTCGAACCAATCGCTGGAACTTGGTTTGCTCGCGTCCACAGCTCGGGAAATCAGAGAAACCCTCGCTGAAATCAGAACAATGGCACGAACAGGTTTTTGAAGTTGCAATCTGGAATTTTGAAGCTCCGTTCTTGCGCAAATGCAGTTGGCGTTGATCTAGAGTTGTTCCGGGTTCTTCAAAGAACCCCTCTTCAGCTCCCGGAAGCAACCAAGGCTCGGCCCACGCCGGAATTTGTAGAAGAACGTCGGAACAGAGGATGGACGCGGATGGAGAAACTTCGCCGTCGCGCGTTGTCCAGTTGCCAAATGATGCCCAATGTACCGGCTATAGTTTCCTCAGTGATCCAGAAAAACGAAGAAAAAAGAAGAATCGGGCGGAGGCTCTCCGTTCGGTACGTCGTGCAGCAGAGGAACGGCGTCGGGGGGAACGAAGAACAGAAGCCGCGCCCTGTTCATCCCTAAGCTTCGTTTAAATAGCCATCCCTGATTAATCATGAAATCCTGGCCGTCCATTTTGATTTTGACGATCTGAACTTGATCTAGGGCGTTAGGGCGGCTTAGGGCTTCCAAAAATTTGAGAGATCTTGATCGAGCTCGATCTAGGACATGTCTTCCATGTTGGCTTGGTCGATTTGGGCAGATTAGCTTGATTTGATTGCGATTGAACTCGAACTTGACCCGATTTGAGCCCTAAAATCAAATAAATTCAATTTATGTAAAATTTGCCATTAAATCATAGAATTTATAATCAAACCTTCAATTATACCACATGACACAAGTATAATCAAATTAATTCATTTAATAATTATTTTCAGGTAAAAATCCAGAATTGAATTGATAAAAAATGCATAGAAACCTTGACTCATCAGTATACTAATAATCCTAGTCAATTGCATTGGAATTCAATTTATCGAGTATTGAAGTACTTAAGATACACTATGGATTATGGTATACATTATTCTAGATATTCTCAAGTTCTAGAAGGATATACAGATGTTAGTTGGATATCTGATTCAAAAGATCATGCACCTATAAGTGGATGGATATTCAGAATTGGTGGAGGGGTCATACCTTGGGGTTCCAAAAAACAAACTTATATTGTTGATTCCACAATGACGGTTGAGTTTATAGCTCTTGCTTTGTGTGCTAAGGAAGGAACTTGTTAATGGAAGTTCCTTTTGTGGCCGAAACGAGTGCCTCTAGTTGTTATAAATTGTGATAGTGAGACTACACTATCAAGGGCATATAACAATATTTACAATGGAGAGTCGAGACATATTGGATTGAGACAGTTCAATTAAACAATTGATATCTGAATGTGTCATAACTATAGACTATATGAAGTCAAGTCTTAACTTGGCTAGCCCTTTAACAAAAGGCATTGTAAGGGATCTAGTTTTGAGAACGTCAAAGGAGATGAGACTAAAGCCAACTTACTGATCATCAATAGTAGAAACTCGACTCAACTTGGATGATTTCCAAATCTTGGATTCAATGAGCAAAGTATACTATATGAATGGTTGAAGCATTTAATTTATCCCAAGGGAAGTGCTTGGTTCACGTAATGGAATGATTAGGAAAAGCTTCTAAGTTTTGAATTTAGAATATTTAGTTATGTCAGTATTCTTTATAACATCCAACTATGTGAAAATAGGAGATGGTGTTGTCTCTATTATAATTTGATTAACTACATAAATATTCATAAAAAACCAAGGTAGTAAGAAATAAGGCTAATCCATGTGTCACTAATATGAATACTGAGAATAAGAAAAGTCTATGTATGAGATCACTTTGATTAATCGAATAAGGTCGCTGGTTCAAAGCTGATCTACCAGTCACCTTGGTTAGTCTTTGAGAGGTCTTCACTATGTAAAGGTTCAAACCCATTGAATACCTTTATTTATGCATAAGGTTTGTTACTTGATAATTGAAAGTTTTCAAATTCATTTGTATGAAAATGGAGGATTGTTGGTGATTTTCATAAAAATGGAAAGGAGCTAGAATGGAAAGGAATGGAAGGAATCACAGCTGAAGGAACCAGAAGGGTGGTGCACCATGTCACAAATAATTGCGTCTATTCATGGTGTTCCTTCTTATTATAACCATTATGCAGTGGTTATTTATATATGATGTCCCTTCATGTTTGAGCGTCTTTTGATGTTTGAACGAATAGTTATGATCCAAAAGACATGCCCTATCATACATATATAGAGAATAAATTTGAACATTATAAGTATGAAAACTTCATTCTGCACAAAGCTCCATTGTCTTTGTAACATAAACCTTTTCTCTCAAAAATTACTTGCTTTCAAAGTGCTATTTGAGTATTATTATACTGTACAAACAATATACACACATTCAGTTATCAAGTTTGAATAAATCCAAAATATTCAGGATTGTTTTCAAACACAAACGTGTACTTTGGAAACAACATTATTAGGAATCTATTATATCCTGGAGTAATATTTGCTTAGTCTGAGTGCATTACCGTGGTGGAAGCAAATATTTTCTTAAAAAAAGCGAGTGTATACGTCTTAGATTCATTCTTTGATTTATTGAAGGATTTACGGAGTTCTTCCTCGTAGTTTACAACAAGAGTTCCTTGACAAAAGCATAATCGAATAAGACATCCCTACAACAAGTAATTCATCTCTTTTCTCATCATCCTTCCCCAAATAGACTAGTCTGGACATGTTATAGATACTTCGAGTCCCCTGAACAGTGCAAAAGCTGATAGCATGATCTTGGTAGGCCTGAAATTCTTCCTATCGACTCTTTCAGTTCCTTCAAATGACCTTAGCACGCACCACAGGGTTGGGTTAACATATCCGATAACCTTTGGCATCGGGTAAGATCCGGAAATTCTGGATCTATGACGTTCCTGAAACGCTCGAAAACAAATCGTCGAGAAGAATTTAAAGAAACATTGTGTTCCTTTCGTCCATTGGGCCATGAGCTTGCCAGGACATTCCTTTCATTCAATTCGCAGCGGCAACTCCATTAATGAGTTAGGTGTGCTAGCTTCATGCTCCGACCAGCGGCCCGTTGTCCTCGCTGCATGCGCGGACTTGCTGCTGCCTCCACAACATTCCGATGCAGTGCAACATCGCCACATGCTGCATTAATTCGATTAGATTAACAGCTAGCATTTGCAAGGCGACAGACAAACGGACCATTGATTCATTGTTTATCGGCGTGCATTGTTTGTTAGGACTTAGACACAGACAGGTGAGGAGGGGAATGGAAGGCGAGCAAGCTACAGGCTGCAGTGTGAGTGAGCATCAAATGCGATCTGGCATGGGCATATTGAATTGCTTGTAGCTGGTGAATCCGCCGTCCACCACGAGGTTGTGGCCGGACACGAACTTGGACTCGTCGGAGGCCAAGAACACCGCTGCCTTGGCCACGTCCATCTCCTCGCATTTGGCCCCCGCCAGCTCTCCCAGCGCCTCCACTATCGCCTGAAGTCTCTCCGCCCCAGCGCCGCCGTATATCTGAGCGAACTGCCCCAGCACCATCGGCGTCGGGATCGCGGACGGAGAGATGCAGTTCAGACGCACCCCGCGGCGGCTGAGCTCCCCCGCCATGGACCTGACTATTCCTGCTACCGCGAACTTGGAGATGGTGTAGGGGTGCGTGCCCAGGCCGCCCATGATTCCGCTCACGCTCGACATGCAGATGATGGAGCCGGAGCCCGCGGGGGCCATCGCGCGGGCCGCGTGCTTCACCCCCGCCAGGGTCCCGCGCACGTTGGCGGCCATCACCGCGTCGAAGGAGGCGAGGTCGAGGGCCGACACGTCGGGGCTCGCGAGCGGGCCAGCAATCCCGGCGCTGTTGTGCATCACGTGGAGCCGGCCGTGGCGGGCCACCGCGAAGTCGACGGCGGCGGCCACCTGCGGCTCGTCCGTGACGTCGCACTCCACGAAGTCTGCCTGCGGGCCCAGCTCCTGGGCAGCCTCCCGGCCCGATCGAGCGTCCACGTCGGCGAGGACGACCGCGGCGGCGCCTTCCCGGAGGAATTCACGGGCCGTGGCCTTCCCCAGTCCACTCGCTCCTCCGGTCACCAAGGCCACTTTCCCCTGTAGTCTGAAACAGCACGCACAAGCATCAATCGACAGCTCACCTGAAGCTGGTACGTCGGTCAAATGGCAGCAACAAAACAAACCGCCGCTGTATGACGTTGATCGTTAAACAGCAAAGCTCAATTATTCACCAAATAGCAACCCTCTGTTTAATTCAACAGTGTCCATCTAAATCAGATCAACCCGATTAAGCATCGTAAGATCAGAATCGATGTAATTAAGCATCGTAATTCATTCTGTTTCTAACCGAGGTGGCGTTGGGATCGTTTACTTAAACGAACATTTTACCTAATCAAATAGCAATCAGTGGCGTAACTACAGACGAAGACGACGACGCGTGCCGCCAGCCGACACCAGCTAATGAAAAACTGGGAAGAAGACCACTCACCTGCCGCCTCCTTGCGGTGGCGCCGCCGACGAGGAAAACTTGACCGGCTTTTGCGATGAACAGTACTGTTCCCTTCCAACCGTTGCCAATCTCCTGAATGCTTAAACTCATCAAAACCCAGTCTCTTGTTACCGATCTAAATAACGCTGAAGGATTATTGAGAGGTGTGTCGATTATAACCTGGAAAGAATGCGAAGCATGGTGGCGGCGGAGGGAAAGAGCGAGCAGAGGGCGCCGGCGGAGGAGCTTGGCTTTGAGAGGTTGCTCTGGTCGCAGGTTCTCTTCTTTTTCTTTGGCGTTTATAACGACGACGAGCTCGCGTTTCCATAAAACCTCTTTTCCAATGTGAATTATTAATAATAAATAATTTTTATTTGATTTTAGAAATCATTTAATTGATGTTTTTTCCATTTATTATTTATTATGAAAATAATATCTCATTCAATCCTAGTATATTTTTATTTTTAAAAATATTATTTACGACGCAGGAGGGTATTGCCTTTCGTAATCAACTGTTATAAAATAAGAGAGCTATGGGATTACATTTATCATCTTGTAGTTACTATTCAAATGTGCTATAATTTCATAATTAATTATTAATAAATATTTAATTAGTATTAATAAAAAATATTTATATTATAATTATTATTATATATAAAATTATTAAGATAGATCTGAATGAAAATGCCTATATTATAAAAATTATGATTTTATTATAATAATTACAAAAACAAAGATATTTTAATAAATAAAAAATATACTGATGAAATATTATTTTGAATAAAAAATACTTTTTTGATTTCAATAAAAAAGAACTCTTGATTTTTACTCATAGACAATAATAATTAAATTTATTAGATATCATCCTTCCTACGCTACTATAAATCTTTATCCCAATTAGATATTAAAATTATATCCTTATTTATTTTTAAATACATTTTATTTTATCATTATAAATTATTTTTTATATTTATTATAATTTTATATCACTTAAGTAGAATATTTATTGATTACATAAATATATATTTATACCATCTTAAATAAGTTTTTTGTTTTAATTTTCCTTCATTTTATATAAATTTGACAAATATACAAAATTAATATATCCAAAACAAATTTAAGAGAGGATTGGGAGTTTGATCCTCAAATGGAACATACATGGATCCTTAATTTGAAGAAAAAAATTATATCGAGGGATCTACTATTGAAGTACTCGATTCAAGGTTCAATAATTCTATCTATTAATAATACAATTGTATTAAAATATTCTAAAATCAACTAAATGCAATTCTGTTAGGAGATCAGCTAAAATTTTAAAATTTATTTATTGTAAATAAATTTTAAAATAATAATAATAATAAATCCTCACAGTCTTGAACAAGGAAGTTGACAGCCCTGAAAGGTGGGTTTGATGCTTCTTTTATACGTTAGTTCAGAGGTCAGTGAGGAAGGCAACGAAGCCCTGCCCGCAGATGTAACTAATTATATTTCAGAAAAATAAAAAATTATTTACTTATTTAATTATAAAAGGTTGACACTTATTGACGCTAGATTTTTTTTGTTTTTGTAAACTAGGTTTTGAGACTATTAATTAAATAGTTTTGATACTATTTAAATGGTTGATGTTAGGGATTATTTTTGTTTTTAAATTAATATTATTCAATTAAATCTAAAAATAGATTCTTTGTGTTTGGTGATTTCTTATGCCTTTTCTATCAATTTCTCTATTAAAACTAGTATGCAGAATAATTATTATTCTATTGACTGTCCGACGTCATTAGGTAAGGAATTGCTCATGCTTTCGGATTCACCTAATGGACGAATTAGAAGGAAGTCACTTGCCTCAAGATTATTTGAGTCTAAGACTCGAATACTTGGATTATCAAAACAAGCATATGCACTTAATTATATAGTGGAGGACAAGGTTAGGTCGGCTACTATGCGTGCTACTACAAGTGCTTTTGAATTTATCCAGTGTGCCAATAGAGGAGGGTCACCTACCTTGAGGACCTTTAGGAATAATTGGATAGTCTAGATATTTGGATTAAAAAAATCTATGAATAGATTGATGTAGCAATCCTAAAAAAATTTGTTATTTAAGTTATCGTTTTAGAAAAATATTAAAATTTATATATTTAAAAGTTATAAATGTTAAAGTTATATAAATTATATTATTAAATTTTAAAAAATTATTATGTAAATTATAAATTTTAAAAAATATATGAAAATATGATTTTAAAAAATATATATAATTTTTAAAATTATCATAAAATATATATTTTTAAAAATATCAATTTAAAAAATAAAATATGATTATTTTAAAAAATAATAGATAAAAAATGATATAAATTTTATTATATATGTAAAAACTACTAATTTATTTTAAATTTAAAAAATACTATAAAATATAATTTTTGGTAAAAATATAAGTTTAAATATATTTAATTTTTTAAAGAAATGTATAAATTTTAAAAAAATAATCATTAAATTTTTTAAAAATTAAAAATTAGTGAACACAATTTATAAGTTTAGGAGTAAATTAATTTTTTTTAAACGGTAAAAAAGTGAAAAATTTTGCTATATACAAATTTTAGGTAAAAGTATTGTATGATATTTTTTTTTTTCTTTACAAGTTAATATACAATTTGTTTTTGATTTTAAATAGATAGATGCACGAAATCATGGAGTCTACCCATATTTTTAAAATATCAAACAATTCAAAAATAACCATTTAAATTTTTTAGCTAAAACTACTATGCAATTATTTTTTATTTTTTATTATTTTTAATATGAAAGATAAGTGTACTTTAGGAACCTTTGAATTAAGCTCATTTTTAGTTTCCAAGTAATAAAAAGACTTTAAAACAGCCATATATTATTTTAGAGATCATTAAATAATAAATAATTATTTAATAATTTTGACTAGCATAACTTTGCTCATGGTTTCAAAACCATTTTTTAAAACCAAAATTATCATAAATTTTTATTTACATTTTACTTAGTCTTTTAAAAAAATATTTTGTTCTGAACTTACAAAATTGTATCACTTATATTTCTAATACTTTTAAAAAGAAATTATATTTTATGATAATATTTTAAATTTAATTTTTTTTTTATCTTTTTAAATTTATAATTTAGGTTATAATTTAAATTTAATAGCATTTATTTTTCTTCAATGAAAAATATTTTATAGTGTACTATAGTTGAGATTCGAATTGTAATTATTGAGTTAATCTATTGAACACCTTACATCGCCTTATTGATATAATCCTTGGGTGAGACACTTCTAATGAATTTTTTTATACCTTAAAGTTAAAGGTATTGTAATGTTTTTTAGGAGAGGATACACATTGGTGATGATGTATCTCTTCTCTTCGTGTCCTCTTCTTGTGTTGTTAGATAATGTATCATTTAATTAACTCAAAGTTGAGGGCACATGTAGATTTAACATATAAAATCTAGAGAGGTAATTAATGGTGCGGATAAAGATTTTCAAAAATGATGACATTAGTCTCATTTAAATGACTGAGGAATATGAGTTGTTGGAAAAATAGAGCCGTCATTCATGGAAAGAATATATGTTTTTTCCCAATTTAGTTTTATCTAATAAATTGTATCCAATACTTTGCGTTCTAAAATGATGAACAATTTTGGATTAGGCAAGTCAATATATATATATTTTCAAACATACATCTCATGAAAGTAAATTCACTATATATATATTTGTTTAATGTATTTAAAAACGAAGTGTGAGGGTTAATATTAATTATTTAATTAATTCTATTTTGGGCCGGGCCGTTTTGCCCAATATACTCCAAAATAAGCCATAAAAAATCCAACAACAAAATTGAAATTTCCGAATCTGGAATAGATCCGTTGGGGGAAGTATCGCGGTCCGGTCCGATTCTTTCCTTCTCGCCGGCCTCCGTCGGCGTCGCCTGAGAAAGAAGCGCTAGATTGTCCTCGCTTCGATCCGATCGACTCGCTGGTGGAAGGAGCAGGGAGAGGTGGGCAGATACGATGAAGATCATTCGCGCGAAATCGGCGCCGAGGAAATTTCTCAGGGACATATCGAACGGCGGGGGCAGCACCACCCTCCGGTTGCGCAAGAAGAGAAACAGTTCCAAGGAAGCGAACGAACATGAAGGCGCCGTTGATCGCCTCCTCCTTGCGCGCTCCGAGCTAGCTAATATCGTCGCCCAGGTGCGTTTCTGTTAACCCTAGATGGAACGGGAATAAAATGACCCGAGGTGAGAAAAGGAGCTTGAGATTTTCTTTTTTACCCATTTCGTTGCTTTAGCATTGCTGATATTTGGTTCTATCGGCCAAGCTTTCTTGTGCGTTAGTACTTATTTTGATTCCTTGTTTACCTTCGGTTTCTTGAACAATGGCGGGTGCAAATTTTTGATGAAATAATGTGTTTTTATGCTGCCTTTCTTTGACTGAGCGAATGGACGAGAACTTTCTTTTGATCAACTAACATGGCCCTAATTTCTGCACGATCATCTACAAGTACTACTGAGATTGGTCCAAATACGATTAATGAATGATTCACTCAATCTAAACATCCTTTTTTTTCTTCTTCTTTGTGATATCTCCTAAGTTGTTTCTTACAATGTAGTGGGGATCGTTTGCTCTTTCTATGCTAAAAGTTGCAACATAAACATAGTTCTGTCCAATAACAAAGATCCTCCTACGCCCCAACATAAGGTGGTTATCAGAAACTTAAACTTTTAAAAGGTGGCAAATTTTAAGCTATATATGAAAAACTAAATCTGCCTCAATTCAGTACGAGGTGTATATTCACACCTTTTGATGGTAAACATGATAATTGATAACAATAGGAACAATGTTTCTCAATTATTGTAATGGTTTTTGTTACGGCATATATCCACGATGACGTCAGCATGAGCTCGAGTCTGATCCGGGTCTAACTTAAATCTCGCCCAGAGACCTGATAAACCCTGTACAAATCTCCCTTGGTCTGATAAGCCTTGGCCGAATCCCCCTTCGGCCGAATCCATCGCCGAATCCCCATTCGGCCGAATCCATCGCCGAATCCCCATTCGGCCGTAGCCTTAGCCGAATCCTCACTCGGCCATACCCATCGCCGAGTCCTCATTCGGCCGTAGCATTAGCCGAATACCCATTCGGCCCTATCCCTAAGCCGAGTCCCTCATTCGGTTCTACCCTTTACCGAATCCTCATTCGGCCGTAGCATTAGCCGAATACCCATTCGGCCCTATCCCTAAGCCGAGTCCCTCATTCGGCTCTACCCTTTACCGAATCTTCATTCGGCCGTAGCATTAGCCGAATACCCATTCGGCCCTATCCCTAAGTCGAGTCCCTCATTCGGCTCTACCCTTTACCGAATCCTCATTCGGCCGTAGCATTAGCCGAATACCCATTCCCTAAGCCGAGTCCCTCATTCGGCTCTACCCTTTACCGAATCCTCGTTCGACCACACCCTTGCCGAATCGCCCTGCGACACCCGGGCCCACCTCATTATGACTTCTGACAAGCCCACGCCCCATCTAATTAATGCTGCCTGTGTATAAATATCGACAAGGTGATACTTTTACGGCGATGAGACAGAGAACTCAATTGTTCCTGATATCTCATTAATCATGATAAGACATTCCTTAATGATGACGTGACACGTGCGCACGCTCATCTCTTCCTTTAAAAGACCACTCCGTCGGACAGGTATCGCTCTCCGAACTCTCTTACTCTCTTTACACGCTCAAGTTCCACTGTTCATCTTCTTCTCCCTCTTTCACCACCGTCCCTGACTTGAGCGTCGGAGTGGTCGCGCCGGAGCCACCTCCGGCCGTCCTACTGACGTTTGCTGTGCCTGCAGGTCCTGTGGCCCTCGAGCTTCTTCTTCTCCTGCTCTTCTTCCCCATCGGTTCCACCTCACGGCGAGCTAGGTCTGGTGACGTGTCTCGACGCACTTCTCAACCGGAACAGTTTTATTTGCTCTATATTGTGTCGTATTGATTGTTAGTTCAGAGCAATAATGGTTAACATGCTGCCATTTCTTAATGTAATATTTGTTGATACGGATGGTCAAGGTGACGTGACTCTCCTGTAGGCTAGGGTCAGGAGTCTTCTGATGGTTAAAGTCCAGGTTGAAGTGTCCACGTGAGTCAACATGACCTTGACCTCTATCTCGGCCGACTCCATCTCGGCCACCTCTCGTCTCGGCCAACGACTGCTCTTAGTCTTGGCCGACCTCGTCTCGGCCGACTCGGTCTCGGCCACTTCTCGTCTCGGCCAACGACTGCCCTTAGTCTCGGCCGACCTCGTCTCGGCCGACTCCGTTTCGGCCACCTCTCGTCTCGGCCAACGACTGCTCTCAGTCTCGGCCGACCTCATCTCGGCCGACTCCGTCTCGACCACCTCTCGTCTCAGCTGACTCCATCTCGGCCGTCTCCTGTCTCAGCTACCTTCGTCTCAGTCAATCTCACCTCAACAGGTCTACTGTCTCAGCCACTCCACCTCACTCAGGCTTGTCCCTAGCCTTAGCTGTGAATCCCTGACACACTAGCCCTGTGCGCCGCCGCTTAAAGAAGGACTTGCCTGCAAGTAACACAAGTTTGGTTCCCTCTGACACTTCTCCTTTCTGCGTCACCGTACAAAGGGTGTATCAAGCCGTTAGACATGGCCTCCCGCTAGTCTCTTAGCCCTGCACATAATGCCAAAAGGGAGATATCGGTGTCAGACCTGATCTCTTCCAATGCTTTTTCCCTGCATATGCGGCCAAAAGGGAAGGGGACAGAGGGGAGTTGCTTTCTATAGCAGGCGACCGCATGTGAAGTGGTTGATGTCATCCTACCTTGCAAACAAAACTCTAATACAGATTATAAAAAGGTCAGCTCACTATCATGTTGGAGGTCCCATTTCTGAAACTCTTACTGCTCTTATTGCTACTTGCTTCTCGTTCTCCTCATCCTCACCAGAACCCTAACTCGAGCGTTGGAGTGGCTTGCCGGGACTCCCCGGCGTTAACCTAACATCTTTTCTTCAAGTGTGTTTCAGGTTCGATTCCGGTTCCGCTCTCCGGCCCGACCTCTTCTTCGCGTCCGGTCCAAGGATCGTCCTCATCAGATAGTTCGTTAACTGGTGGCTTGACCATCTGCAGTATTTAGTCGGAACATTTGTTATATTAACATTTGAAATGTTCATAGCTTCATATACTAACTTTTTAGCTCGGAGTCTTCCAAACAAATGTTTTTTTACCCCATCCAATGTATATGGATCTCATCAAGCTTTTTTTTCAGATTGACGATATAATTGTTCAAGTCATTGAGAATAAAGGAAAAGGCATCAAGGCAAACCAAGATCTTGATTCCTTTACGGATTTGTTATCAGATATGCATTCATCTCTGACGGTAATTAGTTTTTTAAGCTACTAAGCATCTCTGGTATTACATTCATTGGTATTTTCTTTTGGTTTCAGCAAATTAATGTTTTGATAATGCCCACTCCAGTCACATGTTTATGATTGGATTGAGCGGGAGCTACGCTTGAATTGTAACATATGGTTTTTTTTTTTTATGTGTATAATCTTATTCAGCCATGGCTTATGAGACTACAAGAATCCCTTGACACTACTCCAACATCTACTAAAAATCAGTTTACTCAAGCTAAAGATGGAGCTCCCGTCGAAATCAACAAAAATGAACCTAAACCAGGACCTGAATCTCAACTTGCTCTTTCACCTTCACCGCTAGTCTCTTGGCGCGCTGGCACCTGTATGGTTGATTATGGAAAACAACTATTTCTGCTCACTCCGCTACCCAAAATCCGACCGTGCTCCTCGAAGTGCCCAGGGCCATCCAAATCTGCAGTAAAAATGTTCATGGATAAAGCCCATCCAAATTCTCATGAACAACCTCCACCATCATCTACTCCTGCTAATGTTCAACATTATCTCAGAAGGGTGGAAGAAAATCCTATAGCAATAAGTCGTATGGAAGAAAAACCAGCACCAATTGACTTAGCAGAGTCTTGTTGTTTTGGAGAAACAAATGGTCTTCAGCTTTTAACTCCATGCTTACCGAGGAGGTCTGGATTTCTTAATCCGATTGTAGAGTCACATCCTGATGAAGAGATTTCTGAGCTTGCTGAGAGCCACAATGTCACTGAGTTTTCTAATGACCTTAATGATGAGGATTCAGACAAATCCACTATAAAGAACCCAGATCTATTTGGTGTGCAGCTTATTCCTGGATTTACTAATAGAAGAAAAGAAGTTTGTGAAACACTTGATTGGTTCTTGTCGCCCCCAAAGACTTGTAAATTGCTGGAACCATCAGATGAAAAGCGGCTTCCAACGACACCCAATAATCTGCTCTCGCTTTCCACTCCTTTCTGGAAGGATTTGGAGAGTAGCCAAAAAGGGAAATTACCTGGTGAAACCACACTGAAGAGAGAGCTGTGGACCAAATTTGAGGCTGCTTCCTCAAATCATCTACTTTTCAATGTTTCCATCTTTCGACACGCAGAAAAAGAAGGATTTCTCA
Organism: Curcuma longa; assembly: GCF_044706935.1. NCBI lineage: Eukaryota > Viridiplantae > Streptophyta > Magnoliopsida > Zingiberales > Zingiberaceae > Curcuma > Curcuma longa. The sequence continues at coordinate 4,909,114 of NC_133862.1, read as the reverse complement.
ACTTGCTCGATGAAGTTGCTAAATGACAACGCTGAATACAGGTACTTGAAAAGAATTTTTGGTTGGTTCTCAGTCTCGATTGATTTTGATTCCCTTTAGCATCATGCAAAACATCGTAGCTGATTAGAAAAATACCAAGTGCATTCAATAATGTAAAGAACAACCTTGAGAACATTATCCAATTCATAACTATGAGAATTGGCTTTGTAGAAGTTCAAGTCCTTAGATGAGTAAGAGTGATTTTTCAGCTGATTAATTAACTTTTCAGTGCCATTGACAGACATGAATCACGAATCATTGTATCAGTCTTATACTGACTCAAATGATGCGAGTGATTATAACTCAACTAATATGGTATATTGTATAATCTTTTTTTGTGGATATCATTGTTAAAGCTTGAATTTGATACTTATGGATTTGTTTTATTTCTGAATTATATTAATTCATTTAGTTATTTACAGGTTTAATTTGTTAATAAAATTGAAGGTATCAAGATATGATAAATTTTCATGTTTGGATCTAGTTTGGTGGCATGGGTACGAATAGAAAACTATCCATCACAAGAATTGGATGAATAATTTTCATAATAATAAAATAGTTTTATGTAAAACTTTATATTTTATTCGACTTATTCTACTTTTCAGTATATTTTTGGCATATAAAAAAATATAGTGCATATATTAACCTTAACTAGTTAAAACACTGATATCCACAAAACTAAATTATTAATATCCTTTTGTCAAAGAAATGCAAATACCCTAAAAAGTTTTTATTGAGTGCAAATTAGACTTTGATTTTAAAGCATTGAAGATTTAATATGGATTTGACAATTTAGAAATATTGAATATAAATCTTAAAAAACATGGAACTGTCAAAGTTGATTAATATAATTTACCTATGGGTAATAATGATTAAAAAGATTAATTAGGAATTATATATCCTGGCGCCTAAAATTATGTGCATAGATCAAAAGTTAAAATAAAACTCATATAACTTGCTTAAAGCATTATTCTATACTTCCTATCTTAATACCAAAACTTTTGTATAAATGCTAGAGTTGTCTTTTAAAATATAAAAATATATGAATTAGTTTCTTTCCTATATAATATATATAATATTTATTATAAATTTGTTCTATGTGATATCAATATCATAGTAAAAATTAATAATTTTTCCTTGTAGAAGTCTCAAGTTGCAGTAGAATTTCAGAACTCACCGTGATATCATTTTCCGTTCTCTGCGACTTCATCCAGCTGCCCCGAAATTGTCCTCGCTATGAGCAAGCAGCCATACGACCTTCGATGCTCACCGGAGCCTCCCACGGCACTCTCGGCGCCACCTTCCACCGGATCAAGATCATCTTCTCCGTCGACGGCTGCCATGGCCGGAAGATCCGGAGCCTGATCTCTTTAAACAGAATACTGCCGTACGTGAAACCTCAGCGCCACCACAGGGAAAGTACAAAGAAATTGTGGCCGGACTCCTCTCTTCCGGCCATTGGCACCTCCAACAGAGGGCCCTTCACTGTCCAGAACTGTCATCAGAGGAGCACATGACTTGTCATGTTGGCTTTTTCCCCTGCTCTTCGGCTTGGTCAAATTTGTACCCGTTGACTTTCAGTTTATAGTACCATTATCAATTATTTATTTACTTCAGTTACCAGCTATTCTCTTAATTTCTCAGCGTTCTTGTATTGAACTTCAGGTGAGGCGGTATGTGTATAACGATGTGGTTCGATTGGAAGACCTTGAGAAGCTAGCTCATAGACTCTCGCACGTCCAGGTGATTAATTCGGATTAATGACTGTTATGGTAGTAAAGAACGGATCACAGAGAATCAAATCTGAGTGTAGTGCGTTGGGTGAGACTTGGAACTCAGTAGCCTACCGCACCCGATCGCCCTACACTTTCAAACTCGATTCGACTCAGACGGCCCGAGCCGAATCCTCATGAGCATTCGAGCTGAATCCCCGTAAACACTCGAGTTGAATCCTCATAAACACTCGAGCCGAATCCCTGTGAGCATTTGAGCTGAATCCCCTCCGACGTTCGAACCAAATCCCCTCGGATACTCAAGCTGAATCCCCTGTCCATATCGAATCTGAGACTGAATCGAACCCCTTCGCAGACCGAGTTCGAAGTCCTCAGGGATGTCGGTTCCTAAACCCGAACTGAGTCCTCAGGAGGACCTGATTCCCCCAATCGGCTCGATCACGTTATTCTTCTATGGACTCAGCCTCGACCCGGTTCAGCCGACCTTCAACCCTTGTTGCTCTTTGTTGACCTGCTTCATTAAATACCACTCCTCCCATTATACGGCTATGAGTGATGCCCTTCTGACATTTTTGCAACACATCATGATTATATTCTGACAGACGTACACAAAATGACCCGTCAGCCGCAAGTCAATGATAAGACACATGCTCTGACTATCCCATTCCTCCTGACAAGATCTCTACCGATGATGGGACATCTACCTTACTTAGGATGTGACATAATGCTCATTTCACAGTTATATTAAGTTTGTCTTTCGGAGGAGAACGGTGTGCGCTCTCACATTTCTAATTTTCTACTTTCCTTTTGCTTCGTCTTCTTCCATCTTCACTTGCTGACTTAAGCATCGGAGTGGTCAAACCAAGATAACCTCTGGCCTTCTTTCTCACGGTTGCTGTGCTTGCAGACGTACTCCTCTAGCCTCGTGGTCGTCTTCTCATGCGATCTCATTCGATCCTGGTGCTGAGAAGCAAGGGCGGAGCCATGAGGGGGGCAGGTAGGGGCCACCACCCCCTCCACAACTTTTTGATTTTTGAAATAAATTATTAATATTTTAATATATTTATTTTAAATTTAATAATTAATTATTAAATATTTAATGACTTTGCTTATTCATGTCCAAATGAGTTGCTTAACTAGTGATCAGTCCTCGTGTTGGTAGGCGTACACCATTAACAGTGCCAAAGCAGTGTTTTTGAAGGCCACAGGCCTCAGCCTCGGCCTCGGCCTTTCAAGGGCTCAGGTAACTTTGCATGCATGCTTCACGTGAACTTAACTGTCGTAACCGTATATATACATTGATCTTGTCTTCCTCCCCATTAGCATGGATAGATCCTGCTAAAATCTATCCCAAGTAGGAGTAGCTAGCACGGGTAGTAGACGATAACTTTCACGGATGAAGGACATCTTTTTAATTTTTATCCTTTTCATCCAAAGAACACAGAGATTAATTCACTCTTATATATGATCTGCTATTTCTAAATGTTAATTATTGGGGATGCATGGCTAGCTAGCTATCTCAGAGGCCAGTAAGGAATTGTATCTGCTTGAGGAGAGGAGCAAAAGCCTCCATCAACTTCTCGCATGGATGGTTGTGTATTCCCTCGTACGTGGTCACGACGACGCTTGTGTCTTTGGATTGCCGCTGGACTTGTTTCTTCACGTTGCATGTGTGGTGAGTACATCGATAGTAGCTCCTTCATCATGCAATAAATATAATTAAACATATATAACAAAAATATATATTTAACTTGATTAATTTGTTAATTAATAGAGCATTAAACTAATTACGTACCTAGGATAAGGGCTGTTCTTGACAGCCTTCTGCCCATACTTGCGCCATCGATAGCCATCGTCGAGGATGTCAGTGCTGGGGCTCTTGGTCCTGAACGCAAACCTTGGACTCGTCACCTTCTTTCCCTTCGTCGTCGCCGACTTCTCCTTCGACCGGCCGCCGCCGCCGCCTCCATTACCTTCGCCTACTTCTCCCTCAGCCGCCGTCGTCAGTTGCTGTCCTGGCGCGTTCGGAAGGAGCAGCGAGGCCAACCCCACCTCCGACATGAGAAGCGCCGGCGCCAGAGAATTGTGATACATGCTCTGCTGCTGAGCTGTGAGACTGGGCGAGCAGCCGCCGGTTGGTGCTTCCGACATCCCTCCGGCCATTAGAGTCTCCATATCGATCGATCGATCGATCCGATGCGAAAACCGCATTTATATGGAGGGAATATGGAGACAGATTTGGGGGTTGGGGGAGGTTGGGAAGCGTCAACTGCATGTGAATTAAAAGGATGCAGAGAGAGAGAGAGAATTAAATTAAGAGAAGGGAAGGAAGACAACTAACCAACAACATCCCAACTAACTTATCGGCTCAACTGCCCTGCCAATCTCGCTACGCTGCATCAAGAGCTTCACAGTCACTACACTACCATTTTATATATATATATATATATATATATATATATATATATATATATATATATATATATATATATTTGTTTTTAGTTTTCGAAGCAAATTAACGATTATTCAGAAAATAATGAGTGAAAATACTGCATAAAGGGTTGCAATTTTATAATATATATGAGCCATTATATTGCATGTGCATGGCCAAAAATCCCAGGGTTGACGTTGAAGCTACCAGAAAAATATTGCTGAAGGCCGTCGACGTCTGATAATTTAACAAGATGTGATGTGTTTGTTATACAGGAAGCTCACACGTAACGATGAGCAAAGAGATTAATCAATTAATTGATCGACAGAAGACTTGATGGCACTTCATCATTATCCAAATTGATATTTGACTTAATTTACTCGGTCGATCATAACTTCAATCGACTTAATATGAATTCAATCGCTTGATTAATGTATTTCATATAAATTTAAAGTTTTAGTTCTATTTCATTTTGACCATTCATTAAAATCAAGTATTATAATTTGGTATTCTAATTCAGGTGACTATACCAATTTTTATATATACCTTCAAGAGAATTCATAAATATAAGGCAATTGCATTAACTGAGATTAATCATAAGCAAGTAAATGTGGGAAATAGAGGGAAGAAGGTTGCTACGAAGGTGTATAGAATATTATGTCTTATTTATTGTTCTGGTTCAAGATCGCCTCCAGATGAATCATTAGACACGACTGACTTTAAAGAGAAAGACGTCAGGATCTGACATGCCGTCAGCGTCAAATTGCAAGGGAGAAGGAAGAGAGTGAGGACGGAGAACAGGGATGCCCTACCTCAACCACTCCTACACTCAAGTTAGAGAATCACCTGAAGAAGGTTTAGGAAAGAAGAAAGGAGTATGTATTTGTATTCACATGTACTTGCATCGGTGTCCCAAAGAGTCATTATATAAGGTTACCAGGGAAGGAGATGTCTCATCTGTGATAAAGAGAATGTCACATTAGTAGAGATGTTCTATTAGAGGTAAGGAGAATATTCCATTGCCATTGTCGTAATGAAAGATCTTATCGCCCATGCCTGGTATGATATCAAACTCTGTCATCATAAATTATACTGTCTCCATGGGCAGAGATTATACCATAGTACGTGTCATTTTAGCAGCGGTCTAATAAGTTGAATGATGGAGTGACAGGAGCTAGCAGAGTCAGTCAGGCATTGAGTAGGTGGAGCTTAGGCGACAAAGAGAGTCCAGGCCGAAGCTACTCGAGATGCAAAGTCGAGACGAGGTCTGAGATGGAGTTCAAGGTCGAGTGGAGACTCGATCGGGGGGCTCGGACTTAGAAATTGGCACTGAACCCGAGTGAAGTAGTTGGGTGTTACATTTCGAGTCGAGTTGAAGAGTCAGAGTCAAGTTGATTGTTGAGTCGGAGAGTCAAAATCGAGCTAGTTGCCGAGTCAGAGCTCGACTACCTGACTAGACTAGGATAGGGAATGTCAATATAGAATTCAGATGTGGAGTCAGGATATGGGATTAAGCTAGTCAGTCTTAGATCGGTGTCAAACTTTCTATTCAACTTTTTGTTCGACGTGTTATCCCTAATCAGTAGATTTTGACTTTTTAGAACAAGTTATACCAATCCATAATATTTATCTTTATTTTAATGCACTTTTCCTAGTGTGGCTCTGGTAATTGGCATGATCAATCCTGAAGAACAACATGTAATATACGGTAGGTAGCCATTTTAGTGAGGCGTCCTCGCTGTTCAATCCGAACTTCTTAAAAAAAAAAAATCAAATTGAGATGTTACAATAATCGTAACTATAATATTTTTTTATTAAAATATAATCGACAAAGCTATTTTAATGATACATTATTTAAAGCATGAGTATATATATATAATACGCAACGTGGTAGGGCCCCGTGTGTACGCTCGTATTCCTTAACTCGGCCCTTCCTTCGAGCGCCGCTCCACTTTTCTAGGGTTTCGGATTTTGCGGCTCCCATGGATCCCGCCTCCAAGAAGCGGAAGGCCGACGAGAACGGCAACATCGCCACTTCCATTCCGGCGGCGGAACTCACTCCCGCCGACGGGCGCAAGATTATTGACGCCTTCTCCCTGGACCAGTTACGCGACATCGTCGCCGCGGCTATCTGCCGCGGTGAACCCGGGGTCCTCGCCGATGTCCGCTCCGTTGCCGATCTCGACCAGATCCAGCGAAAGCTTTTCATCCGCGGCCTCGGGATGGACACTACCACGGACGCTGTCCGTTCCCTCTTCTCCATCTACGGAGAGGTCGAGGAGGCTGCTGTTATTGTCGATAGGGTCACGGGGAAGAGCAGAGGCTATGGATTCATCACCTTCCGCCACGTCGACGGCGCTCTTCTCGCTCTTAAGGAGCCCTCGAAGAAGATTGATGGTCGAATGACCGTCACCCAGCTCGCTGCTGCCGGCTCCTCGGGAACTGGTGCTGGTCAATTCGTGGATGTCGCCCATCGCAAGATCTATGTGGCGAATGTCCCTGCTGAAATGCCTTCAGACCGCTTGCTCGCTCATTTTTCCTCGTATGGGGAGATTGAGGAGGGGCCTTTAGGATTTGACAAACAGACTGGGAAATTCCGTGGATTTGCACTTTTTGTCTACAAAACGGCTGAAGGGGCCAGGTATTCTCTTATGGAACCTAACAAAAACATCGATGGGTACAACTTGGTTTGCAAACTAGCCATTGAAGGAAAGAAGGGCAAGCCAGGTGCCCAGGTCCCAGGCGCTGCTCCTGTGGGAGGGATTCCAAGCCAACCTTTGGGTAATGGCGCTGATATGGGTCCTGATGGGCTTGGATTAGGTGTGCAGAGCTCTGTCTCAAGCCAGTATGGCGGACCAGGTGGCAGTTTCAGTTCGTATGGTGGGTACTCCGGTAATGCTCTCCCTACCGCTGCTGCTGGACTGAGTCACCATCCTAATATACGCTCATCCTTCCCGTCCTCAGTTGGTGCAGTCACTCCAGCTCTGTCAGTTGGTAGTCAAATGCCTTCAGGTGGAAGTTATGGTGTAGGTTCGGGTAGTTATGGTGCTGCTCTCGGGTCTTCTTCTCAGTATGGTGGCTCTCACTCCGGTGGATACGGAGGTTATGGTATGAGTTCATATGGAATGCCTCCGAACCCTGGTGGAATGCCTTCAGGTGGTTTTCATGACAGCGGGCATTATCCTCTATCTTCGTCTGTGTATCAAAATCAGCATCACCAGCCAGCGGGTTCCTCTCCTGGACAGAAGGCTCCAATTGGAGGTGTGTATCCGAATGTGCCACATTACTACTAAGGTAATAGATTGCCTCTAACAGTATCTTTTACTTTACTTGCCTCTTTTAATTTTACTTAGGTTTTAGCTTGTATTGTTTGCTCAATTTAGTAGTTTTTTTCTCTCAGGGTTTTCTCTTCTCTTATCACCCCTGGTATTTAGGTTTTCAAAATTGTTAATCTTCACTTATCACAAAACAGAAAACTAGGTAGTGTACAAAGATTCTATATCATATTGAAGGAGGTAGGTGTGATATTCAAAGGTTTGTTGGTTAAGTTGTTGGTAAGGCAGCGAGAAGGAATACAGGAAAGATGAAGTAAAGGGAAATGAAAGGTAAAAGTTTCCTTATATAATCTTGCTTTTGCCTGCGTCTCTGATGAGTTCTTGGAAATAAACATCACAAACTAGCAAAGACAATTCTATCCTTTACCTTCCAAACCTAATAGAGGTGATTAGGTTTAAGCATTTTGTTTTGTGTCCTATTTTCGATTCTTATGCATCATACTTGGACAGTAAGTTTAGTTTTTAAGTGAGACATACTGTTTCTTGATTATTAGTCTCGTGTTGGTTTGGTTGTTATTGTTTGCTGACCCAATTGTTGGGGCTTACAACTTATTGTTACAGTTCTGATTGACATTGTTGAATTTATAATAATTCTAATTTTAATTTTGCATAACTGTACCAATGTAATTTTATTTTATTCTATGATGTTTTTTGATTGTATAGTCACTGACTATGTTTGTGTTACATCCTTGGAAATGATTTCCTTTTGCTGGTTGCATAATTTAATTCAACTAAACGATATATTTAGTCCATTTTCTTCTTTGCTTTTCCAAATGTCACGACTTTATTCTTAATCAAGAACTGCTCTAATGCTTTTTAATTCTTGAATTAGTTTCATATAAGTAGACCAATACAATTCCTCTCACAAATGGTCTTGATGTATTGTATTTTCGTTTTGATTGTGACCTCACACATTTTTTTTAAATTAAAATTTTCTAGGTTCTTTTTTTGTTCTAATATTTGTTATTTGGATTCTATATCTGGTATGGTTATTGGACATGTATTTTTGGTGTATGTAGATTTCTTTCATGATGCTTAATTATAAACCTTTTTATAGTGGCTGAATTTTTTACATGTAGATGTCGCTCTTAAGTTTTCCATCCAAACTGAGAGTTTTGGCTATTAGAGGTTGAAATCTCAAGTTGACTATACAATATGTTTTGATTAGATTTGACTTATTTTCACCTTGGAACACTACTAGCTTTGAGCATAATGGGTTCGTTTTTAATTAACTCTTGGCCCTCAAATCCAAAATGATTATGCTGGCTATTAGAGTGGAATCACATGCACCATCATGATTTTTTTAGACGTGACCAATTTTAACCTTGAAATGTGTAGGCTTAAGTCTAGAAGCTTACTAGACATGGCAAGGATGGATACTGTTCTTATTCTTGAGACCCTGAACTAGCCCATGCTATTCTTTACTTCAAATCATACCACGGGAGATGCATTGCTTAAAGAGAACAAGGGTTGTTGTAATGAGGGACTCTTAAAACTTGAAGTTGCAACAATCATAAATGTTTAGGATGAAACTCATGACATTATTGCTAACAACAAATATCACTTTTCACATCCTGTCCCAATTGTATACTCGATCAACTCAAACCAATGCATGTGAAACTTCCATAGACCAAATCAACCAAGCTAAAACAACATATTCCTAGTTCCTACCTCTAAGGATCTTTATGATCCACTCTTGTGATATCATGCAACTTGTCCATGTTGCATAATATAATATAACTAATTAAGCTTTCACAAATTGAGTACGTAATAAAAATCAACTAGACTAAACAACCATATCCCTAGTTCCTGTCTCTATGGATCATTATGATCCACTCATGTGATACCATGCAATTTGTTCAAGTTGCACAATATAATATAACTAATCAATGCTTCAACAAGTCACAACAAATCAAAAATTAACCCACTTGGAATTTCCCATTAAGGACTTGTATGCTTACCATCTACCAACCCCATTTAATCCCTTATTGCCACTTGCTGCCCTCACCCTCCTCTCCTGAATTGGATGTTGACACTATTGGAAGGCTACTTCACATGACAACAATCTCCGCTTTTACCAAAGGGTGCACCTAGTTTTCGGAATTTTCCAAAGGGTGCACCACACCATGCAACTTTTCCTGCTCAAAGCACTATTCTAGTGGTATAGCAACCAAAAAAAAAGTGGAAGTTCTTGTTTCTACAAAAAAGACGATTTAGGGTTTACTCTACAGCTCGATGCAGATCATTACTTGACATATAATTTACGTTCTCATTTATTCTTTTCAAGGCTTTCTCATGTATGTTTTCTAACTTTTCTATGAGCCATAGTCAACGGTTTATTTATATTCTGAATGTATATTATGTTAAACTACAATGTATACCATTGTTGTTTCTATATTGTTAGAAATATTATTTGAAGATGATATTTAGCGATTATAATGTACATTTCGGAATATCTGATAATTTATATATATGGATTTAGGGTTTACTATCCATTGTTGCCTAGTTCTAGGGTTTAGAAATACAAGTTGATTGTGTATTGAACATTGAATATCTGATAACTGATACATGGAGTTAGTATTAGTGTCCAAAGAATTTAAGGTTCTTTTTATTCATTATATTGACATTGTAATTGCTATGTAATTCCCTAAAAGAATAAGAAATGGTCATTGCCCTATCAGAAAAAAATTATTATTTTAAAATGGTTTCTTCAACGTAGCACCATCGTGGTGCTGGTCTCTCCAATGTAGTTCTGCAGTGGTGTCCATCTCTCGAACACAGCACCACAATGGTGTCGGTCTCTCAAATGCAGCACCACAGTTGTGCTAGTATCCTTAACGCAACACCATCGTGGTGTTGCTTTCTCCAACACAACACCACCGTGGTACTGATTTTGTCAACACAACACCACTGTGTTCCTAGTTTTTCAACAATGTCAATCGTAAGTGTTTTTGCTTTGTTCGATGCAACTCCACCATTGTGCTATTTGAACAAAGCGTTATCGACACATATGTGTCAATTGGTACAAAGTCCTATCTTCATATAGGAGCCTCAGATCTACTCTTGCACGACAAGACTAACTTCCCTACACTCTCCTCTTCCTCTCCATTGCCAAGTTTCAGCACTCCTGAATGCCTAGGTTCATTAATGAGTTTTGGTCAAAATCCAATGATATCCCTAGGCATCTTTGATTGGACTCAATCCAAGTGCATTAGGTTTCTGCCTTTTCACTGTGTCACCAAGCCCTAAACCCACAACCTCATGGCCTTGTTTCTTATGAAGAACTTGTTTATTAAAAAATTAGCTTATGTGTCAATTGACACACAATCATATCTTCATCTAGGAGCCTTAGAACCATTCATGCACAACAACACTAGCTTCTCTACACTCCTCTCTTCCTCTTCATGCGCAAGTTTCATCAAACCTTAATGGTTAGGTCTATTAATGAGTTTTGGTCAAAACCCATTGATGGCCCTATGCATCTTTGATTGGACCCAATCCAAGCGCATTAGATTCCTGCCTTTCCACTGAGTTCACCAAGCCATAAACCCACAACCTAATGAACCTGGGCACTGCAGAGAACCTGGTTATCAAAAACCAATCTATGGAGAGACCAACACTATTATGATGCTGCATTGATGAGACCAGCACCACTATAGTGTTGTATTGGAGAGATTAACACTATTGTGGTGCTGCGTTGGAGAAACCAACACTACTATGATGCTACGTTGGAGAAATTAGTACCACGGTTATGCTGCGTTGAAGACAGCATCACGTTGGTGCTGTGTTAAAGAAAGCATAACCATGTTGGTGTTGTGCTGAAGAAACAAGCTCCATGGTGGTGCCGTGTTGAAGAAACCATTTTAAAATAATAGTTTTTTCTAATATTGGGTGGGCAGAGACCATTTCTCTCTTAGGGAATTACAGAGCAATTACAATGTTAATATAATGAATAAAAAGAACTCTAAATTCTTGGACAGTAATACTAACTCCTTGTATTAGTTATCAGATGTTCAATGTTTAATGATGTACATTATTATGGTTGTAAATACACAATTAACCTGTATTTCTAAACCCTATAACTAGACAACAATGGACAATAAACCCTAAATCCATATATTAGTTATTGAATATTTCAAGATCTACATTATAATCGCTAAAAACCATCCTAAAATAATATTTCTAAACAATATAGAAACAATGATGGTATACATTGTATTTTTTTATAATATACATTCAGAATATAAATAAATCGTAGACTGTGGCTTGTAGAAAAGTTAGAAAACACACATAGAAAGCCTTTAAGAGAATAAATGAGAAGAACGTAGATTATATGTCAAGTAACAATTTGCATCGAGATGTAGAGTAACCCCGAACAGTCTTCTTTGTAGAAACAATAGTCTTCCACTTTTTTTGTGTTGCTATATTGTCGGAACAATGCTTTGAGTGGTAAAAGTTGTGTAAAACAGGACTTGACAAGCACAAACCTCTAGGCCACGTTTGGGGCTTGGATAGTCTTCAGGTCGGATGCTTTGAAAGTTGGGTTGGAATTACAACTATTTGGGAGAGGGGTATTTTGGGAATTAAGTGCACCCTTGGGTAAAATCAAATTGTGGTGTGCTCTTTGGGAAATTCTGACCCGAAACTCTTTGGGAGAGGGGTATTGGATTCCTAAAGTGTGGTACGAGAACCCAAAACTATTACTTATTTGAGTTTTTTTATTCCTAAAATTGCTACATTTTTGAGGATTTTACAGGATTACGTCTATCTAGCATTGTCTAAAACTACTAGACGGTCCTCTAGGGCTTTAACAAGACTACACGTTCTTCAATGAACGTATACCTTAAAATTTAAACAAAGCATTCTAGATATTTAGCAAAATATTAAAACTTCTCATGAAAAAATAAAATTCTAAAACTAGAAACCATAAAAATGTCTGAGCATTATGTACCAATCTTTGATTGATTGTTCACCGTGTCAAAGTGATTTCCTTGCAGCTTGTCCACTTAGTCTTGTAGAGAGGCTGTGAGAATTTCATTGGACAGTGATGGGAAAGGAAAGAGATGAGCCAGAGAAATGTAATAATAAAAGGGAAGGTAAGCACGAGAGAAGGGCTACATATTGCAAGTTCAGTTGAAACGGTTGTTGGTTGACTTTCGGTTTGGGTTTTTTGGGCGGGCAAGTTAAGAGTGCAATGGTTTGAGCAAGCAGGTTCAAAGGGACATTTCCTCTGGCAGGTTAAAGCAAGTGGGTTGCCATTTCAAAATGGCATCTCTTTGACAATTTGGTAAAAAAGTGCGCCCAAATGATTTTTTTTCCTATGCCGATGCCTATCCGATATGACCCATACTTTTAGTTTTTTTAATTTCTAATTTGGATATTGATACTGTCACACATTGTTCAAATTTAACTTGTTTGTTTAGTTTGCGAATTGACTCATTTTGTTTTTGCATCACATTCTTCTTTAGTGATGCTTGCTTATTCAATATATCTAGTGGTTTTCCCCCTTGTATTTTAATACCACATGTTAACAGAAAAGGCCAATAAATTTGTTTGTGTATTGTTTACACGTGGCTTAGGTAGGATATTTAGTTGTTTTTGTAATTGTTGTATTCCTCACATTCTGTCATTAATTTGTACGATTAATATACATGCTGTGCTTTTATAATTATATCTCAATAATCGTGGTTTAGCATTTTGGTCATTTGTAGCGTTCTACAAAGCAAATAATTGTGCTACTTTATTTTAAGGAGGCAATTTGTTTTGTGATATTGTTTTGATATATTTTGATGGTTGTGTCGTCAGGTGTTTGGGAACATGGGAGCAATGATTTGAATGATTGTGCTGAATTCAGATTTGTTGTCTGCTTTATGAATGGTTTGCAAAGTTTTGTGGCTTCTCTGCTCTGGAATGCACTTTTCTTTCAGAATGTTAGCCGTAGAGATATAATTGATCTAAGGTTTTAGTACTTCAGTAACTCTCTGATTGTTGATGTTCAATAATTAACTTTGTATGCTGACTATGTTACCCTTAGAATGCAACTGGTTGCTCGTCTCTACTTGAATTGTTATCTTGTATGAGTTGCTTACCTTCTGTAGCTTTATGCTGGCAAATTGCTCAGGTGGATTACCATTAGAATTTCACGGTAAGACTGAGCAATAGTACAATTTGATTTGCTTGTTTAAATTTTATGAATGTTAAGATTTGCATGCTGCTCTCTATGCTTGATTTTGTTTTTAAATGTCCGTTGTTGTAGCCTCATCATATGGCATAGTCGTGACGTGTGTTTCTTGAAATTTTGTGGCTGTGTTGCATTTATTTTGTTTCTATTATTCAAATATTAAATATATTTGTTTTGTTCGGATTGTGGTTGTTCCTTCAATGGTTGGACTTGCATTATCAATTATGTGTTTTTTTTCATCTTAGCTACTCAATGTATTATTGAAATTCAATATTTTGCATGATTTAGTTTGTAATTTCAAATAATATATCATGGTTTTCACCTGATTGTTGGAGTGCAAAGTATCTCTCCTTTTAATTTGCTGTGGATTTTTCTTTATCAACTTTGCATATTCTGTGAATGAACAAAAACTGAATGCCACTGTGACTTTTGCTGATTGTTTTTTATTCTACTGATTGTAATGATCATCGTTAAAATTTGTAGTGCCTTGCAAGGCTGTTAGTGACCCTGGTAATGTGTTGCTAGTGAATGCATTTCTTTGACTGACAATGTGGTGTTTATGGTGAGAACGTTAACAGCATTTAGGTTTGGAGTTCAGGGATTCTGGAATGATCACGATTCTTCCAGTAATTTCTTTGACTAGAAGCATTCTCCTGGGGCAAGGTTGAGTTGACTGTTGGGGGTAGATATTACTATGAAGTTGAAAAAAATATTCATAGGGGTTAATTATAATTTTTTGATTTATTTCTTTATAGATGATCATGGGATCTATTGTGTGGGGCTATTGTATAATAAATTTCATTTTTTTTTTTACAATGAGTGCAAACTAAGATTTTTGGAGTAATGGTTTAGTGGTAGGGTGCTTTTTAAATTTCTTAGACATTCAAGTCTTAGCTTCCATAAATTAATGGATGAATTTTCTTTAATGGATGATTGATTTAAGAATGTTGGGTTGATGAATTATCCCTGGCAAGTGTTTTTCGATTTACCTTGATGTTTGATGAAAAATTTTCATAGAATCGATCACTTTTAGAATTAATCAGCGTAAGTTAGATATTTAATGTCAATTAAAAAAAATAAGTGCAAAATATGAAGGTACTAACTATTTTTATGTACGGTGATGATTGCCTTTTATTTTAGATGTGTTTTAGTTAGCTGTACAAAACCATTTTGAATCCAACTACAGAAAAAGTTAGAAAACTGATGGGCACATCTTCACGACGCCAACAACACATGGGACATACTGAAGCTGAGAAAAGATCAGCTCATGTCTGCACCACAACACCAGGCTCTGACATCTCTGCATGGTGTAGAAACACTCTAAATCTACAGCAATATCAGGTTTTTGAAGCAACTGTGCAGAAAAGAGATGCACTCATCAGACCCTAAGTGAGACTTCTTGATGCCAAGCACCTACAAACCATAAAAATTTGTAAGCCACAACTATCGCACGTTGAGTACTTGTCTAGCCTTGAAGATGCCAACTTCAACTCGCAGAACCATCTCCAGGTCTTGTAGTTTTTTGTCAATGTATTTTTTGTCACTTGTGTTCAGCTACAGTTATCGTAAGCAATTTTTGTTCCGAATACCCTTTTTTTTTGTCCTTGTTTGGATTTTTCGTAAGAAGTGACAAATTTGCAGTGCTCCATACGAAGTCAGCCCAGGTTCATGTAGAGCAACAGTGTGTCAGCCTATGTGCCAGGCTCAGCTCAAATCCAGGCAAATTAGGCAGAACTTATAGTTTGACCAATGTGTTGGGCATGATCGAGTGTGTGTGGCAGTTTAGGTCAATAGCTTTTCCATGTAAAATTTTCAATTTATCCCTTTTATATTAGAAAAACTACATAATACTACATATCCCTCATGCTATAAATAATTACTGCATCGCTCATATTTCAGAGGCATTTAAAGAACCATCCCTTATGCATTTATGTTTCGGGATTTAGCAGTGGCAAAGGGTTTGGTTGCCATGGTACCAAACTTTACGAGCTTCTGCTGCAATGTCTCGTACATCTTCGCACTGCGGGTTGCTGAGATGCGGCAGCCAATTGAATCGAGGTACCACCCACTTTTCCCGTTGAACCCGACGATCATTCCTCCAGTCGTCGGCAATGAAAATGGGGTTCCGTCTTCAACCCCAAACGGTCCAAAAGTCCTCAGATTGCTCTTGAATGCAAGTGACCTTATAACCGGAGAACCACCATATACAACTGGGCAGGAGTGCCCGCTCACTGTAGTCAGGTATTCATCAGGATACAAAAGCTTAATCTGTGCATGAAAAAGAAACATTCATTCGGTTAACAACTCGAAAGGAGTTTTAGTCACTGATATTGAAATTGTGCTAACTAATTCTAAATGCATGCTTACTTTTGTGGTGACGCTGCCACCAAGCCCTCCATGCTTTTCTCCCAGAAAAGGCTTTTCATTCTGATCATACTCGACCTGAATTGAATCTATGCATCGATCGTGGATCAGTGTGATCCCCCTGATTCCTGTATGGATTCCATCGTCCCATTCACTTCCACCATGGCCTCCCCAAGGGCCTACCTTCACAGTCTTGCTTGATCCAACCAACTTCTTTTGTACTTGCTACACATAATTATTGAGCCATAGATATCAGCCAGAAGCTACAAGATTATGTAAACTTTTAACACTGATTATGTAAATGTGATTCTATTGGTTTAAAATACTTGTTACAATTCTACAATTTAGAACTAATGCCAAAATTACAAAATAAAAAAAAAATACCATGATGGCTCCAGAGTCTTTGGTAGGAAAGGATAGAACTTCTATGAGAAACAGATTAAGGGCGAGAAGAAGAAGCATTATATAGTGCGATGAAAGTGCAATAGGAATCCAATACTTGCCCTTTTTTTTTTTGTTGGCGGCAGCATCCTTATTATTCGAATGTTGTCTTTTAAAATTGTATATAGAGTGTGAAAGAGAGGTGGAAATTCGTCTTCTTGTTCTTTTTTTCTTCTTCTATTGTTCAAGAACATGGACGTTGCTTATTAAACATCTGCTCGGTTTACTATTTTCTTTAAATAGGAACCTTTGCTTTTGGGAATTCTTATACGGACACAGCTAACGATTCTTGCTCCTTGAAAGGTTCCTTCCTCAGAGGACTTTTAAAATTTTAAACTAGTTATTCATTTCGACGACCGAAAAATTGTGTAATTTGTGATGATCACTGTTGATGCAGTCGCTAAATACTCATGATTTTTTTTGCAATGATAAATGACTGAAACCGAGCCGGCCAAATAGATATCTTACATATCTAATTATGAATGTATTTGCATATGGATACATACAACAAGAATAGAATCCAAATAGATGTTTTAATATCCCAAACTATCAATATAAATGTCCAATCTAGATCAAATATAACGCATATAACCAAAAGGCATCCGACTCATGACCGGACTCAATAGCAATCTATTTTAACGATTTTTGCCCGAATGATCACAAGGTTTTAGCATGACATTTCTCTCCAAGTTACAACCGTGATGGTTGCAAAGCACAAAGATCACATGTAAGAATATACATTCACTACACTAAGCTAGTATTTCGCGTTGGCCAAGGTGAAGTTTAAAACCACTACCAAAACATAAATCAAAGAACCCCTGACATACCTGTAGCTCAGTGACGATATGTTCCCATGTAATGGCAGAGAACAGCATACAAGGATGATTGTTCAAAATGTCAAAAGGAACAATGAAGAAGAGGGTGTAAAAGATAGAAAACTGTCCAATAACCACCATTTCTAGTTCACCTATAATAGAGTAACAGATGAATTCAGCCAGTGATACTTCTCTATAGTGGTAGGAGTACTGAACTTCTTGATTTGGAAAATTGAGTTGCATCTGATAAGAAAGAAGACATGCTTGAGATCTAGTGCACCAGTTAAACAAGAGTCCAAACAATGCCAATGCATAAGATTGAGGGACTACAAATCAAAGGAGAATCAATGTCCCACTACTATATCACTTTCACTACAAGGTGTTAGAAATTCACTGAGCCTCAGCCATACCATATATCACTAGGTAAAGTAAAAGAAGGATTGGATTCTCTGTTTATAATACTTTCACACAATTCCATGAGATTTAACTTGACATGAAAGTGCACGGCCGAGATATCTCCACCACTATAAAAGTTTAAATAGATGCGGCCAGGTCAAAATGAAACGGTTGAATTTCTATTAGACAAAATTTGACAGCATAACTATTGAGACAAATGCTTATATAGGAATTTTGTACTTTCTTACATGTACAAGCAATTCTACAACTATAATACCTATAAGATGAAAGCTAAAGATCATTACATTACAGATGTTATATTCATGCATAACTTTGGAAGTTTCTATATCATATTGCTAAAAAAAAGATCAAGAACATAACTAGGTGGTAGGAGAAAAATATTAGCAAGTTACCAGAGACATTCATGAAGAAATTGAACTCAGTTCAGCAAGTATATTAATCAAGAGTCATGGAGCTGCCTCTCTTGCTGTATCGATTGGAAAATCCTTGCAGCGGACTCTGTGGCAGACCTAGCATTGTGAGGCACAACCTTAATGACCCGAGTTTGGCTATCCCTTCCACTGGACTGTGATAGGCAATTAAGGCTGTTTGCTACTGGAGATGTAGGAAGAGGGATTTGCAATCTTCCATCTGGATGTGCCTCCGTGGGACTGCTTGCAGTACTTCCTTGCAATTCACTGTTCTTTGATACCTGAAACTTTCCAAGATTGCCAGAAAATGCTTCATTCCGTGGAGGATGGAACATGTTGCAAGAACCCCTGGAGTACTGAAGAGTTTGCCCATTGGCTTGTGAACCAGCTAGATTACTGACCTGTTCAACAGCAGAAATTGACATGATTTGGTTCGAAGGTCGGAGGCTGTAAGGCATAGAATAATAGTGGGGTGGGATTGCAGGCGGGCCAGACAAACCCATGTTTGGTGGCTGATGAGAAGCTGGAACACCATAGGCTGGGTTCACAAAGTCCCCAGGGAGAGGAGATACTCCAAGAGGAGTGCAGCCTCCATAAAGAGGGGCCATGAAGGCACCAGGTGGTGGACAAGGTCCAGAATATGGCTTGTAAACAAGCCCCTCTGATGGTGACATAACTGGAACTAACCATTGATTTGCCAAGGGAGGAAAACACCACCGACTTTCCTTGTCATCAGGTGCCATTGGCACTGTTGAAGGAATGACAGAGTTTTCCCCAACTTTTGGGATTGGAACTTGAGTACTCATTTTGGATCCATCCTTGCATGCAGGGAGAGCTGGGACTCCAGCAATGGCATCCTTTATTGGCTGCTCCAAATTATGTTTTGTCTTATGAAAATCATCTTGTCTCTTTAATTCCATTAGCTGAGAGTTAGTGTTGCACTGAGGTAATGTGGTATTCTTTGGAATCTTTACTGAAGGTTTGTTTAAATAAGTATTTCCTTCAATAAGAAAATGAGGTGATGCAGCTATCAACTTCTGGACCTGTTTCAGGTAGAATGTTATAGACACTGCAAGAAGACAAAGGGCTGAACATAACTATACGTGGAAACCAACCTTTATCAACCTGTGAAGCTCAAACACTTGCATTCCAAAAACCCTTTGCTGACTATAAAAATAGAACAAAACCATTACTTGAAAGCAATTCAAGAAGAAATCACCAAAACAATAAAAAAATACCATTAATACCACAATTGCAGTGTAATGACAGATGTAATATGTAAAAACAAAGTGGTTAACATTTTGTACAACATATGAGCACTTTCTATTGGGTAAAATAAGTCAAGGAGTTACTATTTGTGCACAACAAAAAGACTAACTTCCCTGATTTCACACAGTGAACCTCACCTAATGGAACAAGGTTGTGAAAGCTTGTGTAGAAAAAAGATACTAGGGTTCAGCTTAAACAACAAAAAGAATCAGTAGAGGAACGGGCTGTTGGAGTCAAATAAAGTTCCAAGAATGCTCAAAAGAAAAAAAGAAAGAGAGAAACAGAAGAAACTAAAAATGAGAAAGTAGTATATACCCTTTCAAGCTGCAACTAATAGAGCAAGCTAATAAAAGTTTGAGCGAGGTTAGGCTTGTAAACCCTTTCAAGTTGCAACTAGCTCAAAATGCCCAGTCAATTAATAACTAGTCACTAATCTTAAGCTAATAAACCCCCCTTTATTAGCTGTGACTAAATTGATGTGTCATGTTCTCTGCCACTTAAGGTGCCTTACTAACGCTGCCCTCTAGTTTGACATTATTTGCAGTCGGATGCTTACACTGTTGGGCTTCTTTCTGACTTTTTTTACTCTTAAATATGGCCTCACTCAACTCTGAGCCCTAGACATCATCTTACATATTGGCTTAGTTTATCTGGACTTTAGTATCATCTTGTAACCTGCAAACATGCTGCATGCAAAGGAATAGAGATGGCAAGGATCATAAATTGTTGCTAGTCTTTCCCCAGTCACCTATAAAGATAATAGTCTAATTCATATCCAATCACTCCTAATCCGCGACCTTCAAGATCTGATAGTGCCTTCACATTAGTTTAGAAGCTTAGGACTAACATATTTCTTTCAGATTAGCTAGGTGATAAAGAAGCAAGGTTTTCTAAATAGACAAACTAGTTGGATGCATTAACTTCTCCCCAAGTTCATGATCCAATTCCTATAATGAACTTATCAGAATGAATGAGCATTTTGCTGCAACGTCCTATGAATTAACCATCAATTGTTTAAAGACAATTCTACCATACTTGTCCATATATCAGAGATTTCGATCTTTGTTTATCCTTCATAGTAATAATATCTTTTGGTTTACAATGATAACTTGGTATATCCACTATACCACTATTAACTAAAATATGTCTATGGTTAATTAATTGCTTGACTCCAAGAATCCTCGAAGCTATACCCAATCGGAAAAGGATATTATTCAAAAGCATCAAAAGTAATTGTAGTAAAACCTGACCAGTTGACCCTTTGAATTTTCTAGCGATATGCACATAACTAAGTAATTGTCACACTGTCAAACCATAATGAAACCACAATTTTTTTTTCTTCTAGATGAATATGATTCCATAGTTGATAGCTCGGATATAGGCTCATAAACAGTGGTCTCTACAAAACCAGCAAATTGACAGGTTGGCTCACTTGCATTGGAAGAGTCAAATCCCTTCTTCAAGCCCTTTAAAATGGTGCCACAAATATGTTTCCTTGGTCGCACATACTATCGGATATATATAAGGACGAAAGAGATAGGTTTCCTAATATAAGATGATAAATAGAAATAATGCTTATTAGTCATTTAAGTGACTGCCGCCTAAGTCATAAGGAACAACATATATTGTTAAGATCATTCTCACGAATGTGTTTATAGGAAATAGTAATTCTACAAAAATTTTATACATACTTGATAATAGCTCTTCGGGCCTTCCAAAAGTGCTTGGTACCAATTACTCCAACAATATCATCTGGGGATATTTCTAAGCTTGATAGTGTCCCAGCCATTGAGGGCTCATAGGCATCATCTTTCCTCTCCGCATCACCAAATTCCAATGACCCATTTCTCTTTGCATCCTCCTTATAGAAGTCCCTAGACAAGGTTGTGTTTTTTGGACTTCTATGTGACAACTTGGAATATAGCACAGTTTGGGCCTTTAGAGATTTCCTAACATCAGAAATAGCAATATCATTTGAGGTATTAAAACCACTAGGATCACCGTTTTCTTGGCCTGACACTGTTTCTCCATTCGCTGACTCAGTTAAATGAAAGTTATTTGTATCAGTCTCAACTAAATCTTTTGAACAGTTTGGTTGTTTAGCAATATTGTTGGACAGAGACTTTTCTTTGTTTTCCTTGATCTTATCAATCTCTGAAATTTTTTTAAGATCTTCAATACGAGTTCTATCGGAATTTTGTAATCTAGTTTTTGCAATATCGGTTTCTTCTAAGGATTGCACATCTGAATTTGGGCGTTCAAATAAAGAATTAGCAGCAGTAAGCCTCTTCTGCATTTTTTGTGAAATGAAGGTAGATAACTGTGCTGCATTTGTCATATCTGTATCCTTTTGCAATGATGTAACCATTTCTGACTGATCAAAGGTGGGAACCACTATCTCATCTGCATCATCCAAAACCTTCTTGCTAGAATTTATCGCACTAGAGTTGTCTTGTCTCTTTAAGCTACATTCAGCAGCTGATCTTGCACCAAACAAATTTCCAGAACTAACTTGCTTTGTGGGTTTTCTCTCTAATTCTATCCTTCTGGTAACTGGATTCATACCATCAGTAGTTCTAGAGATTTCTGTTGAACGAACGGACACTTGACGGTTGATACAAAAAGGAGAAAATATCTTCCTCTGCTGACCGCATCCCTAAAACACAAATGCTTGTCAACTCCTAAAAGAAATAGTTGAGAGCCAAAATACATAATAAGGATCATCTTTTGATGCATTGATCATAAAAATAGGAATAAGAGTAATCTAAGTACATCATGGTTTTAATACCAGACTGGAAACCAAATGCACATTATGCAAAAATAAGTTGAATAGGAAAAAAGATATTAAATCAATAAAATTTTTGTTGACTGTATGATGCAAGATAATATGCATTTTGAATCTTCTTTGAGGATTCAATGTGCATATTTTGAACTCTATAGTTAAGCCCTAGTGTAGGTCCACATAATTTCATTCTTCAAATTGAAGTCTGTTATGGTTGATTTATTCTGCAAAAAATAAGTTTGACATCCAATATACCAAAATTAGCCATATTACTGTAAAATGACAATAAAGGTAATATATAAAGGTGGACGACATTATCTTAGGGAACAACCCTAAGTAATGATTTTCCTAATCCGAACATAGTATCAGAGTTAATCCATCTTTTTTCTTGGTTCTTTCCTGTTTGAATCATGCAATCTCCTCTGTTTCTTCATTGTAAACCTCAGATCCTGTTCTTGGTTCTTTCCCATTTGAATCATGCCCGATTGAATCATGCAATCTCCTAGCACATGGTATCTATCATGTTCATCTCAGTGCACACATTTTTTGATTCCCAAGCAGCGTCCAATCATGGTTTCTTCATTGTGAACCTCAGATCCTCATTTCCTCCTCTACAGATGCTGGAGAATTCTTGTTTCGGCAGCCTTTTCTGCAAAATTATTCATTCCAGCAAACTGTTCTCCACAGCTCATCTGACAGTTGGATTCTGTTTTCCAAAGTTTTGTTTGTTGATTCCTACTGTTATTTATGTCTGGAAAAATTGTTGTTTTCTTCTCTTGAACCTCATGACTTGTGCTGCATATATGGCCTCCTAGGCAAAATTTTAAAGGAAACACACAAAAGACGCATGGCATATGTGATCCATACGTGCAATTTAAAAATCTTATAAGGCTTATTTAAACTAACTTAAACTAAATTGGATCAGCTTAAAACCCTAAGGCACTTATTTGCTAGTTGTAACTTGTAAGTGTCAATGTAAATTATCATTTCAAGAGCTAAACAATTTAGGAGTTGAATATATCATGCTCTCCATATATTTATTTTCTATTTTACATTGTTGTGTTATTTTTATATGAGGTAGACGGCCTTCTCCCCTAGTTCGCCTACCGGGTAAATATGAAGCAATAGGATTTGAACACTGGTCCTCTTAGTTGTTCCTCTAAGTGTTTTATCACTGCACCACACTCGTGAGGGCACATTGTTGGTTAATATTGATTTATTCCTATGCGGAAGTATGAATTAGAGGGATTGATTAATATTCTTTAACATATGTATGAAGTTTTAAGACTTTATGCTCGACTACATATGCTAACCACTCACCCCCTCCTCCCCCAACCCAACATTAAAGGTGTCAAATAGATCGAACGACCCACAAGTTGACACGACATGACCCAACCCATATCTAAACAAGTCAGTTCATGTCAGGCCTGATAGCTTGCGAGGATCCTTGTTGATGGTGGTGTGCATCACAGCCCAAAATGTGATTATGCCGAGCAGAACACAAGCCCATGTTGGGCCAATCATGAGGCATGACCTATGTATTCATATAATTTCATATAATGCTTTACATATTACCCTTTTACTAAATTACTTTTAAAATATTTTTTTTTAATTGTGGCATAAATCCATCCTTGTTTTTAACATTCTAAAATTTTATTATTTTATTTTTTTTAATTTCCATTTTTATTCTTTTGGCCAAGTAGGTCAACCAAAGCACCAAATGACCCAGTCTGATCACATGCTGCTCTTCGAGCCAGGTTGTCACATGTCATGATCAACAAGGCTCATTTTGAGTTGTGTCTTGCCCCAACACAGTTTGAGACAAACCAGGTCATCCTGGGCCTGAGCAAGACCCATTCACATGCCTAGCTAGTATACCAAATATGTGTTATGCATTGGGTCGACCATATACTGCATACATATACTTTTTGAATCCCTACGATCTAACAACATGGATAGGATAATTTTTGGTATGAAGAAGCTAAAAAATGTACATAATTTAAGGTATGAAAGAGAAAACAATTATCCTATCTCATCCACGATCTAACAACATGGATAGGGGGTAGAGAGACGAAATGTGAAGGACGTGACACTAGTTATGGAAGGAGAAGAGATGCCTAGGTCCCATTCCAATCATTATTGATCATCTAAGATCATAATTTAAGGCATTCCTTTGGCCTTCAACAATGGGACCAAGATGCTAGGGAAAACTTTTTAATCACTTTTCTTCAAATTCTTTAGCCTCCTCAATTGGCATTCACCTATCTTACAAGGGGAAGGCCAACTACCTCAACACAAATTTCAAAGACCCTCAGACAATCATGAGGGAAGAGATTGGTCTCACAACCCACATCAGAGGAATATCAAAATTTCTCTTGGATAAGTGAAGTATCTCATTTAAGAAGGTGGAGGAACAGGTGTTTCAAGAGGCAAAATTTTGTGGTTGGATCCAAGGTTACTTCTGTACCATGTCATTCAAGATCAACTCCAATTAATTGTAATTCTATAATTCCTACCACTTACCTTACCTCTAATAAATCGTACAAAAAAAATATAAAGTCAATTAGGTGAAAAACTGAAAAAAAAATTAGAATAATCTTGACTAACAATTATACATTCCTAATACTAACTTAAGTATAATGAAAGCGTTGGTTCTTTTAGCATCCTACTAAGTGTAATCCAGTAAATTTTCAAGATCTATATAAAATAACGCTCCCGAGACATCTAATATTGTAATTAGTTTTTTTCATATGTCTACAAATATTTTTTCTTAACAGTTGGGAGTTGGACATGGCCAAACACATGAAGACTCAAACAAACATAGGTACAAGATAAATTCTAGCATCATTTCTCTTTGCTATTGATACTTCAGATAGAGCATCTCCTCTTCTCTTTCCAGTCTATTATTGTTTTCTCCTCCCGTGACCAACAAACTGAATCAAAGGATTGATAATGGGGAGTGAATCATCCTATTTTGGCCCGTATTATTTGTTAGCGCTTCTCCTCCTCCCCACCCATCCCCTCTTACTCTGTTAGCAAACAAAATCAAGGGATGAGATATGGAAAGAGAAAACAATTTTGAAAAGGATCAACTGATCCAGGTCCTATCTTGGTCAAGTACCATTGAAATAGCATGGCCCAGATGATATAGTGATATTTACTCGTACTCTCATGAACCTAAGCAAAACATTCAGATCTTGTCAATCAATATTGATCAATACTTGTTGCATGTTGATATTTGATAAGAGTGTTTATTGAGATGCAAAAGGGTGGAAGAGGAATTGAGGTAACAAAATTGAAAAAGTATATACAGAATCAACTCACCTAGGAAAGAGTTAATAAAATTCAGAAGCAAGAAGTGAGTAGCTAATCATGGAGAAGTCCAACTTTAGCAAAGCCCACTGTAGTTACACCAATTTATAAAGAGGATCAAGAGGGCATCTTAGTTGAACATGGCTTCTCATCTACCCTAGGGTAACATAAAAAGATGATGTTATTTCTGCCTATTGGAAGAAATGGTCCGAGTCTTGAGTTATGATAGCACATAATACACTGCTCTAAAATAACAATTAATCCATTGTAAATTGTGGTCTTGCCCATTACATCCGTTTTAATTTAAAGGGAAAGAAAATTGAATTAGTTTTCGGCATCAGAAAGATTGTCATGCCATCCCATATACAAATTGTTAGGAAAAATAAAAGATACTTCAGTGAAATACATTAGATGAATGATAACAGCAAGATAAGCAGTTCAACAAATTCAACCGAGCTAGAAAGTGGACAAAAGGCATCACCAACCTGACTCGACGAAAACGAAGGAACCAAATTGTTGGAGCCACGAGGAAGAAATGGCATGGCAGAGGAGGTCGAGTTGAACCTCTGCGAAGGGACGCTGAGCTGCTCGTACAACGCCATCTTGTTCCTCGGAGGCGCCCTCGGCCCCCCTTTATCGGTGTCATTCACGTGGAGCCTCGGAAAAAGAGGCCCCATGATCTTATCCTCCTCCCTCGCCCCTTTCATACCACTCGATTCCTCCGATCTGGAAACTCGACTCAACCGGGAAAAAACCTAATTAACCCACTGAAAAGAACACAATCTTCAACACAAACTGCAAACGAGAATGGATAAACACACAATCTCATCAAAGAAATCCTAATCAGTCTTGGACAACAACGACAACAATCGATCTGCCAATTTGGGTCAAAAAGATCCAAACTTTCCGGCAAAGTAAGTCAGGGAAGAACGGAAAACAGTACCTGGAGCACCAAATCCGGCATCAAACTTCCACCGCGGCAGCTGATCAGCAGTAATCTCGAGCCGGATCTCGTGACGAGGAAAATCTGTCAGCAGCAATTCACTAATTGGTGGAGAAGCAGCAGGAGCTACGATTCGGGATCGAACATACGAGACAGGGCCGGCGAAAGAGAGATTCGGGAAAGTGCAATCGAGAGTCGCTTTTGGATCCTCATCCCATTTCATCAATTTAAAGGTACCAACAATAAAATAAAATAACCGAATCGTGCCTCGTAACGTGGCGGTGACTGATTGGCCTCAAAAGCCCAGAGCGATCTATATAACTAAAAGTTAAAAAAGTATCCTTTGTTTTTATTATTATTAAAAAAACATTATATTTTTTAAAAATATCAACAAGATACTCTATAACTGCTAAAGATCTCTTAACGATAATAAAAATAAAAATTATGAGGGGCGGTTTAATTTTTACTATACCCTTTAGAGTTCTTTACAAAAAATAATTTTTGTCAATTTATTTTGTTAAATCTTTCCCCCTCCTCAAGATCTGACTGCAATCTAACTCTAAAAAGTATAAATTCTAATAATAGAAATGTAATGACCAACTAGAACATGTGGCCTAATGAGGCGTTTTGTTCGGGGACTCGATATCTAAACGCACGCATCGCACGTGTTTGAAGGATTGCGATTTGATTGCGTTTCTTTGCGATATTTGAGGGATTCTTTGAATTCTTAGAAGAATTTGTATTTAATAATTTTTTTGGTGGAGAAGAAAATGGTTTTCAACTTGGATGGCAACGTTTATACGGGTAGAAAATTATAAAATGAAAAATATAATCTTTATGTGATTTAATTCTCATGTGAAATCTTGATAATAAATGCGACTTAATGAGGCGTATCCAGGTAATAAATACGTGATCGAGTGAGACCCTTTGTTTGAGAATATTTAAACATGTACATGATCCATATTCTTTAAGGTCAAATAACAGGAAGCAGAGACAATATCCATATCCTGGATAATTCGTTATAATTTTTAATTTTTTAATTTATCTTCTCATAAATAATCATAAAATCATCGTATAAGATCACTGGATGATAAATTTCATTTTTTATTGAAGAAAAATGCAAACATGCCTCCGAAATATAATTGAGTTCATTACGATAGACAAATTTGTTGAAATGGACAAGAATCTTTTTCTTCATCGTGATGAACTGTAACTTTCTCAATTTATCTCATCGTAGATGATCGTGAGATTAATCATATGAAACCGCTCGAAGTGACATATTCCACCTTTATGCTGAAGAGGAAGGCCAAACAAAATTCAGACATTTGAATTATAGAAACAATAACAAGGCATTTATATCTAAATAATGCCAAGGTATTTATATAGAATAAAATATGAGTTCCTTAAAACTAGATTTACTTGTTGATTTCCAGGCTTCTATATAGAGTAGGAATTTGAGGGCCAGCACATTGCAATAATCTAGTTTGAATTTAATCATAACAGTTTCAGTTAATTGAGATATGATCGAGCAGTTAATTGTTGAAGCAACACAGTTGACCTCCTGTCCTAAAGAAATTACAGAAGCCACCATGAATATGTTCTTATCCAATAATACTGGAAGCCAACCGTTTACAGCAGATGCAAAACAAAGAAACAATACGATACAGTGTGCTAACGACAGTGACAAAGGCGAGGAGCAACGGCAAGTTCTGAATAAATTTACAATGCAACAGCTCCTCAAACCCACCATCAATCTACCGTCTGAAAGAAAATTTCTCAAATCCAAAGTTATATACCAACTCGTGGGGAGGGCGTGTATTCCTTGTCGTGCTCTAAAAAATTTACAGAGATAAGAGAAAGCAACACAAAGTATTGCTTTCTTGGCAAGGCTAATACTGAATCCTTTCCTCATCGTCAAAGCTAAGGCCCTCGATTCCTCTGAGAGTAGACTCGTAGTTCTTCAAATTTGGTTGGTTCCTTGCCTGGGAGGAGTGTCTAGGTTCTGCAGAACTAAGCAGGGAGTTTCTTTGGGAGCTTGAAATTTTACGAAAGGTCCCAGGACTGACTTCTGTAGTGCGAGTGCGTGTTTGATCGGCCTCAGAGATTATGTCTCGGCTGCTAGAAACAACAGCTCGCCTTGAAGATCCACTTGATTGGCCCAAAAAAGCTGAACTGGAAAACTACAAATGTGCTTTCAGTGTTAGAAGACATTGAATAGACATTAATAAATGCAGGATAACATGCCCTATGAACCACTCAGAAAATAGAGAATGTAATCTCTGATTAAAAAAAGAAGACAACCAAATGGTCTTAGAGGTTGTAAACTTTCCCATACAATGATAAACCAAGTAGAATGGTATAGACATACACATACAAGAACTTGAACAGGGAAAAACTCTAGCAAACTTACTATTGCAGCAGGACCAAAAATATTCACACAAGTCCAATTAGGCTTGTAATTTAAGGTTCTTGGAAACTATGGTCCAACAGAGCATTGGTTGTATTTGCTGAACAAAGTTCACTACCAGAAATTCCATGATACTAATAAAAAATCAAGGTCCGTTAAAAATTCACTAGTATGATGTCCAACTAAGTAGATGACATGACAAGACGTCCATTTAGAAATTGCAGGATAGGAAAGAGAAACGGAAGGACAAGCAGGAGCCTTTCCTAGCAACTTGTGTAACATACATATATGAACTTCAACAATGAGAAATATTCAACAATATGGTTTCACAAACATGTAGTTAAATAATCATGTCTCAACTAAAGAAACGTAAAGCCCTCAAATTTCTAAAAAGTCCAGGAATGAGGCAATTACTAAATGTCTCGCTATGTATATTCAAGATCCTATCAAAATTGCTGCTAGACGAGATGCAAAAAAGTAGTCTAGGAAGAGTAGTCATAAGAATCATGTGATTCAATAAATTATTAAAGTAGGGTGAATTACTAAGCAGGAAAACTTTAAAGATAATCACCACCATGCCCTCATTAATTTGCAAGACGTGTATATATACAAGAGACAATATATCTACATGACTTTTTTCACCACAGAAGATATAGGGTAAAACTCTAGAAACTTAAGGCAAATACAAATGAAACACAAAAACAAATAAGATATGTGTATAAACTTCATATCAATAGAGGACCATTCATATGGACAAAATTTCAAAAAGGATTTAAAAAAAAAACATAAGAGGGTTAGTAATTCATTCAAGGGAATAACAATAATTTTAAGCAACTCAAACATAGAAAAGTTGTAAATCTCGTCTCCTGAGTGGGTTTTGTGATGGAATGGGGTTCTGCCAAATTCTATTGAAGAAATCAAGCCATGTGATTCTTGTCAAATCCCATGTGTAGAACAGAAGACTCTTTTACCAAACAAGGCTTAAGTCAGAGATCAAGTGACCATGCATTGCAAAACACATCAAATCATATATTTATAGTTAAATCCAAAGGATGAAGATTTTTGTTAGATGTTATAATAGCCCAAACGTGATAAGTGAGACCTTTGCCTAGTCTAAGATTTAGCAACAAACTTCTAAGCATCCAACGGTGGCTTAGTTTGATGCATCTGAATTCATGTCTTTGTCAATGTTTAAATCAATAGACCACATTTATATCAAGTAACTAATTAATCTTAGTCCGTATTCAAAATAAATTATCACAACTATGAGATTCAACATTTATTAAGATGGCTTTTGAATATATATTCCAACAATCATAAATCCTTCTTGCTTCTTGCTACAGACAGGAAAAAAGAAGAATAAAACTCACAACAGCTTCTTTGTTTGAAGGTGAATCATGACCACTAGGAGCCTTCTGTTTGATCAAGCTCCCAGGATGTACAGCTGGAGGTGGAACTCTTGGGCGATAAGTGGGGTCCACTGTTGCCCAACCACTTGTCCTTCCATCATCACCACCTAATGGAAAAAAAAACTACGAATTACTAACAACCATTCATCAAATTAGGATAAATTGCTATAGGGATTTGGGCCACATAAGCACTAGTTTAGCAGGCTGTATCGTGAGTACTGGCCATTTGTCCAACCAATAAGCCCAAGCCAGTTGAAGTTGTGATCTGTAACCAGCTTCCACCAATTGGAACACGTATACTGTACTACTTTGAATGTTGCACCAACGAAAGAGCGTAAAGATTGATAGACTATCTGGTAACAAATTTATACGAAGATTCTTTTCTAAGTAATGATATTTCAAATGTTAGTGGAACTCTATAATTCTGAACTGGACTAGTCCTGTGTCCAGCCAATAAGCCCAAAGCTGGTTGGAGGAAGTTATTATATGTAACCTGCTTCCACCAATTGGAACACATATACTGCACTACTTTGAATGTTGTGTCAACTAAAAGAACATACAGATTCGGAGACTATCTGGCAAAAAAATTCATGTGAAGATTCTTTTCTATGTAATTATATTACAAGTATTAGTGAAACTCTATAATTCCAAACTGACTAGTTGTACTGATTTGCAACAGTGCAGA
The DNA here is from genome assembly GCF_044706935.1 of Curcuma longa. NCBI lineage: Eukaryota > Viridiplantae > Streptophyta > Magnoliopsida > Zingiberales > Zingiberaceae > Curcuma > Curcuma longa. Next base: position 4,878,141 of record NC_133862.1, on the reverse strand, counting down.
AGTTCTTGCTTATTATGCAACATCTCTGGGCAGATTATAAATTGGTAAAGGCATACCAGTAAAGTCTAAGAGACAAACCTACATATCTGTACTGAAATGCTAAAAGATCTAAATTACATGAAAATTAATCAGTTTTGCACAATATAATTAGACATGTAAGTGAAAGACCAGTAACTACTTTTAATGTAGTGTCAATTAGAAGCACATACGGCATAATAGACTATCTGGCAAACAAATTTATGTGGAGATTCTCTATAAGTAATGATATTTCAAATGTTAGTGAAACTCTAATTTGAACTTAGTTGTATTGATTCACAACAGTGCAGTTCTTGCTTATTGTGCACCATATCTGAGTAACTTCTAAGAGACCATCCAACATATCTGTACTTAAATCATGCTAAAAAAATCTAAATTGCATAAAAATCAGTAAGTTTTACACAATATAATTAGAATGCAAGCTAAAGACCAGTAACCATGGCACTAGGTGAACAGGAATACCAGGCTGTCTATCATTTATAGCAGCATGAGCCAAGCCAGAACTAGGTCCCACTCCTGATCCCTAAGAATTAAGAGATAACACATTTACTCATGGGAAATTATTTGAATTTATAACTTCATATGTTCTTCAAAGTTCAAACTAACAATAGCACGTGGAGGAGCATTAGCACTCTGTGACTGCTGATACTTCAAAATTGTCCAATCAAAAACATAATCAAACTGGAATCCTGCAACATATAGGAAGTGTTAAAAAGTGTTAAAACCATTAATATAAAATCAGAATGTCATCAGTTATCAGTTATGAGGTATTTGACACATGTTATATATATATATATATATATATATATATATATAAGAAGAAAATTAACCTTCTCGGATAAAGAGGTCCCTGAATAATCGCTTCAAGTATGCATAATCTGGCTTATCATCAAAACGTAGTGAACGGCAATAGTGGAAATATGATGCAAACTCTGAAGGATAACCCCGACATAAAGCCTGATTGTACCAAAGGCTCCCCATCCTCAAGTGAAAATGTTAAGGGATAAAGAATATCACTAGTGACAAGAATTAAAACTGACCTCAATGGATGTTGCAACTTTTCTTTCACTAATCTTTTCATACTTTTGTTTCTTGGTTCCAGCCTTTAGACCTTGCCATGGGAGGCTGAAATAAAAAATCAAGAAATTTACATTAGAACATTTAACAAACATAGGGAAAGAAGTTCAAGAAACCCAAGTGCACCTTCCCCTTAGGAAGTACATGAGAACATATCCAAGAGATTCCAAATCATCCCTCCTGCTTTGCTCTTTGCAGTCAAAACCAGAAACATAGAAGTCAGACTAAGGATTCATAATGAAGGGAAAAACTGAAAATAAATCAACCAAAGTTCAATTTAACAAGCATTTATAACAACAGATAGATCCAGATTAAACATATAAATATTAAGTGAAGTAAAAGTTAGGTTCCATACCTATGCCAAGATGTGTGTTAACACTTGCATACCTTGCTGTCCCAGTCAGGTTCTTATTCTCTCTGTGATGACAAGGGATGAACATGTGAAAAAGAGAATGAAGGACGAATATAAAGAGTCCACTAAAAACATCAAAAGAAACAATGTTAACAACTGAATCTACAAACTTAGTTGTCAAAAATTGGACAACCTCATTGCAACTATGGACCAATTGGTTAAGGACTTGAAGTAAACTAGCACCATCAAACTTTTTTTTTACTTGGAATATTTCTAAATGTCAAGATTCACATAATGTCGAATATGGATTTTGCCAACCAGTATTTGCTGCTATGGTGAACATCATACCATATGAAAGTAGAATGATCATTCCTGCTTTCATGTCATGTGTATCAAGCCAAGCATATGCCTCCTATAAACCAGCGAACTGGTCCTGCAGATCCTACAACTTTGTTCATATGTGGGAAACCTCATATTTATCATGATTCTAATAGAGGAAACGATAATTCTCCTTCTGATGAACAAAGTATATACTATAAATTCACATAATTAACCTCCTAAATTGTAAGTTCACTTAACTAAATTCGTTCTCACAGTGGGAAATATAATGTCAAGCAAAATTTTAAAGGACAGCAATCTTAATCCTTGCATATTGAGATTTTGGGATTATTAAAAGTATGAAGAGAAAACATTAGTTAAGAAGCTTTATAGGCCAAGTACATTCCTCAAATAGATTGATTGTAAAGCTGAGCTTTCTTGGAAGATTCATTTATAGTGTTCAGTTGCGATACATGTAAAATTTTTGGTCATAGAGATTGGTTAGATTGAATCATTCAAAAAATTATGCGGTAAATCTAATTATCTGGATTGGTTAAGTTAATTTTGTTATAAAAGATTAGAGTGCAAACTTAAATATTTAATTGCAGAAAGCACAGTATATATTTATCATACAATTAATTTAATTATTTTAATATGGACAACATATGCATATCATCATATGCTCTATGAAATGGCTCGGTGGCACCATGTATACAATTTAAAACTCAATCTGGATTGTTAATGTTCATTGAGAATGTTCCATTACCACATGTCCCTCCACCTCTTTCAATGTCACCTCCACAAGATATATCACCGATGTCTAAGATAGCATCTTCACCAGTGGAACTACTTCCACCATCGTTTCCTTTGCCTAAGGATCCTCCACCAAAGTCCACACCTAATAGACCTTCTAGTTTGGATCTTCTAGTTGCATTTTGCACAGATTGCCATAACTGTGTTTCCCTTTGTATCACATCATTTCTATCCAGCCACTCATCTTTTCAAGAGTTCACAATGTTTCTCACCTCAGTGTCCACAGCCATGATTCATCAACAACATCTGTTAGATCAGAGATAGAAACAAACAATGGACAGTGAAATGACTGCATTAATTGGCATACTTGGGACTTAGCCGCTGCAAGGGTAAGTCACCCATTTGCTTGTAAATGAGTTTAAGTACTTAAATTTAATCTCGATGATACAGTAAAAATTGGTGGCTAAAGGCTATGCCCAATTATCTGGCTTGGGTATCTTCAGAGCATTTTCATTGGCAACAAGATTCTTGGATGCAAATCAGACACTGTTATTGACTTGAATATTTCAAGATTGCAGAATTTAAGGATTGTGTTCAATATCAATGTGTGGTAGGAAAGTTCATTTGGCTTACTCTTAAAAGACCAACATCAGCAGAAAGTTGATAAGAATTGTTTGTTCCCTTAAAGGGACTCCTAGAAGATGGCTATTTCATAAACAGGCAAGAAATCTATGAACTGAAACCTATGCTAATGCAGACTATGTTGAATCTGTTAGTGATATATATATGGCTGTTACACTTTTGTTGGTAAAGACTTGGTTGCTTGGAAGATAAAAAGTGTTGTTACTTGCTCCAGTGATGAGGCTGACTACAGAATAATGGTTCATTGAGCCTGTAAATGTAAGATAATATGATAAAGGCTCTGATGGGAAAAAAAATTGGCATCAACTTTTTAGCCTATAATTCTGTATTGTGACAACAAAGCAATAACTTATACTGGTAGTAAGCTTGTCTTATATTAACCCACCAAACATACCAGGTCGATTCTCACTTTGTGTGAAACAATTTTTCCAAAGAGTGTGATTTCTCATATGTACTGAAAAGAAGTTGGCTAATAATTTTACTAAGCCTTTGAGTGTATCTCAAGTAATCAAGATGTAAAAAGATATATAATATTGTTATATATGATCTAGCTTGAGGGATTAGTTTTACCTCAATGTAAGAAAGGTCTTTTTGCTTAGAGCGCAGATATAAATCAGTAGAGAGGGGATTTGAAAGGGGAGTTGATTTACACAGTTTACTTTGAGCAGGATGGAAGGTGATGCATTTGGCAAGGGAACCCTTGGAATGATCTCATGCGTCCAATGCTTCCACACAAAATCATTTTTGCCTTTCTCATTTATCAAATTACAGCATTACACCATTACTATCCTGAGCTCCATCGTCATCTCCATTGATTTCAGTGTCACCGCCTCCAAAGTCTTTTTGTCTATTTCTTTTGATTCAATTATTTTCATCTTCACCACCTGCTTTGGATGATTCTGGCAGCTAAAACAAGGCCTTGTGTGATGACCACAGTGATGTCTTTGCCAATTGACATGGTTGTGGCCATGGTGGATGGCCGATGAGATATAAAGCCATTGTACCACCGACTAAGAGCTCTAATGGGGAGTGTGACAAGGGTGCTAAAAAAGCTCTAGCGACAAGCAAGGACCTCCTTCACACTGCCATCTTGATTGACTTAATCAAGCTCCACCACATACCCTCAAAGTGAGAGAGCTACAATGGTGGAACACACAAACAACAAGCAAACTTGGGTAGAGAAGTCAATGCCAATACTACTGGAGGAGGATGGCAGGTTCTTCGCCATTCTTCACCTCATTCTCTTCTCCTCCTTCCTCTCCCCCATATTCTCCTTCTTTAAGTGAATAAGATTTCACCACTCCTCTCCCGTCCCCTTTCTCCCCCTCTCCCTCCTCTCCTTTCTCTTCAACCTCTTTTCCAGCAAGTAAGCATAGTTTAAAGATAGGAAGGAATAGGCATTGTTCTATTTTGCATTTAAGGCCAAAATTAGCACTAGTATGGAAAGGCTACGACGAAGGGTTATCTGGGATTTTTCTCTAATGAAAAATATAAAGAACATGGGATTGGGGGGATTTTTCTCTAATGAAGAATATAAAGTAAATGGGATTGGGTGGAAATTTCTAAAGCCAAATTGTGCTAAAGTAAAAGGGAAATAACTGTTTATTGCAATAATAACTCTTGGTATGGCAAGAAACTAATTCTCCCATGATTTGGAAACACAAACCACAATTCTAATATCAACACCAAAGAAGCAGTCAAGGCATACACAGCTCATGCCAATTCAGATAGTGGGGACTGTCAAACTCAATTTTAACAGAGACAAGGGAGGATGCTTCTGTTAACATTCAGACGAAAGTACATAAGAACTAACAAAAAGAATACATCCAAGTTCCTACCTTCCATGATTGAGATTAGTTTCCAACAATTTCAACAAACTTGGTAGTTAACAAACACAATGCTAGCTAAAAATGTTAAGTTCAAATATTAACTCTGTCCTACCTTAAAAATGAAAACTCATAATAACGAAATACAGATTATTTGTTTTCAGAAACTGTTGTTGTAATAGCCTAAGGAATATACTCCGTGTCTTGAAGCACTAATTTCTGTAAGCCTTTACTTCAAGCTATACAAAGTACTTCACAATAGAACTATAGAAGTCTTGAATCTTCTAACATGTCAGATATCTGAAAATATTTGATGCAATAGTTTTGCACAGAACTACAAGAAAATGCCATAAAGCTTTACCTGTAAGGAATATGCTGATGAGTAGAACTATCTCTATACTTCTTGGCAAGTCCAAAATCAATAATATAAACCTAGATGAAAATTCAAAACAGCTTAACACAAAACATAATACACTTGTTCATTTTCTATAGCAGGAAGCTAAAGTCTCACTCTCACTTGATTAGCTCGTCTCCCAAGACCCATAAGAAAGTTATCTGGCTTGATATCTCGATGTAGAAAATATTTTGAATGAATAAACTCCACTCTATTTATCTGATAAAGCACAGATATAATGACTCAATTCTCTGGTAGCCATAATAGGGAAAATTAACCAGAAAGAAGTATTGAGGACTGGCATTTGCAAACTAAGATGTGGCTAGAAATGTAAGCCTAAAAATTTAGGATAAAAATTGCTATCAACTGCATTCCAAAGGGAGTTCCTAAGGTTGCAAGGAATAAAAAGTTTGGTTCAACGAGGATAAGACCTAAGTTGCAATATTGAATACTCTGCGAAAGATAAACAAGGTGACAGTCAAAATGACAGATATGGAGGGAAAATGGAAATTGTAGTCAATAATATATATATATATATATATGAATTTACATACCATCTGGTCTGCAAGCATTAACACTGTCTTTAATGAGAATTTTCTGTTGCAAAAGTTGAACAAGTCTTCAAGACTAGGTCCTAGTAAATCCATCACCAGAACATTGTAGTCACCCTCAACGCCATACCATCGAACATTTAGAATTCCAGCTGTCAGATCAAGGAAGGAAAAAAAGAATGAAGAAATGGCAAAAACATATTTCCAAAACTATCAAAAGCAAAAAAAAAAAACAATTTCATACTTCCTCCCTGTAGGATCTTGTATAGTTTTGATTCATATATCAACTGTGGATGCTTCGTCTTAACATTTTCCTACGAAAATAAATAGCAAGTGACCATCTTAGGGAAGGTAGGTAGTCCAAAACTTGCATTAACAGAAAGAAGCTCTTGTGATCCAAAGAAAAAAAAAAGCATATGTATTCTCTATGTAGCATGCTACATATACATTAGCAGAACATCAAATTACAGATAAGGTATTTGATTTTGAGGTATTTATTTCATTTAACTGGTGCATCCAACTGTAATAGTTATTTCGTGGACTATGGTTAATTTAAATTTTTATGTCTAAGTTATCGGCCAAAATGACATAAGAACAGAATATTAATAAGCAGTCTAGTTAGATTAACAAAAATATAATTAATAAGCAAATTTAATTAGTCTATAAAAATAGTCTCTATTATTATTACAAATGTTTCAAGACAATCATTGACTATTATGTTATAAATGCTTATATAATAAATATAATCATTAAATGCTCAATTCTAATATATTCTGTTAGTATTATGTTTTGAAAAAAAATATTGATTGAAAAGAAATCAAAACATCATTTATGTTTAAAGAAACTTTTTTATTATATAATCCAATCTAAATGGGTAATCATATTTATTCAGTAACTATTATTTGAATAAAAGTTTAAAATCTCAAATTGTGCCAGAATTTTAATTTATGACCAGAACAATATGATTTCGATACTCTATCATGTGTACAATTTTGATACTTGTTTAATTGAATTATTAATGATAATATTTTTCTTACTATAAATTGTAATTTTAACTATTATTTTATTATAATTAATTATTTAGTTAATAATTAATTAGATTGCTAATATATTTCAGGTTTTTTATTACTTTTTATTACTATTTTATTATAATTAATTATTAAAGTTGAATCAAAATAATATTTAAGTTTTCAGAGTCGATCAGAAGTCAATTTAGGGTTTGTTGGAGCTTATCAAGTAGACATAGTGATTAGGATCAGATGGATTCAAGCCAAGCTCCATTTAGTCTCATTTAAGTCAGTCTAATATTGAACCATGTTCATGGTTCAATCGTGCTACTGCATTTTCTCAAAAACAAGCACTCCAAAGCTAAGAGAGAACCTCCTCTCAGGGTGACTACACAAGGGTAAAAAACTGTAAGTCTGATTTTGTTTTCATATTTACAAATGAAAATTTAAAACCTTAATTTGAATAGTATGAACATTAACTAGCAATTATCTATTTAAATGGTGATTATAATAACAAAATATACTGACCACAAAAAATGAGCACGTCCAAGCAATTAATAAAATCAATAATAAAATATAATACTAACTACAAAAAAATGGGAATGTTCAAGAAATTAATAAAATCAATAACTTATCTTCAACAAAGTAACTTGAAGTAAGTGAAGATACAACAACCAAGTCCCAACCATTTTAAGTAAATAATATTACTAACAAATGAAAAAAAAAAAAACATTCTATTTCAGCTAACTGGTGTCATAGGCATCAAAGATACAGAAATAACCTGAACCCCATACTACTCAACACTCCAATTTTTTTTCACTTTTTGATTGATCGCTGAAGAAAGCAAACTGTCCTTGTTAAAAATCTGCACTTACAAGTTTAATGGCAACCTCTTCGTTCGTTTGGATATTTGTTCCTGTAGTCCAACAAGCGAAACCACCATAGAATCAGACTTCACAATTCCTTTCACAAAAAAATAGCAACAGATCTCGATTGCAAGTCCAATCAGAGACAAACCTAGATAAATCTCGCCAAAGGACCCGCTCCCTATCTTTCGACCAAGGCGGAATTTGTTTGCCACGCGAGGCTCCATCCGAGCGCGATCGGAAACAATATGTAACCTGGTTTCAAATCAGCCCCTAATTCAAACAACTGAACTGGAAAAAAAAAAAAGAAAAAAGGTACTGAACAACAATAGCGAAACCTCTGGTCCAACTTACCGCGGAAGAGGAACAAGAGAAATTTAGCAGCTCGACGGAGAAGAAGAACCGGAGAGATTAGATTGAGCGGAGACCTGTCTAGGTCAATTTGTCGCTCGCGAGCTAGAAAGGGGAAGAGCAGGCGGAAGTCGTGAAGCGGGGATCGATGGCGTATTCCCACCGGATTCTGAACGCCCGGTTCGAGCGAAGCGTAGGTTACTCGTTAGTTCACTGGACGCCGAGCGGATAAAACTTTGTCCGTACGCGTGCTCATTGATTATTTACGCGAAAATTATTTTTAAAATATTTAATTAATTTTATTACACATCTACTACAATTAAACAAAAATATATATGAAGTGCATATATTCTAATTAACTATTTGTTTATTTTTGAATATATTTGATAGTTATTTTCCAATTTGTGGGAAGATAATAAATACCATTTTTTTATTTGAATTTTTAAAAATAGAAAAAATATAACACAAAGTGTCGTTGAATTATCTAGTTCCTAATTCCTTTAACAGTGCATTTCGTTCATAGAAATATAGAATGGAGAAAAGGACACACATATATAAAAATAGCAAGGTCGAAGTTGCTTCATTGATTTAGCGATGAAAACAGTTGCATATATCAGAAGTTTTTATTAATGATAGTTGATCGGCTCAGTTCATTTGCCGCCCTTGTCGCCGTGATGGAGGCCCTGGAAGTAGCCTTGGGGGTTCCTCTCAAAGGCTTCCCTTGATATGTAGCCCTCTGCTCCTGGAGCTTTCATCGCCCCATCGCCTCCGATTGGCTTCACAGATGAAGGGGCTTCGCCTTGGCCCTTGGAAGAGTGACCTCCAGTGCTGCCGCCTCTTGCACCACCTTCAGCGGCGCCTGCAGGTTTGCCACCTTTGTGATCCATTCTAATAGAAGACAATTGTAGCTGATCGATCACCTTCTCTGACTGATTGTTGAGGTGAATGGCTTCTTCATTATATCTGGCACTGTATTTATAGAGCGATCAGTCTTCGCTCTACTGCGATAGTGTGGCTTTGGAAGTAGAAGGGTGTTAATGGCGGATTGGGAAGTGGAAGGGTCATGCATTGAGTAAACTTAAGCTTTGGTCAAAGTTCTGAGTTTTTCAAAGCATCCAACGACTACAATCTTTGAAAAACTCACACGTCGAAAAATAGCTGCTAAATTCTAAAGGAAAAGAAAAGGTATTGGAGCTATTTTCCTTGAGGAAAGAGTAAGTTTTTTTTAAGAGGCCTAATTGCAATTGCAAGATGATTCAAAGACTGGGTCAGAGTTTACTAATCACCACCGAGGCATGTTATAAATATAATTTAAAAAATAAATAAATTCTTTCACTGGTTTGATATTCGATGCTTTAATTGACTTTTTAACCTAGACAATCGATATATGCTTTAAGTAGGTGAGTAGCCCTAGGACATAACTGTGAAAGTTGTAGAAGAGAAAGATACTTAATCAGTAATAATAAATTAAAATTTTAATGGTTGTTGTTGTGACTCCTGAATTTGCACCCTTTGCAAGTGCAAGTGTAAGAGAAAAGTCTTATCTAATTACATTCATAATATTTTCAATTATGCAAAAGATGATTTTGCTAGTCTCAAGTGGTTCAGTATTGTCGGTCTCATAGCAAAATACAAATAGATGAAACCCTAAGGAATCGATCCTTATCCAATTCTACAAATTTACCTCATGTAAATCAACTACGCTTGAAACCTTGAGATCATGTTAAGTTGGTTATGATGTTGAGTTGGTTATGATAAAGTAGAGTTACAGAAGAGACCACGTTCATAATATTTTCAAATTGTCTTCTCGAGGAGGCTACAAAACTTGCGGCAACTTGCCCGTGAGAAGATCATCGCAAAACAATAGCTAGGAGCTAGCCACGAGCTCGTGACCAACAATCAATTGAAACCTAATTTTGATCTCTCAAAGCACCAACGACCCAATATTTTCTCGGCCCTTTATGAGGCTTTACATTTGTGCCAAAGTTTATCATTGTTCGTATTCCCACTTTTCCAAGTTGTTGCTGCCCCTGGATCAGTAATTACATTTTTAAAAATATCAAAAAAATACTCTTTAAATCTCATTTGGACAGTGAAAGAGTTACACTATGTTTTGATGGGATGAGAGAAAGTTCATTATTAACCAAAGAGAATAAAAGGAAAAAAAAAAAGAAAAGAAAAGTAAAATATTTATGTTTTTCTTATTTGAAAGGGATGGAAGGTTCATTAACGTAATATGTGTTACCTTGTTTATGAGGAAAGGAATGAGAGAATGAAGATTAAATATATAAAGTTACAAAAATACTTTCACTTTTTAAAAAAGATAACATATATAGAGGACGGATGGGAACTGTAAAATTCTGTCAATATTGCATATAAAAGTTAGGATATAGAAGGTCTTAAAATAAACAATGCATATTCTTTGGATAAGTCCCTGTCATTGGAGGAAAAGAAGAAGCATAATATTAGAGTTATATGTCTGTCTTTTTGATCTTTTTGAGAATGCAAGCGGTAGAGTGCAAGCACATTGGACAGTGCATTGTGTGAAGAGCAACGACGCAAAGATAAAATGTCTAAATAGATGAGTTAATTTGAGAATTAATATTTTAAAACAAAGATAAAATTAAAATAAAATATTTTTGTGTCTCTTTTCTTGCACTTCAAATTGGAATATAAATTTTTTTAACTATTCATGAACATAGAAAGTTAAAGTTTATCCTTCTCTTTCCTTTTCCTCCTTAACTCACTCAATTCCAAACAAAAATTAAATTCTCTTTCTCCTTATTTATTCTCCTCTAATTCGGTCGTTGAATACGTCGTTGTTTGGAAGTATCTTTGTAGTGGCACCATCAATTCCAAGGTAACAAAATCAATAAACAAACAATAATTTAAAATTTTTTTAGAGAGACTTACATTCACCATGAACTCTAGGAGATCTGGGTAATGTTTTTACATACATCTATTTTCATGAAGTAGGAAAGAATAAATGATCATAATTTACTAAAATAAGCAATTTGTTTATTTAGCTATCAAACAAAAATATTTTAACAAAGTACAACTAGTTGCCAAGCTTTGGGATATAAAAAATCTAATTACTAACCCCCGTGATAACATAAATGCAATAACCAAAACTATTCAATCAGCTAAGATGATTTCTCTTTTTCTCAATTCAACTTTCAGACATGTTGAAAATATGAAAAAGAAAACAAAAAAATTATAATCTATTTTAACCTGCCAACCTACAATCAAACCTTATTTCATGAGTTGAACAAAATCCAAATGCAAGAGAATTAAAAGATCAAATAAATGAATTCACCATATTTTTATCCAAAATATTTAATAGGAACAAAAAAAATAACGTGACTTACTTCCCTTGAAAAGTCTTAAAATTTGCTCAGTTTTCTCCTACCTTACAACATTTGGGTTGGTCTTGATTTGTTTAGACACCCATGTGATGCATATGTTATAGTTGTTATTAGATCTGAAAATTAACAAAGATTGAACTAAACTAGAAAATCATTAAAAATTATTTTTAAATGCTCACTCAAAGGTTAACAGTAGTTTAAAAATTACTCTGTAGTTGCATATACATATGCAATGAAGGACCACATTAATATCTTTTATGTCATCTAAATACTTGGTAATGCAGTTTAGGTTGTCCGCAATGTGATATAATAATATATGATCTAGGCAGACAAGGGACCATATGTGATTGAGTCATTAGATGAGTCCAAATTAAATTTCTTTGAATGAAATATAGACAAATAGGTATGATTTGATAAAACCAGCTTCATGCCTAATATATTGAAAAAATGAAGAGTAATACAATGATATATTTGGGTAGATAGTTTCTCTCTTATAAAGGATCCAAATTTGTGAAGCTTAAGGTTGTAGTTTGGTTATACATAATATTTATATGCATCTTGTTAATATTAGGTGTTAGATTAAAAATTGACTCATCCATAGAACATTAGTTTGAGCAATTTGATATCTTATAAGATGGATGTAATTATTTTTATTTATATAGATTTATTATGTTGAATCATTTGATATTGTTATGTGATAGATTTAAAGTTTTCTTATATATGAATTTCTTATTAATTATTTTTATATAAAATTATTGGTATCATTGTAAATTTAAAAATTTTCTAATATAGTGTTGTTTGCTTTTATCTATACAATTATTTTCATATATGGATTGTATATGTGTTATATAGTGATTCAACCACTCACTGTATGTGTTTTTTTTTATTTTTAATTAGATATTAAAAATAGAAAAAAATACTTTTATTTTTTTATTACTTTTCTTTTGTATTTTTAATTTTTTATCAAAATTTTAAAATTAAAATAAAAATGTATAAATTTAAAGAATTATTCTAAATTTAATTATTAATTTTTTTATAAAAAATAATTTTAGTATATTAAAGTTTAATAATATAATTAAATTTTTATGATTTTTTTAATCTTGATCAACACTACACTTAAAGAATTGAGAGAGAAAAGATAGACAGAACGTCAGTTTTTATAGTAAAATAAAAAAATTTGAAAAATGACTCAAAACATGAAACTTAAGTGCTCCGTAATGAAATTTTAAGTGCTCAATTTTTTAGGAAATCCTCTATTCCGTCATACACTTTTTTTCACACTCTTTTTTCTGCTAAAGAGTGAGAAAAGATAGAGGAAAACGAAGATACTTTGAAAAAAAAATATAGTAAGTCAGTTTTTATGGTAAAATAGAAAACTTTGAGAAATGAGTCAAAAGATGAAACTTAAGTGCTCCGTAATGAAACTTTAAGTGCTCAATTTTTTAAGAAATTCTTTATTCGACTGCACACTTTCTTTCACACACTCTTTTCTACTGAAGAATGAGAAAAGATAGAGGAGAACTAAGATACTTTGAAAAAATATATAATATGTAAATTTTTATGATAAAATAGAAAACTTTGGGAAATGACTCAAAAGATGAAATTTAAGTGCTCCGTAATGAAACTTTAAGTGCTCAATTTTTTAGGAAATCCTCTATTCGGCCGCACACTTTTTTTCACACTCTCTTTTCTGCTGAAAAGTGAGAAAAGATAGAGGAGAACGAAGATACTTTGAAAAAAATATATAATAGGTAAGTTTTTGTGGTAAAATAGAAAACTTTGGGAAATGACTCAAAAGATGAAACTTAAGTGCTTCGTAATGAAACTTTAAGTGCTCAGTTTTTTAGGAAATCCTCTATTCAGCCGCACACTTTTTTTTTACACTCTCTTTTCTGTTGAAGAGTGAGAAAAGATAGAGAAGAACGAAGATACTTTGAAAAAAATATATAATATGTCAATTTTTATGATAAAATATAAAACTTTAGAAAATGGCTCAAAAGATGAAACTTAAGTGCTCCGTAATGAAACTTTAAGTGCTCAGTTTTTTAGGAAATCCTCTATTCGATCACACACTTTTTTCACACTCTTTCCTGTCCCCCGTCCACCGTCCTGATGCTGAGACACCTCAGACTAGATTACGGACTCCAACTTCAGGATTACTCCCTCCGACTCCTACCCTCTCTTCTGACGCTAGTAGAATCATCTTTTCCTCAGGTAATCTCTTTCTGTACCGACGTTCCACTGCGTCCGTTGGCGCGATCGCCTCGCGAGGCCACTACCGCAGCCGATGGAGTGATTGCATCGAACAGCCACGCACGCAACCAACTCGTGCGACCGCTTGGCACGGCCGTGCGGCTCACGCAACCAACGCTACGAGCTTGGCACAACCGGTAGCACGACCATGTGCCTTGCACGTCTGTTCGCATGGTCATTTTTGTTAGCATTGAGTGTAATGTAGAATTTGGGATATGCTTGGAGATGATGCAATATGAAAGAGGATGATTCCCTTGCCAGAGTAAAGAAAACAAAACAAGAACAGGAGTGGGTGATGGCCTAAGTTGGAGAGGTGCGGTTTTTGTAGACTAATGCAAAATCTAGGAAGTTTTGTTGTTGCCCTTCAATAATTCATAACAAGAGGACAATAGCACAAGTATAGAAGCCAATCAAGTGGACTTGAGAACATTTTATTGGTAGACCAAATATAATCGCATACAAATTTAACAATAGAGAAGTGAAAGATGTGCAATCATGATTCTATCGCACACAGTTTTATATTACATTGTAAAAAACTATTTCCGCCACTCAAATCCTGACCACACGGTCACACGACAATAATTTTATTATTGCATCAAGGCTACCCTTTTAAAATAACTATAACTCTTGTCAATAAAAATTAACAAATGTTATAGTTGAAAGCAAAAAATCAAATAGTAAATGTTAAAATACAACTAATATTATTTTACCATTGTAGCATAACACAATTTTAGTTTTCAACAAAGATATGCATTAGATTAAATACCTTTATAACATCCCAATGACAAAAGGCTTTGTAAATTATAAATAAAAGCCACTAAGTAAATTTCTAAACAAATCTTTAGCAACAAAAGTTGTAGTCGCACCTACAACAAAAAAGAAAGTACAATAAAATGATAAATTAGGCAATAACCATATGAATACTAACAATAACTTGGTAACTTAGAATAAATATTGAGATTTCATCTAACAAAAAAATCAAAGAATACTTCCCATGCCACCAAAACTTATAATAGATTGCATGGGTAAATCATATACCTCAGTCAAGCCAATTACTCCCAATAGAATTAAACTTAAAGACAACAATTTATCAAATATCATCTATTTGTCTTCATGAACCTCCATCAAAGCATTTTTCAAGAAAAAATTAATTTTGCATCCGTAAAGAAACCAAATGATATAAAGCACAACTACTCCTCTCCATGATTGTGAAATATATTTTGTAATAACGATTGACAAAATCGCAATTGATACAATCAGAAGAATACCTTTGTATAGTAGCATGAAAAAAAATTACTAGAATATCTTTAAAGGAAAATGTATGAATTAAGAAGACATAATAAACTATGTTGATTTATTAAAATGACAATCAAAGAACCCTTTTGTCTACTTAATAGAATAAATCATACTTGCAACAATACTGAAAATAAATTTTTTTTTAGCACCAACACTCTTGAATTGTAAGCATATTCTGATAATCTAAACACATCTTTCTCATTCATTTAGTGGTGTTGTTTGTTCTCATTGATGTCTCTTAAGTTTATTAATCACCCAAAAAAATTGAATTCTTAACAAATTATAGGTTCGGTTGTGTTCCTTGTTAAAAAAACTAATTACTAACCCAATGATAACATAAATGTAATAGCCAAAATTATTCAATTGACTCATCCATAGAACATTAGTTTGAACAATTTGATATCTTACAGTATGGATGTAATTTTTTTGTTTATATAGATTTATTATGTTGAATCATTTGATATTGTTATGTGATAGATCTAAAGTTTTCTTATATATGAATTTTTGGTTAATTATTTTTATATAAAATTGTTGGTATAATTATAAATTTAAAATTTTTTAATATAGTGTTGTTTGCTTTTATCTATACAATTATTTTCTTATATGAATTGTATAAGTGTTATATAGTGATTCAACCATCAACCACTCACTGTATGTGTTGATTGGAGATCATAGAATGTCTATTAGATTTCCTCACTTCAACATAGATAGAATTGTTATATTTCTTCCTTTACATCATAGAATGTCTATGTTTAAAGTCCTGTTTGAAGCAGAAGTTATCCAGCAGGAGATCTAATTATAGTATCAAAATCTTGTCTAATTTCATTGAATACAACAAAAACATATCCAAACATTCAAAAATCTATCAAAAACAAACTAAATCTTCAAACGATTAAACAAATTCAGAAAGCACAGATCACAGTTACAATTCCAGATAACATAGATCACAGTTACAATTCTTTCAAGTTAGAGCACCATTCTGTTGCATAATCTCTATAGTTTCATCTTTCCTGAAATATGGACAAACTTATGGTGAATCGCACCTTCAATTTCAAGGTAACAAAATCAATAAACAAAAAATAATTCAAAATTTTTTTGGAGAGACTTACATTCATGATGAGCTCTGGGAGATCTGGGTAATGTTTTTACATACATCTATTTTTATGAAATAGGAAAGAATAAATAATGGTCACAATTTACCAAAATAAGCAAGGTGTTTGTTTAGCTATCAAACAAAAATATTTTAACAAAGTACAACTAGTCACTAAGCTTTGGGATATAAAAAAAATTAATTACTAAACTCAGTGATAACATAAATGCAATAACCAAAACTATTCAATCAGTTAAGATTGTTTTTCTTTTTTTTCAATTTAATTTTAAGCATGTTGCAAAATATGAAAAAGAAAATAAAAAAAATTGTAATCTATTTTAACATGACAACCTACAAAAAAAATGGCGTGACTTGCTTCCCTTGAAAAGTCTCAAAATTTACTAAGTTTTCTCCTAACTTGCAATATCTAGGTTGGTCTTGATTTGTTTATAGACACCCATGTGATGCATATGTTATAGTTGTTATTAGATCTGAAGATTAACAATAAGATTGAACTAAATCAGAAAATCATTGAAAATTATTTTTAAATGCTCACTCAAAGGGAAACAGTAATTTAAACATTACTTTGTGGTTACATAACGTATGTAATGAAGGACCACATTAATATCTTTTATGTCGTCTAAATACTTGGTAATGCAGTTTAGGTTGTCCGCAATGTGATATAATTATATATGATCTAGGCAGGCATTATGAGAGACCATATGTGATTGAGTCATTAGATGAGTCTAAATTAAATTTCTTTGAGTGAAATAGAGACAAATAGGTATTATTTGATAAAACCAGCTTCATGCCTAATATATTCAAAAAATGAAGAGTAAATATAATAATATATTTGGGTAGATAGTTTCTCTCTTATAAATGATCAATACTTGTGAGGCTTAAAGTTGTGGTTTGGTTATACATGATATTTATATGCATTTTGTTAATATTGGGTGTTAGATTAAAAATTGACTCATCCATAGATCATTAGTTTGAACAATTTGATATCTTATAGGACGGATGCAATTTTTTTTGTTTATATAGATTTATTATGTTGAATCATTTGATATTGTTATATGATAGATCTAAAGTTTTCTTATATATGAATTTCTTGTTCATTATTTTTATATAAAATTGTTGGTATAATTGTAAATTTAAAAATTTTCTAATATAGTATTGTTTGCTTTTATCTATATAATTATTTTCTTACATAGATTGTATATGTGTTATATAGTGATTTTATCACTCACTGTTATATGTGTTGATTGGAGTTCATAGAAAGTCTATTAGATTTTTTTAGTTCAACATAGATAGAATTGTCATATTTCTTCCTTTCCATCACATTTGACACATTACTTTGACTGACAAAAAAAATATATTAGAATCATATTTAATGATCTTGTCCCAAACAAGTTTTATCCCACTAAATGGAAGTGGCTATATAGATTCTACATCATTGGACGTTATTCCTTACTATATTATCATCTATATTTACATAAATTTTATTTATTATTGTTAATAAGCATTTTTAGTCTTTTTTTCCTTGTTTAATTTATATATTTCTCATAATTTTATATCGTTAACTAGAAGATTTATTAATCGTCAAAGTATAAGTACATGCACATACTATTTTAATTAAGGTGACGACTTCACCTTTTGTTGCAATGTATGTACCATTTTAAATGTGCCAAACAACCAACGACATTAAGCAGACACTAAATAAAAGACTACAAATATTATAACAAAATAAACTTTTCTTTCACAAAATAATATTATTGAAAATTTATAAAGCTAAAAAAGGTTTTGTCTGTTAATAATCTTATACCTTTTTAATGCATAATGTTATATGCAAAGGAAGCAAGAGCTTAAAACATGGAAACTTAAGAATCAACTTAAAATTAAAAATCAAACTCAATTAGAAATAGAAATTTTTTAGTGCTTAATGTTCTAGTATAATAATAATGAATTACTCACCTGATTTAAAAATAATGAGTTTAAAATTATGATAATGGATCCATTAGAATTGGCTGAGGATAAGGATATGCTAGTGATTCCCATTTTTATCACTTGACCTTTTGCTCTCCAAATCTGCATGTTCAAAAGCATTAATGATTAATATTTTGATTAATAAAGCAAATGTAAAAATTAAGAAATCTAAATACAAAAAGAAGATAAAAAACTTAATGTTATAGGATTTTATTAATTATTTTAAGATATATATATATATATAGTCAAGTTGAAAATGAAAAACCTAAAGACAATAAAAAACAGAGTTCAATGTATAAAACTTTCGCCAATGCGAGGTTCTAAGAAAGGGTTAGACTTACACTATGTCTATCATACACAATTTTTTCTTACATTGTAAAAATTTATTTTCGTGACTTAAACCACACGGTCACGTGATAATAATTTTCTTGTTGCATCAAGGTTACCCTTTTAAAATAACTATGACTCTATCAATAAAAATTAACAAATGTTATAGTTAAAAGAAGAAATCAAATAGTAAATGTTAAAATATAATAAATATTATTTTACCTTTGTAGCATAACACAATATTAGTTTTCAACAAAGATATGCATAGAATTAAATACCTTTATAACGTCTCCAATGTCAAAAGGCTTTGTAAATTGTAAATAAAAGCCAAAGAGTAAATTTCTAAATAAGTCTTTGGCAACAAAAGTTATAGCCGCACCTACAACAAAAAAGAAAATATAATAAAATGATAAATTAGGCAACAATGACCATATGAATACTAACAATAACTTGGTAATTTAGAATAAATATTGAGATTTCATCTAACAAAAAAAATCAAAGTATATCTCTCATTCCACCAAAAGTTATAATAAATCATATACCTTAGTCAAGCCTTATAACTCCCAATACGATTAAGCTTAAAGACAACAATTTATCAAAAACCATCGTATTGTTTTCGTGAACCTCCATGAAAGCCTTTTTTTTTAAAAAAAAAAGGGTTTTGCATCGGTAACGAAACCAAATGATATAAAGCACAATTGCTCATCTTTATGATTGTGAAATATATTTTGTAATAACGATTGACATAATTGTGGTTGATACAATCAGAAGAATATATATATCTGTATAGTAGCATGAAAAAAATCACTAGAATATCTTTAAAGGCAAATGTATGAATTAAAAAGATATAATAAATTGTACTAATTTATTAGAATGACAATCAAAGAACTTTTTTTATCTATTTAACAGGATAAATCATACTAGCAAAAATATTGGAATTAGAACCCTTTTTCTTATCACCAACTCTCTTTAATTGTAAGCATATTATCATTCATTTAGTGGTGTTGTTTATTCTCATTGATATCTCTTAAGTTTATTAATCACCAACAAAAATTGACTTCTTAACAAATTATAAGTTTTGTTGTGTTCCTTATTTTAAAAAAATGAATTACTAACCCCAGTGATAACATAAATGCAATAATCAAAACTATTCAATCAGTTAAGATTATTTTTCCTTTTCTCAATTCAACTTTCTGGCATGTTGCAAAATATGAAAAATAAAATTTAAAAAAACATTGTAATCTATTTTAACTCGACAACCTATAATCAAGCCTTGATTTTAAGAGTTGAACAAAATCCAAATGCAAGAGAATCAAAAGATCAAATCAATAAATTCACTATATTTTTATCCAAAATATTAATAGGAACAAAAAAATGACGTGACTTGCTTCCCTTAAAAAGTTTCAAAATTTGCTCAGTTTTCTCCTAACTTGCAACATCTAAGTTGGTCTTGATTTGTTTAGACACCCATGTAATGCATATGTTATAGTTGTTATTAGATCTGAAGATTAATAAAGATCATACTAAATCAAAAAAATCATTGAAAATTATTTTTAAATGCTCACTCAAAGGGAAGTAGTAGTTTAAAAATGACTCTGTGGTTGCATATACGTATGCAATGAAGAACCACACAGGGATGGATCCAGAAATTAGAAGTGGACTGTGCTGACTTTAGGTATGGAAAGGGTGAATTAAATATCAAAATACAATGAATAAAGAAAAAAATTCATTAATTTTTCTTTGATACCAAATGGTAGACTACAAATATCTATGTAATTTTTTTAAAGTTAGATTAGAGCCCAAAATAGCCCAACCTTATGTAATTTTTTAAAAATTAGATTAAAGTTGAAAATAACTTATATTATGTAATCTTCGTCACCAAGAGAACAAATAGAATGAGAGAGGCTCAAACCTATGCTGTCTGGAAACTTGGAGACGGGAAACAGGAAAAGCAGAAACGGAAACGGGAATAGTTGAAGTTTCTGGTTTTTTGAAACGTCGAAGACCTACAATGTCGAAGACCTAAAGTTAAATAGCTTTAACTTTAATTTAGGAGGGGTTAATTAAATAAACCTAGTGTGGATGGGGTTTGATCAATCAAATCCTAATTCATTTAGGGTTAAGAGGTTTAGTGGGGTTAATTGGCTAGTGGATGGATTAATGACTTAACGGTTTAAACCCAAACCCATTAAGGAATCAATAAAAGCTATAATAACCTAAATATTCGCCCGATTCTCGCAGCCAGCCTCCCCTGTTTCGCTGACGCCATATCTGCTTCCCTCTTCTCCTCTTCCTCATCTTCTGCCGCCGCTGTAAAATACCAGAAAACTAAGGGTTTAGTTAACCTTTATGTGAGGGAGTTTAATTAGAATTAAACTTAAGATTTATTTGGGTTATGGGTTAAACCTGTTAACCCGGTTGGGAATCCGGTATTAAACAGTAGCCGCGATTCCTCTTTTCTTCTCGAGTTCGCGATCGCCTCTCTTCTATTCGTTTTCTTCCGATTGGCAGATGCGACCTCTCCTTCGCCCGATCGCGCTCCGACTGCAAGCAAAGAGGAAAGGCCGAAGGTGAGTTGCCGGCGGTCAAGAGCTTCGGCCGACGCGCTTGTATCTTGCCGAGGTGGGCTAGAATCGATCGGGTGGCGGCGGCGATATCGCGACAAGGAAGCTTGCGATTGGAGGGGAAGATCGGTAAGTCGATTTCTAGATGGATTCCCGATTTCGTTAGGATTTCTTGGATCTGTGAGTTCTTCAGATTTCTGAAGTTAGATTGGGTTCTTACACCGATTTCATTAGGATTTCTTCAGATTTCTGTGAGTTCGCCGCGAGGTTGAAGTTTCCATCTGGTTTCCACGGATGGAAACGCTTCCCAATGTTTCAAAAACGGGGACGTCCGTCGTTTACACGTTTCCAGACAGCAGAGGCGCAAACTCTCGACCGCAGGATAACTCATCGAGCTATGAGACATACGCGCTAGCCAACTGCGCCACTACCCCGTTCAAAAATATTCAAAATAAGTTAATGATAAATTATTATAAGACTCATAGGACTGGGCTACAACCCAGGATAACCCCTACTTAAATCCGTCTCTGGCACCACATTGATATCTTTTATGTCATCTAAATACTTTGTAATGCAATTTAGGTTGTCCGCAATATGATATAAATAATATATGATCTAGGCAGGCATTATGAGTAGTCATATGTGATTGAGTCATTAGATGAGTCCAAATTAAATTTCTTTGAGTGAAATATAGACAAATAGGTATAATTTGATAAAACTAGCTTCATGCCTAATATATTAAAAAAATAAAGAGTAAATACAATGATATATTTGGGTAGATAGTTTCTCTCTTATAAATGTTCAATACTTGTGAAGTTTAAAGTTGTGGTTTGGTTATATATGATATTTATATGTGTCTTGTTATTATTAGTTGTTAGATTAAAAATTGACTCGTCCATAGAACATTAGTTTGAGCAATTTGATATCTTATAGGATGGATGTAATTATTTTTGTTTATATAGAGTTATTATGTTGAATCATTTGATATTGTTATGTGATAGATCGATCAAGTTTTCTTTTATATAAATTTTCTATTAATTATTTTTATATAAAATTATTGGTATAATTGTAAATTTAAAATTTTTTTAATATAGTGTTGTTTTCTTTTATCTATGCAATTATTTTCTTATATAGATTGTATATGTGTTATATAGTGATTCAACCACTCGTTGTATGTGTTGATTGAAGATTATATAATGTCTATTAGATTTTCTCACTTTAACATAGATAGAATTGTCATATTTCTTCATTTACATCACATTTAACATATTACTTTAATTGACAAAAAAATATTGGAATCCTATTTAATGATTTTGTCCCAACTATATTACAATAACAATTAAGTTTTATTCCACTAAGCCACATCATTGGTCATTATTCTTACTAGATTATCATTTATAATTAAATAAATTTTATTTTATTATTGTTAATAAAGTATATCTTTTGTCTTTCTTTTTGTTGTTTAATGTATTTATTTATCATAATTTTAATCGCTAACTAGAAAATTTATTGATCTTCTAAGTATAAATACATGTATATACCATTTTAGCTAAGGTAATGACTTTACATTTTGCTGCAATATATGTATCATTTTAAATGTGTCAAACAACCAATGACATTAAGTAGGCACTAAATAAAAGATTACAAATATTATAACAAAATAAACTTTACTTTCACAAAATAATATTATTGAAAATATATAAACCTAAAAAAGGTTTTGTCTGTTAATAATCTTATACCTTTTTAATGCATAATGCTATATGTAAGAGGAAGCAAGAGTTTAAAAATGGAAACTTAAGAATCAACTTAAAATTAAAAATCAAATTCAATTAGAAATAATGATTTTCTAGTGCTTAATGTTCTAGCATAGCAATAATGAATTACTCACTTGATTAAAAAATAATGAGTTTGAAATTATAACAATGGGCCCATTTGAAATGATAAGAATGTACTAGTGATTCCCATTTTCCTTTTATTTCTACTAGCCCAACATGTATGTTCAAAAGCATTAATCATTAACATTTTAATTGATAAAGCAAATGTGAAAATGAAGAAATATAAATACAAAAAGAAGATGAAAAAACTTAGTGGTTTAGGGTTTTATTAATTGTTTTAAGATATATATATATAGTCAAGCTGAAAATGAAAAACCTAAAGACAATAAAAACGACACAGTCCAATGTATAAAACTCTCATCAATGTGAGAGTTCGGAGAAAGGGTTAGACCACACTATGTCTATCATACATAATTTTATCTTACATTGTAAAAAATTATTTTTACAACTCAAATCCAGACCACACGATCAGACGATAACAATTTTATTGTTGCATCACAACTACCCTTTTAAAACAACTATGACTCTATCAATAAAAATTAACAAATATTATAATTGAAAGCAGAAATCAAATAGTAAATGTTAAAATACAACAAATATTATTTTACCATTGTAGCATAACACAATATTAGTTTTCAACAAAGATATACATAGAATTAAATACCTTTATAACATCTCCAATGTCAAAAGACTTTGTAAATTGTAAATAAAAGCCAAAAGTAAATTTCTAAACAAGTCTTTGACAATAAAAATTATAGCTGCACTTATAACAAAAAAAAGTACAATAAAATGATAAATTAGGCAACAATGATTATATGAATACTAATAATAACTTGGTAACTTAGAATAAATATTGAGATTTCATCTAACAAAAAAAATCAAAGTATACCTACCATGCCACCAAAGTTATAATAGATGACACTGGTAAATCATATACCTCAGCAAAGCCTATTACTCCCAATACAATTAAGATTAAAGACAATAATTTATCAAATATATCATCCATTTGTCTTCATGAATCTCCATCAAAGTCTTTTTAAAAAAAAATTGATTTTGCATCGATAAATAAACCAAATGATATAAAGCACAACTGCTTCTCTTCCATGATTGTGAAATATATTTTTTAATAGCTAGGGGTGAGCAAAAATTTGATTAAATCAAATAAACCGATCGAACCAATCAAATTTAAAAATTTGGTTCAGTTATTTCAAAATTTCAGTTATTTTTTCTAAAAAAATCGATTAATTCGATTCAATTTTGATTTTAAAATTTCTTATTCGGTTAAATCGAATAAACTAAATAAATCAAATTAATTAAAATAAAAAATAATTTATAAATTTTAAGTAAGTAAACTTATAAATCTCTAACTAATTGATAAATTTTTTATAATATTTAAAAAATTCAGTTATTTCGATTAATTCGATTGAAAACTAAATTAATCGATATTTTATCGATTCGATTTGTTTGATTTTTATTTAAAAATTTGATCGGTTCAGTTAATTAAAAAAAATCAGTTCGATTTAGGATTGAGTATTCAGTTAAAACCGAACCGAACCGAATTAACAAAATCGACCAAATTAAATTTTTTTGAACTAACCGAACCGACCGAATTTTCAAATAAAAATCGAATAAATCGAACTGATAAAATATCAATTAATTCAATTTTCAACCAAATTAACCAAATAACCAAATTTTTAAATATTAATTTATAATTTATTTATAAGTTTACTTACCTAGAATTTATTTATTTTTTTATTCAATTTAATCGAATAAGAAATTTTAAAATCTTAAATCGAACCGAATTAATCAATTTTTTAGAAAAAATAACTAAAAATTTAAAATAACCGAATTAAAATTTTAAATTTGGTTGGTTCGATCGATTTATTCAGTTTAACTGAATTTTTGCTCACCCCTACTCCTCTCTCTTTCTCTCCCTCCTCCTAGACAAAACGTTATGAATCTGCAATTGTCCTTGGGGCATAGCTGAGTTGGTTACGACGGAGCAGACTTGCTGAAGTGGATAATAATTCGAATCTCGACGAAGCCGAGGTAATGCCCTCCTCTGTCGTGGTCAACTGCAGCTTCTCGATTTACCTTCTCACAGATGATCATGAGATCAACCATGTGAAACTGCTAAAGTAATGGATTCCACCTTTTACTAAAATTACAGACTTAGTAATTGCCGAATTGGCTAAGGCCATGACCGCAGTCATTCAATAGACTAGCCAACAAAATGCCACCCATTAACACGAACACCACAAACTATTATGAGCAGCATCTTATAAATACTCGATATATATTTCAGTCGAGAATTAAATCGCGAGGCTCTCCAAAATCCATCAACAATCCTGCCATTAGAAACAATTAATTGTGCAAATATCAATTCATACTCCGAATTACTTGACGTTTCAAAACACACGAATGATTATTCAGTACGGAATATATATATCGCAGTTGAATTCTGTCCTTGCATTAACCAATAGAACGCCCGCAGTTATCTCGAACCACATGTTAGTAAGCTTGAATGGGTCCAATTTAGCCCACTCGCTCTGACAAACTATTCAAACGATCAGTCACGTACCAACACGGGCCATCCTCATTCATAGCAATAGATTTACATAAACTCTTTAAATATAACTAAATTTATTGTGATAATCGATTTTGACTGACTTACACATTACTGTTTTTTTTGTTCCCTTCGATGGAGTTGGTCAGTGGACGACTTTGTCTTCTCAATTTATTAATCGTCACAAAACAAAAGTGGGAAAAAAAAAGGTTAGTAAATTAATTATTCTGAGAACGATTACTTAAAACCAGCCAGAGCTGGAAGCCTTTGCTCCTGGCAGACAATATTTTACATCTCTAAATTGTATGCCTTGGTCGACCCTCCATGGATGGCTGGTGTCGCAATGTTGGCGGTGACCTCAGCTACTCCGCCAGTGCTCTTGGTTCATCTGCAGGACCATTCATCTACTCCCAAGAACCAGGGCAATTCATCTATCAGGCGAGTTCTTCAAATATTGCTTCTGATTAGATCTTATGAGAGAGATCTGTTGATACTCTTTACCATTTACAGTTGTGGATCTTGGTTACAGTTTGATGAATGATCAATTTTGTTTATCTGTTACTTCTGCAGATCTCACAGAAAATGGAGCACCCAGGCTGGGAGGGCATCTTCCCTTGCAAGCAGATGAAGAACCAGCAACAAGGCGTGAAATTTCCAGCCGACCGCGACGAGGCAGCGATCATGAAGGCCATGTTGGCCGTCATGTCTTCCACCACCACGACCCCGTCGTCGTCCGCCGTATCTTCGCCGTCGACGATGTCTCACCCGGCCGGAGAAGTTTTCGGCGAGCAGAACAATTCAAGTATGCGAGCGTTTACGCCTTACAACCCTGTTTTGGCTCCCAAGCTCGAACTCAAAGAGATTAGTTTGAGCGGGCAAAAGATGATAAAGGGCTCGATCTGCTTCCTGAGAAGAATAAAGTGTGATCGAGAGCGAGAAGAAGGGATGAAGACGACGACATGGCCAGCGCCGGCGACGAGCAACCAGTTGCACCATGTGATATCGGAACGGAGACGTCGTGAGAAGCTCAACGACAGCTTCCACAGGCTCAGCATGGTTCTTCCTCCGGATTCCAAGGTACGATTAATATTTATCTGGTAAAATATTGCGATTCCTTTTCCATGATCTTCACACTCGACATGCATCTTCTTACAGAGGGATAAAGCTTCAGTGCTGATCAGTGCGAGGAACTACATGAAGACCCTGAGAGCCCAAATTATGGATCTCCAGGAGAAGAACAGAAAACTGGAAGCACATCTACCAATGGATGAGATGATGGCAGAAGGCAATTTCCAAGTCGAAGTCATGAAATTAGGTTCAGACGAACCACGCTCGCAGTTGGAGCAGATCCACATCAAGATCACAGTGAGAGTGGAATGCGACATTGTGAATCTAATCCTGCATGTTCTGGAGTGTCTCAGAGGGATGAGGATCGTGAGCATAGTTTCAGTAGATGCTCGTGCATACTCCCCCCAGATGCGAATCTCTGCAAGAGCAAATCTGAAGCTACAGATCAAGGTACGTGTATGTAACTAGTTTTGAAATTTCTCACTTTTAAATTTCAGAAAGAAATGGTTGACCATGGAAGAAATGGACTGGGTCTTTAAGAAGGGCTGTAGGATTAGCTCAGCCATGGCAATTGGCAAGTAGTTTCCATGAAAGCAACCACCTTCTCTTTGGCTAGTTTATATTTTCCTCTCTGACGTCTGAATTATATTTTTGACTGAATCTTGTTGTCTGATAATTCGATCGAGTCAATGTCAAAAACTGCCAAATGCATGAACTATAGTACTGCAACTTGCATGGCTGATGTAATGGACCACTCAAGGCCAATTTGGACCTTCCAAGAAGCTGCAAATTTATATATATAATAAGACCAATTAACAGTGAAGTAAACGGCACATTTCTACGAATGAGCTTTTGGTAGTTTTCTTTGTTCTAAGAAAAACAACTGCTGATCAATATAATTGTCATTTGGTGGCGCAGAGTTGCGACTGGAACGAGGCATTATTCCAGGAAGCCATGAACAGGGCGATTAATGGCGTTGCACCACCTGCTGAAGTCCTTTTGGCAGTCTAGATTTGTAAGATTTGTTTGTTTTTAACTGGAATTTGGATTAGAAAGAGAGGAGGAGGTGAAGATCATGTA
This sequence comes from Curcuma longa, assembly GCF_044706935.1. Taxonomy (NCBI): domain Eukaryota; kingdom Viridiplantae; phylum Streptophyta; class Magnoliopsida; order Zingiberales; family Zingiberaceae; genus Curcuma; species Curcuma longa. The sequence goes on along the minus strand of NC_133862.1, from coordinate 4,850,538 downwards.
CAATAAACGTAGAGTAGAAAGAAACAGAGCTTAAGCTTATGGTTACTGTAGTTCCTGGGATTACTTTTTATTTTTGTGTCGGAATATATATATATATATATATATAGGGTTGGGAGCTCGGATCACGTCTGAATGTCTCTGCATTAAGAACAGTATCATTTTATAATTTTATTATTTATTTACTTGTTTTTTATTTATGATTAAATCATTTAGAAATTAAACTTTAGAATATAATAGTTGAATTATAATATTAAATAAAAAAATTAAAATGAAATAAATTTAGTTACTTGGAATGGAATGTGCAAGATAAGAGTGTGAGATAACAATTTGATATATCCCGTGAGCATTTAAATTTTTTTTTTTTATACTTAAGACTGTAATCTCAAATCCCTAAATCTTAAAAGTAAAATCTTAAATAGTTTAATCGTAAGTAAAAAATAAATAAAAATTAAAAAATATTTATAAAATTATATTGTTTCTATTTAAATTCTAACGTACGTTTGAAATTGATCCGGGCTCTCAAAAACTTACAACATATTGAATATATATATATATATATATATATATATATATACATGATTGATATCATGCGCGATGAGTTTACGCGACTCTGTGCGCGATAACTGACGTGGCGAGGAGTTTCACTGTTCATCCTCCACCGTGGTCGAAACGAAATCCCGAAATAAAATCCCGCCTCTCCCAAAATCGCACGGCCGATTCTCAATTTGAGCTTCCGCTGTGGTTGAAAAGGAAGCAGAGAATGATGCGACTGCAGCGGAGGTGAAGAACGAGAAGGGTGGTCCGGTTATGGAGAAGGTCTCGTCCTTCATGGGGGAGAGCAACTTCTTGTCGGATCTCAAGGAATCCGAGAGGAAGGCGCTGGTGGAGCTCAGAGCCGCCGTCGAGGAGGTCATCCTCAAGAACAAGCTATTTAGAGACGAGTCAGATCCGTCGGAGGGGAAGGAGAAGGTCCATGGAGAAGGGGGAAAACTAGAGGTCGTCGCTGCGTTCAGGCTCGAGGTTAGGTTTTGCCTCCGCCATCACTTCTGCCGCCAGAGAGATCATCGAAGCACACCGCCTTCGAAGACCTCGATGGTGGTGGCTCCACGTTGGTGCTTCTGAAGGTATGACTCTCAGCCTTCTCACGGAGGAACATCAACCTGACAAAGCTGGAGGGGATCAGAAGTCAAAGGACATGGATTGTTAGCTACTCATGAGGTTCATGCAATGGATGAAGTTGACTATGTTGACAACCAAGAAATGAAGACCTTAATCACACAAATATTGGAGAAAGCAAGACAGGGAACACTTATTGTACAAGATGTTCAAAGAATGTTTTTTGACTTGAATGATTAAACTGAAAGAATGTTCCTGTACAGCTTGTTCTAATGTATTCTTAGTACAATTACCCTTTTGTGAGTAAATGTTAAATTGACATCAAACTTTTGAGTTCAAGTTTGGTTTATTTTCGATATTGTTCATTGAATGATCAACAAAAACCAATTCTTAAATTGGGTTAATCTCCACCTCACTTGCAGCATGCCCTTCACCTGCTTGTATAAATGCCTGAACCACATTCTCCCTGAGCACAAACCACTCCCAATGAGTTCCCTGCACTCCAGCATGAACTGCTCGATGTGAGTTCCAAATTTAATAATGTTAACACTTTAATGATAACAAAACAGTTGAAAAACACGAGATGAAAAATCTAATAATGGAAATATCTTTAGCACAACAGTTGAATGATCAAATCACAAACTATAAACATCATACCAGTAGGGGGTTAATTGGTAAGAAAATCTTAGAACAATCAAATTTGACAACAGAAATTAAATAAGAATAAATAAATCACAGTGTCCGAAGACACCAATGAGTTCCTTAGACTCCCTCACTCATGTGGATATAAATTTTTTATTTTTCTAATATCAATTAATTCATCAGCCGGTTTTGGATAAAATCGGCTGATGGACTTACACACCTCGGAATGACATGATTCAAAAACATTTTTTGCTCCTCTTGCACTCTATAATGCGTATGTAACCTCAGAATGTATTGCGATACATCGTGTTGGAAGTATGAATTTTTTTCGCTCATGCTCGGCATGTGGATTGAAGTGGAAATTTTATTTTTAATTATACATAGATGATACTTGGTGTTCAAAGACACCAATGAGTTCCTTGGACTCCCTCAATCATGTAGATATAAAATTTTGAATTTTTTATTATAGAAAAAGCCATCAGCCTGTTTTGTCCAAAAGTGGCTGATGGACTTTAAGACCTCTAATGCACATGATCCGAACACCTTTTTTGCTCCTCTTGCACTCTATAATGTGTACATCAACTCAGAATGCATTGCGATACATCGTGTTGGAAGCAGGAATTTTTTTCGCTCGTGCTCGGCATGTGGATTGGGGTGAAAATTTTATTTTTAATTCTACATATATGATTCTTGATGTCTAAAGACACCAATGAGTTCCTTGGACTCCCTCAATCATGTAGATATAAAATTTTGAATTTTTTATTATAAAAAAAGCCATCAGCCTGTTTTGTCCAAAAGTGGCTGATGGACTTTAAGACCTCTAATGCACATGATCCGAACACCTTTTTTGCTCCTCTTGCACTCTATAATGTGTATATCAACTCAGAATACATTGCGATACATCGTGTTGGAAGCAGGAATTTTTTTCGCTCGTGCTCGGCATGTGGATTGGGGTGGAAATTTTATTTTCAATTCTACATATATGATACTTGATGTCTAAAGACACCAATGAGTTCCTTGGACTCCCTCAATCATGTAGATATAAAATTTTGAATTTTTTATTATAAAAAAGTCATCAGCCGGTTTTGTCCAAAAGTGGCTGATGGACTTTTGGTGTCTTAAACCACTAATGCACATGATCTGAACAGCAAAAAAAATTTTGCTCCTCTTGCACTCTATAATGTGTAATGTAAATTTTTTACACATTATAGAGTGAAAGAGGAGCAAAAAAAATTGTTCGGATCATGTGCATTAGTGGTCTTAAAGTCCATCAGCCACTTTTGGACAAAACAGGCTGATGGCTTTTTTTATAATAAAAAATTTAAAATTTTATATCTACATGAATGAGGGAGTCCAAGGAACTCATTGGTGTCTTTAGACATCAAGTATCATCTATGTAGAATTAAAAATAAAATTTTCACCCCAATCCACATGCCGAGCACGAGCGAAAAAAATTCCTGCTTCCAACACGATGTATCGCAATGTATTCTGAGTTGATATACACATTATAGAGTGCAAGAGGAGCAAAAAAGGTGTTCGGATCATGTGCATTAGAGGTCTTAAAGTCCATCAGCCACTTTTGGACAAAACCGGCTGATGGCTTTTTTTATAATAAAAAATTCAAAATTTTATATCTACATGAATGAGGGAGTCCAAGGAACTCATTGGTGTCTTTAGACACCAAGTATCATCTATGTAGAATTAAAAATAAAATTTTCACCCCAATCCACATGCCGAGCACGAGCGAAAAAAATTCCTGCTTCCAACACGATGTATCGCAATGTATTCTGAGTTGATATACACATTATAGAGTGCAAGAGGAGCAAAAAAGGTGTTCGGATCATGTGCATTAGAGGTCTTAAAGTCCATCAGCCACTTTTGGACAAAACAGGCTGATGGCTTTTTTTATAATAAAAAATTCAAAATTTTATATCTACATGAATGAGGGAGTCCAAGGAACTCATTGGTGTCTTTAGACATCAAGTATCATCTATGTAGAATTGAAAATAAAATTTTCACCCCAATCCACATGCCGAGCACGAGCGAAAAAAATTCCTGCTTCCAACACGATGTATCGCAATGTATTCTGAGTTGATGTACACATTATAGAGTGCAAGAGGAGCAAAAAAGGTGTTCGGATCATGTGCATTAGAGGTCTTTAAGTCCATCAGCCACTTTTGGACAAAACCGGCTGATGGCTTTTTTGATAATAAAAAATTCAAAATTTTATATCTACATGATTGAGGGAGTCCAAGGAACTCATTGGTGTCTTTGAACACCAAGTATCATCTATGTATAATTAAAAATAAAATTTCCACTTCAATCCACATGCCGAGCACGAGCGAAAAAAATTCATGCTTCCAACACGATGTATCAAACCGGCTGATGGCTTAATTGATATTAGAAAAATAAAAAATTTATATCCACATGAGTGAGGGAGTCTAAGGAACTCATTGGTGTCTTCAGACACTATGATTTATTTATTCTTATTTAATTTCTGTTGTCAAATTTGATTGTTCTAAGATTTTCTTACCAATTAACCCCCTACTGGTATGATGTTTATAGTTTGTGATTTGATCATTCAACTGTTGTGCTAAAGATATTTCCATTATTAGATTTTTCATCTCGTGTTTTTCAACTGTTTTGTTATCATTAAAGTGCTAACATTATTAAATTTGGAACTCACATCGAGCAGTTCATGCTGGAGTGCAGGGAACTCATTGGGAGTGGTTTGTGCTCAGGGAGAATGTGGTTCAGGCATTTATACAAGCAGGTGAAGGGCATGCTGCAAGTGAGGTGGAGATTAACCCAATTTAAGAATTGGTTTTTGTTGGTCATTCAATGAACAATATCGAAAATAAACCAAACTTGAACTCAAAAGTTTGATGTCAATTTAACATTTACTCACAAAAGGGTAATTGTGCTAAGAATACATTAGAACAAGCTGTACAGGAACATTAAAGAATGGATTTAGCAAGTTGAAAAAATAAGTTAGATTGATGAGGATGGATGAGTCAAATAAAAAACTCAACCGTCAATCAATTTTTTCCTTCAGTTTAATCATTCAAGTCAAAAAACATTCTTTGAACATCTTGTACAATAAGTGTTCCCTGTCTTGCTTTCTCCAATATTTGTGTGATTAAGGTCTTCATTTCTTGGTTGTCAACATAGTCAACTTCATCCATTGCATGAACCTCATGAGTAGCTAACAATCCATGTCCTTTGACTTCTGATCCCCTCCAGCTTTGTCAGGTTGATGTTCCTCCGTGAGAAGGCTGAGAGTCGTACCTTCAGAAGCACCAACGTGGAGCCACCACCATCGAGGTCTTCGAAGGCGGTGTGCTTCGATGATCTCTCTGGCGGCGGAAGTGATGGCGGAGGCAAAACCTAACCTCGGGCCTGAACGCAGCGACGACCTCCAGTTTTCCCCCTTCTCCATGGACCTTCTCCTTCCCCTCCGACGGATCTGACTCGTCTCTAAATAGCTTGTTCTTGAGGATGACCTCCTCGACGGCGGCTCTGAGCTCCACCAGCGCCTTCCTCTCGGATTCCTTGAGATCCGACAAGAAGTTGCTCTCCCCCATGAAGGACGAGACCTTCTCCACAACCGGACCACCTTTCTCGTTCTTCACCTCCGCTGCAGTCGCATCCTCTCTGCTTCCTTTTCAACCACAGCGGAAGCTCAAATTGAGAATCGGCCGCGCGATTTTGGGAGAGGCGGGATTTTATTTCGGGATTTCGTTTCGACCACGGTGGAGGATGAACAGTGAAACTCCTCGCTACGTCAGCTATCGCGCACAGAGTCGCGTAAACTCATCGCGCAGGATATCAATCCTGTATATATATATATATATATATATATATATATATATATATATATATATATATATATATATATATATATATATATGAAAATAATAAAAAATATGTAAGCACACAGTTGTAATATCAAATATGAATTATATAGCTCTTGGGGCATAATTGAGTTGGTTTCGACGGAGTAGACTTGCAGAAGATGACAAGAGTTCGAATCTCAACGAAGTCAGATAATACCCTCTTCTGTCGTGATCAATTGTAATTTTTCGATTTATTTCCTTACAAATGGTAGTCATGGAGCCGCTAAAGTGACGTATTCCATATTTTACCGAAGAAAAGAATATGAATTATATAAAAAATGGATTAGATTAGAGTCAATTATTGTTCTGACTCTAATACAAATCTAAGATGTTGAGTTTAATTAATATTAATAGCTTTATCGTACATGGAGATATAAAAGGCGAATAATTATTAATGTATCATACAATTTTTTAACATAATAAATGTAAATTTTATATTTTTTTGGAAGCATTAAATTTAAATTCATAGTAAGATAAATAATTTTGTTTTTAAATTCACATCATTATTGTCAATCGTCAACAAATGTGATTGTCGATTAATATGCTGGATTTCCAATTAATTTTGTTCACTGATTTGGTCGCCCGTGAGGATTTTTTTTTTCAAACGCGACGCTGCGATTGACTGCAAATGTGGACTTTCACAATTTATCTCCTCAAGTCCTTTCCATTAAGACGGATTTTTTTTTTTACTAGAAAGTTTTGTTTCAAATTTAGATAATATTTTTATTTTTAATAAATAAATAAATTTATTTATTTATTTTCAAAGCAATTTGGGCAAATACAATTTTGCCTATTTATCGATATTAATTGTCGTTATATAATCGTGCCACTGTGAGTTGTCGAAGGGATCAGCACACAGCGGAGGCGTTAGGACGATGGTGGTGCCGAAGAGTAACATCGAGTTCCCACTCTTTATCTTCGTCGTCATCGTCACCGCCGGAATCGTCTCCTCCTCGTCCTCCTTCTCTGGCCTCTCCTCCTCCCATTGCGCTTCCCACAGTCGCTATGGCTCTTCGGTAACGCCTACCCTTAACTCTCTCATCTTGTTAGTATCAAAACCTCGGCGTAGGACTAGATCTTGACCCGGAACTGAAGCCCTAGTTCTACTTAGTTCATCTTAGCTTTTGAGGATGGTGAAAAGTGTGTTCTTCAATTGTTGGGGCAGGCAGCCTGCAATCGGAGGTTTTGGATTTCAGATGACATGTTTTGGAAGGATGACAGTCCTTTTAGGATCATAGGCGGCGATGTGCACTACTTCCGTATCCTGCCGCAGGTATTCCGTTGTGCATTTTTATCTTCTAACAAAAAAAACCTTTACTGTGCTATATTTTACTGGTTAAAATTAAAACACCCGACAGTGGTTGGCCGGCCATGCAAGAGAGTGCTTAATTTTGCCCGCGAAATGGAGTGGAAGTTGTTCAGATTAATTTCTGAGATCTAACTATTCCTGTCATAATCTGTTGGTTTAGTTCACAGTCCCTCCTTTTTCAAGCTTCCAAAACTAGATTGTGAATAATTGATTTATTTGATACGTTCATATATTTTTGTTTCCTTTGTTAAATGAAAAACAAGAAAAATATCTATAATTCTCAAAATTTATTGTTAGTAGCCAAATTGGAAGAATCATACTAGCTGTTTAAACATGCATTTTCTCAATCATGGCTGTGCAGCTTTGATATACAACAATTGTATTTTTAAGGCCTTGTGCAATGCGTTTATGCAGTATTGGAGAGATCGATTGTTGCGTGCTAAAGCCCTTGGCCTTAACACAATCCAGACTTATGTTCCGTGGAATTTGCATGAGCCAGAGCCAAAAAGATGGGTATTTGAAGGTATAGCAGACATTGAATCCTACTTGAAGCTTGCTCAGGAGCTAGGTTTTCTCGTTATGCTTCGACCTGGGCCATATATATGTGCAGGTAAGTGTCGTTAATTCATTAAAGTTTCTCAATCCATGCCGAGTTTGAGAAGAGGATGATGTTAACTGTCAAAATGATAGGTTTTATTTAACCTGAACTGTTTATTGTACAAGCTGGAATAAGTGAATGCATTGATAGTTCAGAATTTGCTTTGTTAGTATCAGGGCACAATATGTCTTTATTGTTGGAACATGGAACGGCGGGGAACAAAAATATAATTATTCTCCTATTCAGGTGGATAGTTGATTGAAGTTTTGCTTGACCACAGCATGAACTGGTGCCACTATATGCCTATTCAGAAATAAAATCTATACAAATATGTTGCTTTCTGGTTCAAGCCTTATTTTGTAGAACTTGGAGTTCACTTCATTTAAACAGTTATTTTTCATAAGTTTTGAAGGAATAAAAGTGTAATTCATTTGCTGCAAATAACATGCTAATCGTGAAGTCTACAAGATGACTCTTTAACTTTTCGCAGAGAAAAATGTTTTCTATATGAGAAAGGTAACATGCATTGAGTTTTTTCTGCCATTGTCCAATTAATTGCATGCATTTTCTTAGGTGTTTTAGACAAAGCACTGTATTGTTTATGTGATATGCTGCCTCTTTAGGTAGTTCAAATGCCTAGGTGGGCAATCTAGGTGCAAAAAATGGTTTAGTTCACCTGATGATCAATAATTTAATGAGGGAGTCTGGTGATGATTTTTCTCCACTAAAGAATAATTATTGTGAATGTGAAGAACTGAACTGCAGGGTTTTTTTTTATTTGGTAGCATGTAACTTATAAGTTTTAACACACACACACTTCTTTTGCAAGTAATAATACTTTAGATATTAATTATATTTTGTGTTTTAGATTATATGATTATCATGTTTTCTTTTTATATAGAATTGTGAATTGGATGCGTTGATTAGTATACCTTGTTGGATTATATTAATCATTTTATCAAAATAAATATTTTCAATGTTGACCTCATAATACCTCTTGCTTGCCTTGCATCGCATATGTGCTATGTAGTGTGTCAATTGCCCCTAAAATTGCTTTTAAAATCTTGAGAAATGATTCATGATTACTTTTATGTTTATGGAATTGCCAATATTTGTATTTGCCCTTTCAACTTATCCTAAAGATTAATGCAATTCAAAGGAATTAAAAAATGCCATATAAGTTACAAAACAAAGAAACTCATAGTTTGGTTATGCTGCATGAAAATTTTATGTCGATTAAGTTCTATAAATAAATTAAGAAAACCTTTCACTAAAGTGTTATGCACATAGATGAAATAGCTAAAAAACTAGCTACTTAGGGTTTATTTATTTTGCAGCAAATACATTTTTGGGAAATATATTTTGGGTTTTTCAAGGTTTGGAAGTTGGAATGTTGGAAAATCATAGTCAACAGATAAAGGTTGTGAGCATTTTGAGGAAAATGACTTCCACTCAATTGAGCAAAAGTTGTATCCCCGCCTATTAACAAGCCTTCCACCTTTTGCCTTGTCCCCAAACCCTCTTGGTTGTGAGCTCTCCTCTTTCTATTGATAGCGATGTCCTCTCTTCCCTTCATTATCAACCGTGATACCTCTATTCTCCCTTGTCAATCATGATCCTCCTTCGCCCTTCCATCCTCCACTGTTGACCACGATTCACCCGTTGCATTTTACATCAATTGTGAGCCCCCTCCTCTTTGCTATTGATAACGAGGCCACTTTTACGCTCTTTTGTTGATTTTGAGCCCGCCCATCCTCTACTGGCCCTCTTCCTCCTTTGCCATTAACTGTGAAATCCCTTGACCCTTTGGTCAATTGCAATTCTCTTCACCCTTTGCCCATTGATTGTGAGCAACCTTGCGTCATTGAGTGCAAGCCCCCTCCGCCTTTCACTCATTGACCTCAAGTTTTCCTTCGCCCATTCCTATGTGTCACCCTCCATCTTTCACTCATCGAATAGGAGTCACCTTATGCCCTCTGCCCTTTTGCCATTAATCACATGCCTCTTTTCATTGTCAAGTGTGAGCTTCCCTTCACTGAGAAGAGGTTGTGTTGGGGAAGAGGAAGTACATTCCCCCTTTGTGCATCAAACACAAATAATACCTTTCTCATAGTTTTGTTTTCTCTATAAAAACTTTCTTCGAAAATGTTTTACCCAAACAACAATTTATGCAAACCCCTTATTTGAACTTTATCTACTTCAACTATAGTATTTGTTTCTTATTTTGCCAACTAGCAGCTGAAAGTATTCTATTACGACTGTTAAGTCATCCTTCCTCAAATATTGGGTTACAAAAACACCTTAAATATGGTTGTTACCAGGAAGATTACGATAAAATAAATGCTATATTCCACCTGGCTAGAACCATATGGGTATTTTAAATACTAAATATCACCAAGAAGATACCACTCTAACAAATGCATTTTTTCTCATTCGAAATCATAAATTCTACTTCCAAATTTGTTCCTGTTTTCCTTGCTTGCATTATTCAAATTGTACCTCTACTTGTTGAATGCAGAGTGGGACTTTGGAGGTTTCCCTGCTTGGTTACTAGCAATAGAACCACCTCTTAAACTCAGATCATCAGATAAAACATTCCTTCACTATGTACGCCTTTTGTTTTAATTGTCTGTTATTCTAGTGGAAGTATTATATTTTTCGTTCTTGTTCATCTGCTGGAGAGAAAATTGTTTATTTGAGATGGATTTGCTAAAGTATGAAGAAACATCTATTTCAAGCAAGTTTCCAGAGAATTTATAGTGATATGGAACATGTAGAGTGTGTTGGTCTTCATTTCTAATTTCCTTCTGATGCTTCCAGAAATCATTCTGTTATTTAAATTTGTTTTAGTATAAGTTATAAGCATTCCATTAGTTCCAATTAGCTGACATTATTCTGTTATCTCTTCTCTTCTTTCTTTTTTCAGCATCTTTCATATTAATTTCTCAGGTACATAGATGGTGGGATGTTCTTTTTCCTAAAATAGCTCCCCTATTATATGAGAATGGAGGTCCCATCATTATGATTCAGGTATCCATTTGCTCCTACATGTTTAATAGATGACATTTGACAAATATATGGTGAGCGAGTTTATGCAAGAACATTTATGTAAAAGTTCATCTTGTTAAGGATATGAAATGAGAACCTCTGACACACTGCTGGTTTCATGCCTACAAATTTTCCAGATTGAAAACGAGTTTGGATCATACGGTTATGACAAGAAATATCTTCACTATTTAGTTGCTTTGGCTAGAAAGTACCTTGGGAATGAGACTATTCTGTATGTAGATTTTTTTTTTTTTTAAAATTCTTATGTTCATCTCCTTGATCACTTTTTTTAAATCTTATTCAGCAGTGTTACACCCAATTTTCTGTACTAGAACTGAAAATGGATTTTACTGTTTTTATTGGGTTGGTTTAAGTATCATAATTTAGTACAACTATCTTGTAAAATGCATTAGACTATTGGCCATAATTTTTCTCTTGATTCATAAAATCACTAGTCAATCCCTACATTGTTATTGCATCGGATACAGTATATTTTTAACTTTTTTCCTAATGCATACAGAATTTGCTAAACTTTCTAGGATTTTATATTAGAAAACAAGATCTAGAACTTGATTTCTTAAGCATATGCATTTTTGGTGAAAATGTGAATCCAAATTAAAGGGCTTCACTGATAAAAGACATCTTTGGTGAAAATAACTACATTTTTTCGTTGATCTTATCTGGTATATTTTGTAAATTCTTTTTCTGAGATTGCTTGCCAACTTATCTTGAAATAATGCAAGTATATAAACCATACTCAAACTCAGACTAGTGACTATACTGGATCAGATTGTGTAATGATCCTCTAATAAAAGAACTACTCTATTAACCTTGTCAGGTTCAATCATTTTCACCATCATGGCAGACATCATCTGCAACTAAAGCTTCATATTGTTCTACGTCTCCTTATCTACCATCATTGCCCCTGAAGCCACTTCAGAACTAATAGCAACTGGTTTATATGCAACTAGGGTATCCCTGCCTTTACTCCATTTCCTAGCTTAGTAGTAACCTATGCTAACTTATTTAAGAGTGATTCTAGTGAAGTTTACATTGGCTGCCTCTTTTCCTTTTCTCGTCCCTCTATGCTCATGGTCTTTCCACAAACAACACCAATTTGCTAAGTTCACAAAAGATACAAAAGTATGTTTGCCACCCAAGTGAGCTCAAACTTCAATCTGTGTTTGTCGATAGAATTCAAAATTGAGCTTGGCCGAGGTAAACCCAGGAGCCTCCTTGACTTTGACTTGGAGGGTGAACTATTGGATTAGATGACTCGAACAAAGCCGAGTGAATTGGATTGGATGGAAAGGGTTAAAGTGCGGAGAGCAAAGATGTGGTAGATTGATCCATGCTAGTGATAGTTGTTACCTAACAATCTTCTAGAGAACCACCCTTGTAACAATAATGTAGCAATTCAAGAGTGAAAATTCCCAACAATGTTGTACTTGTCTTTTCTATAAGCCTTTGAATTAGTGCTCATCCTCTAGGAGTAAGACATGACCCTCCACGTGGTGCTAACCTTTGGGTTCCATTGACTTTAACCATTCACCAACTTGAGTCAATATATGTTGTTTTCCCATTCATTGTTGATCACTCCTGTGAATTAAACTTTAAACCATTGGTAATTACTTATTTTGGCACGTTATCATCTTTACAACGGTTAAAATGAGTGACTAATTATATCCACATTATGTATACATTTGTAATGCACTGTTTCTTGGAAAATTTATGACAGAAAACTCTTACTCTCACAAATTGCCTACATGAGAATTGACGTATTAGCTTATTAGGTCAAACTACTAACCAAAAGCCTAGGCCATGTTAATATTCATAGATGCAAAATCAAGCAATCCCAACATAAATCGACCGAGTTAGAGTGGGATCATCTGATGCAAATTTGATTTCATCTCAGAAATCGGACACCCTTTGGAGACTAAATCTTTATTAATTATGGTCAAATTAATACTAAATTCGTCATTATTAATTGGTAATCGTTTGAGATTAGTGAAAAATCAACCGAATTAGAGTGATCTCTGGTCTATTGATTTCTCTAATTCCCACTTGGAAATCTTTATTGATAGATAAAGACGAAGTGGGGACGATCTGAAGTGTGTTTGAGGTCATTGTGTTGGTGATCTAAAGGATAGACGTAGATTTGGAGTAGCTTACTAGTTATATTGAGCATTTGAGAGAGAGATTTATCGGAATGATACGTTTTGACCATTTCGCTCAGCATGGTACGAGATCTTAAACCATGCATAACAAGGGTTATATATAAAGGTTCAAAGTAAGAATAAAATAAGAAGAACTCTACAAAAATGTATATCCCACTAAAACCAAAATGCAAATAATAAATGCACAACAAACTAACAGAAATCCAAAAATGTATTCAAATCTCGAACTCCACTCACCTCAAAATGACTTGGAAGGCAAGTATAAAGACATCTGCAAGAAAAATACTTCTAGAAGAGCCTTAAATATGAAATCGAAGTATAAGAAAAGGCAAATATCAAGTATGTTTGAATGCAATGTGTCAAACACAGTGATGTCTCAAGTTTACCCATTGTCTATCAGGATGCAGTGTTCTAAAATACTCAGCGTCATTTAACACGTATGACACAATGCAACTTTATGGCCATGTTTTCTATAGCAGAAGGAAAGTATGAGGGGGAAAATAAGTTTATGAGGAATGTGTAAGAAATTAATCCCTCATTTCTATTCCTTAGGGGGAAGGAAATTAGGTGGAAAACATCTTTCACACCATTTTCTTGTGAAATTGATTTTTAAAAACATGAAAAACATAAAATCAACTAAACAAAACTATTTAGTGGTCAAAATTGATGTCATTTTGGCTGAATTGGAGCTTCCCTCCTGATTTCCGCTGAAGCCAATTTGGCCAAAACTTTGAAAAATATTCCCTTGGCGCTTCCTCCTTTTCTATTTTTGCCCAGGAAATGAAGGAAAGGTTGGGTCCCACCACATGTTGCACCATTTGTTTCTTTCACCAAGTCTCACTGCTTGAAGAAGCTGGTCCATCTCTCGAAGTATGAGTATTTGGATATGTAACTCATTTTATATAAAATATACACACATGTACCCAAAACAACCTAAACGAACACTCCAACATAAGATCTAACTTGTATCTCCCACCAAAATTTACAAGGCATTACCAAAGAAAATTAATTTATTATCTCCTGCTAAAGGCCAATAGGGCATAGTAGTAACTTACTAAATCATATTTCTCAAGAATGACAACCCACAAATGCTACTTAGTCCCCATATTAGAGATATGCCCAAATGAACAACTTGAAGGACAACACAGCACATGACAGGTCACCTTATCGATTGGTCATTTAGATTAAATTTCAATTTTTTTCTATCAGTTTTACCCCTTAGTTAAACCAAATATTTCATCTATTTTGGTTTTTATGCCACTATAATACCAGCTAAAGGCTATTTATGGTGATACTTCAGACAACTATAACAATTTTACATCTGAACTTTCTTGTAGGTATACTACAGATGGTGGTTCTAGAGGCACTCTAGATAATGGAACAATCCCTGAGAAAGGTGTTTTTTCAGGTGAAGTTAGGAATAAAAGGACACATGCCTTCTCTCTCCACCAAACTCTTTTCTCTTAATGGAAATTTATATTCACAATCACATTGTCTAACTTTGATCTCTTTTGGAGACTCAGACTGCCATAAGATCATACTAATAGGTTGGTCTGATAGTGCCATCGGTGTTGCTATGGGAATTTTGTTTTATGTGGATCCATCTTTTATCTTGTGATGGAATATGTTATCTATCTTGATTATTCTTTAGAGAAGACTAAATAAGAATAAAATAAGATAAAACGAAATAAGAAAGAGCTTGTTGGAAATCCTATTCAAGGACATGTGAGCTGATTGGGGTTAAATTTCTTATAACTGAGGTATTTGAAGAGTCATAAACTTAAGATAAAGTCTTCTCTTCCTTTGAAATTTGTCAGCTATACACCGGTTGTCTTTGAGAAATCTTTGGCTCATAACCAGGTCCATGTGTGGGAGTTGGAGCAAGCCATGTAATTATAATCTCGCTCTTTTCTTTCCTCATCTACTAAAGAAATGGTAGAAAAATTCTTGAGATTTTCCTATTTTATTGAAGTAGATTGGCTACTGGAAAAGAAAAATTTTCTAGAACTGACTAAATGGTTGCTCTTATGGATGGAAATGGATTACCTAAGAACAAGCTGGGTCATCCCAACGAAGCACAATAATTATATTTTTTTTCTTTGTCCTTTAAGTGTAGGTTGAGTGTCTTGTAACTTGTCACTTTTGAGCTGCAAAAGGTTCTTGGCTTAGTTTCAACCAAATTCTGTCATTTCTTCTTGGAAGCCCATAAAGTCCACAGTCCAAAATACTATATTTTCAACATGCCAACCATAGAACTTGAACAATGGAGTAAGTTTGTCTTAAGGATGTTCATCTGCATAGAAATGTGACTAAGTGATGCAGGACGATCCAAAGATTTTTATTATTATTTTTGATAATTTTTATTTTTAGTAATTTTCAGAATTTTTAGTATTTAAAGTAGTTTTGGAAATTTTTATTTTTTTATATTTGAGGATTTTAAGTCCATTTAGAATTTTTAGGATTTCGAGTCTGTTAAGAATTTTTCCTTTCTATTAAGATTTCTTTCCTTTCTGTACAAGTTAGAGTTTTGGGTTTATATAAGCATTTTGTTAGTTGATGTTTAAGGAGAGGTTTTTAGTTTAATAATATTTTCTGCAGTGCCGTTTATTTCCCTATCTCCTAGTATTCTTTTGAATTAACAGGTTTTAGAAGATTGATTTTCAACATTCGTAGTCGATTAACAAAATCAATATTGCTCGCAGGATAATTGCTATCCCGTCCAGCGTCACTAAGCAAACTGAAAAAATAACCTGCCAGCAAAAATGATTTCAATTAAGATGATTGATTATATGAGATTCTTTGGATGAGAGGATAATCAATATTTATATCTTTTTCTTTAAACCTATTATACCTATCATCAGTTTGTAGCAGATTTTGTTAGTGATACAATTCCTTTCTTTTAGCCTTCAGTAGTGTTGGTCTAAGCATTAGCTTGATAATTAGTTTGCTTTAATAATTTTGCCTTGCTCTCTCCAGTGGCAATGTCAACGTGTGTGTATTAATGATAAAAACAATAAGTTTACGAAGTATAGCAAATACTTAATACCTTTTGTGTGTGTTAATATGATTTTCTTGGTTATGTGCAGCGGTCGATTTTTCAACTGGTGAGGATCCATGGCCTATATTTCAGTTGCAAAAGGAATATAATGCCCCTGGAAAATCACCTCCTCTCTCAGCGTTAGTATATGTTCAGTTGCTTACCTGTTTTTCCTCAAAATTATCCTGTTGTTTGGAGCTTTTTTTTTTTTTTTTTTTTTTTGCAGGGAATTCTATACAGGATGGCTCACCCACTGGGGAGAGAAGATTGCAGAAACCGATGCCAATTATACTGCTGCTGCTTTAGAGAAGATTTTATCTAGGAATGGTTCTGTTGTACTCTATGTATGTTTGCCGAAATTTCTGGATGAGCTAAACTAGCTTTCTCACACACTGCTCGAATAACATTGACTATCTCAATTTTTCAGATGGCTCATGGTGGAACCAATTTTGGATTTTACAATGGTGCAAACACTGGTCAGAATGAATCTGATTATAAGGCAGATCTTACGTCCTACGATTATGTATGTCAACTGGAAATTGCAACAATGTACTTGTATTCAGTTTGACTTAAATTTTTTTTGGTAATTCAGGATGCTCCAATCAAGGAGTCCGGTGACGTGGGCAATCCAAAATATCAAGGCATGTCCAGTTTATATAATCAATTGGTTATTGTTTCTTTGATGTTGCCTTGATTAGCAATTGGAATCACATTTATCATGTATTGGGACTTTTAGTTTATCTTCCAGTTAACTTTGCAGTCTACTTGGTGACATTATGCTCCTCAATGATGCGTGTAACTAAGTGTTGAAGAAGATGGGACTCAGTATTAAGTACTCTGTGAAATGGCTCTATTTTGACCTGTCAGGCTCTATTTTGACCTGTCAGACTTAGGGGTTTAGTTATCAAAACAGTGGTTTAATTATAGAAATAGTGCCTTTATTGTAGGGGGTAGTTCTCCATAACCTGCATCTTCTAGACTGTTCATATTCTATATTCTGTTACCTTTATTGTCCAAGCTCAGTTCTCCCTTCTAATTTTTGTTCAATCCTAGTCCATTTTATAAGAACTGGAAAATAGACTTGCTTATGTTTTTGTTCCTAGAGATAGGGATGGTCAAACGCCAGCCTAGAGATGGAAGGCAAGATTTGAACCCAAGGCCATCAACAAAATTCTAAGACCCTTACTAACTATGCTAGTTGCCACCTCTAACTATATTTTGAAAAGAAATGAAGGGATAAGTTAATTGGTAGCAGTTATAACTGTACATATTTTCTATAGTTGCCTGACAATCTAGTATAGTGTGCTTGTGAAAAAAGAAGGCAGCCCTTTTTCCAAGGTCTACAATCTCACTTGACTTCTGGTATATTGTTTCTGATGAATAAGTACATGTTCCACTATTATGAGATTTTCTTATTTATGAGTTTTCCCTTTTCCAAGTATAAGAATCACATTCCGTGGAACAATACATATGAAGTTTTAGGTTCAATGTTGTGTCATTGCAGCAATAAGGAGAGTTATTCAGAAGTACAGTGGAGTAGTTCTGCCTCGTGCCCCTCCTGATAATAAAAAATTAGGATATGGCCTAGTTGATCTCCGTAAGATTGCCTCTTTTAGTGAGGTCCTCAATGACATATATGATACAACCACAGTAGTCAAAAGTGAATATCCTTTGACGATGGAGACAGTTGGCCAGGTATGATCCACCTAAAATGTTGTTGCATATTTTGGTTTGTCCATTTGCTCTAGTTTTCAACTACTTTGAGTCAATATACCTTCTTAATTCTAATATTTTATTCTTGTCGTCAGATGTTTGGATTTCTGTTGTATGTGTCTAAATTACCTCCAAGGAAAAGAAGTAGCATCCTAAAAATTCAGAAGGTTGAAAACTCAAAATTTCTAGGTCTCATTTAGCTTCTTTATACTGCAGTTTTCATTCTAATCTATAATTTTTTTCCATTGTAAAATTCCAAACTTATCACTGCAAAATGAAGACATTTATATGCTGTAAAATTGCTGGCAGGTGCATGATAGAGCCCAAGTTTTTGTTTCATGTGGTTTGGACAAAGCTGGAGGCCATCCTATATACATTGGTGTAATTGAAAGATGGTCTAATAGGGAACTTCTGATTCCCAAAATCTCTTGTTCCTCAAATAGCAGCTTACTTATTCTGGTATGCATATCAGTCTTTGCTTCTAGGATGCACATTTTTACACCCTTAGCACACCATGCCAAAAGAACTTGAAACCTATATCTGTTTATAATGACACAAAGAACACTTCTTTTGACAATCTTATTAATTAAGAAAATGACTTCAAAAAGTTCTAATAAAAACACACACACAATCCAAAACTATACTAGTTTATATATATTTTTTCCCAGAACTTTTTTGGTGTCATAGCATCCACTATAAAATCAACATCAACTCTTAAAATGTTGTTTTGACATGCATACATGCATTACCTACTACTCTTACACTAGCACTCTCTTGAAAATATAAATGTTGCTAATGTCAACATGACACAACCACCACCGCCCTCCTTGATGATCACCTCTTGTACAATCCTCCTTGACAAGTAGCCCTCTTCATCAGGAGCCATCCACCAGAAGCAATTGGTGTCATCTTTATCACTCTTTCCATAACCACTTCTATCAGTAGATATTGTGTGTAGTAGATATTGCTACACGCAAGCTCCAGACCTTCATAAGTTGTGTCCCAAATTCCCAACACACATTTTCTCTGTTGACCACCACTTTTGCCTTAGCAAGGCACATCCTTATCACTCAGATAGCTTGAATGCTATTGGAAGATGACTCTAGCATTCTTTATTTTAAGCCAGATATCAAACTTATCCGCCCTTCTTTTTTATGCTGGAAACATGCCATGAATTGTGGATGCTATTTGAATAGGAAACCCTCCACAATTTCTCTTTCTCCCTTTCTGAGTTTTTCAAAGAAGCAGTCCTCTTGCAAGTGCCCAAATATGAAGCATCCTCATTCTTCCCCTAGTCATGGATAAGTATAAACCTCCCAGCTAGCCAATGCCATATCTCGTGTGCTTGAACTTACGTACTCTATATATCTTGATTGTACAAGACTAAGTCATCTCTTTATAAAACATCCCTGTCAATCAATTGCTCTCTTTTGATTCAGTCGGTTCAAGCCTTGTTTGATTTGGTAAAGACAAACTTGGCAAATTCTTGGCTCGAACCAAACCCTTGTTTCATAAGATCTGTATCACAATGTATCTCACACTCAAGCCTTGTTTAGATTATTTGCTTGAACCCTGCAGCTATTGAATAATGATTTCGCTCACAACTCAACATGATGACAAAACATAACTCAAAATTTCCACTGATCACCTAACTAATGTTACCATACCACTACACTGGCCTAGTTAATTCCTTGACTATTCAAACCTGCCTCAGTTCACTTGTTGATGCTTTGTTAGAGGAATGGAGCATCGATGATGTGCTAAGAAGAGATTTAAGGTTGTGCATTTGAGTTAGTTTATGGCTTTATGAATTTACCTAGTTGTCCGTCATTGAACATGGTGTGGTTGTGCCTTTGAGTTAGTTTATAGCTTTGTGAATTTATCTAGTGGTCCTTCATCAAACTTGGCGCTCAGCCAAACTTGTGCTCAACCAAATTGACCTAATCATTGGATGATCAGGTCTCCAAAAGTTGCAAGTTAATTTAGTATGGAATATGATTTCATATTGTCATGATCAATTCTTGTTATGTATGTACTCCGTATACTTCTAAATTCTAATGCTATGAAATGAACAATTAACTATCCCACGAAAAGGAGAAATGAGGTGATCTGATGGACATTTGATAACAAAAGAACAAGAATTCCCTTTGTGCAGCCAAGCAGCTGCAAAAATTAGTCATGAATATGTGAGAAATAGCCTTGTCTCTGGTTTGATATTATATTTCTTATTTCTTTGCACTTTCTTGCCTTCACATATTTCTCACTTTCACCGAGTAGAAACAGTTAGTTCTTATACCATGTTTTTTTTTTCAAAAAAAAAAAACTAGGTATACTTTAAATCTTCTCCCTCTCTCTCAATTTGATCCTCTTTCAATTGGAAAGAAATCAATTTCTCACTTCTCCTCTCTCAATTTGTAATGTACCAAGCAAAACATATGCAATGGGAGCATTTTGGCTATACCACTATATCTATATTTTCATGGTATTATTATCAATTGGTGTTGATAATGGTATGAGATTGTTGGGTCTTGTTAATGAAAACAGAAGTGGATACATGAATATTGAAAGGAGCATTTTGGCTATACCATTATATCTATATTTTCATGATATTATTATCAATTGGTGTTGATAATGGTTCTCTCTCACAACAGACATGTTTCTGTTACTTAAATAAGTTGATGATTTGGCTAAAGAACTTTGCCAGAGTTGAGAAAAAAAGTAGGATGATAATATTCCTTCATATGATATTTTGTGAGTTATACACCATGCAGAGAATCCAAATTTTATCGGAAATAGGAAGAATTCATCAAGTATCATTTTGTATGAGTATTGCTAGATGATAAGTGTTGATCATTTAATAAGATATATAGATCAAAACCTAGTGGACACACTGATCAAGACAGTCATCTAATGGTGGCTTTGCAATTTTAGCTGACCTTCATGTGTTATTGTTGAGAAGTTACCACACACTGTTAACTTACATAAACAAATATGAAAAGATGGTCCATAGTTTGAGAATCAATTTCCAAGTGGGAGGTTGCTACTGGATAATTAATACATCATGCAGGAGTTTGGGGGGCGAGTCTGTTAGTAGGTTTATGATTTTTTTGAACTGACTATATTTTTGCAAAACCAGCACCTATTGAACTTGGTTCTGGATGAATTGATTTGATCTTCATATGACCCAGTCTCCCTATGCTATGAATGTCTCAATTTTGGCATTCGATCTGGGACTAGGTGATCGAATCTTTATGATTTTGTTATGTATGTAAGCCTTAGAGTCCTTGTGCTATAACACAAAGCATTAACTATCTCATAGTAAAAGTCAAATCACGATGATATGATGTCAGCATAATAAAAAAATTGTCTTCATGTGATCATGGATATTGAAAAGCTTGCTAAAACATGTAAAAGGTTTCTCTCATATTTCTTATTTTGTGTTTTGTCCTCTTTTCATTGTCTGTTTTCCTTTTGCAACATTTCTTGCTTGCACAAATTGCAAATATAGTTATGTTTGTAGATCTTGATTTGAGAAGTCCTGTATTCCAGAAATTGGCATATAAATGGTACCATGATCCTAACAATGTCTTATCTATGACCCAAGTTGGCAGTGTGACTCAGCTTGACCCTACTGTCTTCTACTCATCTTAACTTTATTCAATTAAATCCTTCTTGATGTGAACTGACTAAATCTCCTTTGACTCCACTCAGTTCAATCCAAATCGTGAAGACAACATTGAATACGTATTTCATGCTAGCTTAGGGAGGGATCATAACTTTATATAAACTATTCTATTACATGGTCTATCATAAGAGGTTTATAGTAGACCAGCGTGTGCTTCTGAGCTTGTGAGACTTGATTTAGGTGCTCTACATAATTGTCTTTAATGACCAAGGTTTCGATGTTGTTTAAGTCTTTGATTGGAATGATACTGTTTCGATATTGTACTGATGTTTCAATACATGGTGTTAGTAATGGATGGTGCTAGTAATGGATTGGAGTTGAAGGAGCAATTATGCCGGGCCAAGCATGGTTTTAAATCTTGTAACATTGCTAGGTGAAATGGTCGAAACATATCATTCCGGTAAATTATCAAAATTTGATACCACTTAGCGTAGATAATGTTTCCTTTCTTTACTTCATCTCTTTCTTCAATCTCCAATTTGTTATCGACACCATGCATCAGATCGTCGACATGATACTCGAGCAATATTGTTCTATTCAAAGACCGAAAATATAGTATGACTCGGGATTTGAACCTTTGTACCGAGTAATATCGAGTTTCGGCGATTTACTAGAACAATATATTTCGATCATTTCACCTGACATGGTACGAGATTTGAAACTATGTTAATGGCATTTGCTGAATCATTGCTTTTCTGTGCATGCTGGAAGTGCTCTACAATATTCTCATCATTTCAGATGTATTTTGGCTTAATCTTTGGAATTCATACTTGTATGGTAACTAGAGTCTAGATTCACAGAGAAGTAGATATTCATGAAGTGGTCAAGCCAAACAAAAAGGAATTGCCACTTACATTAGTTGTCTTTGTTTCACATCTTGCAAGAGTTTGTTTAAATTGTGTTATTAATTATTTTAACTTTGAATTTTGATCTTAAATGCAGGTGGAAAACTTGGGTCGTCTAAATTATGGTCAATACATCTCTGATAAGAAGGTAATTCAATAAATAAAATACAGAATTTTGTTAAATATTGAACTTGCAAATTTTCAAGTTGTGTAATATGTGCATCTAAGTGCTGAAGATAGGCCTAAGAATCATTGCTTCGCATATCAACCTATGTGTTAGATGCTATTCTCTTAGGCCCTGACTTGAGCTGTTGCTATAAAAGCAAGTCTTGTTTTTGTTTGCATATGATTGGACTGTATATGCTCCTAGTTCTTTGAGCCCTACAGATTATATTTAGGCACGCTAGATATGCCTGCTGATGTTCTTGATTACATTATTTGTTTTTATTGGCTTTTGTCAATAATCATGCACAGTCCGTCAAACTCTAGAGAACTTGGCTGCACTAGCCAATAGACTAAATATTAGAGTAAAAAAAGATTGGCATCTAATCAAGTCACAAGGAGCAACCATCAAAGGGAACGAGAATATGGTGGCTAGTGGCCCTATTACCTTGACGAAGCAACACCCTTTTTCATGCTTCCTGTTATGGTTACCTACTGTCTTCTACCTCATGACAAAAGCAGATACAGGAAGGAAATGAAACAAACATGGTTCTTGCCCTTTCAAGGGATTTGGGAAATGTGTTTTAGATTAATTTATCATTCTATGAGCAGTATATGTAGCTGGCTCCAATTAGTGTGGACTGACATAGCTTGATGATAATGAACTATTCTCTTTAGCATTATTATAAATGTTATCGCTATATTGATCAAAATTAAATCAAGAATTCATACCAGTTGGAACGGAAGGATTGGAATCAAGATAACATGTGTGATTATTATTTAGTTTCATTTATCTAACTTGACTACCAAAAAAAATTTTAGTTATTGGGTGGTGCTCAATCTTAATATTTAATCACCTGTCATGTCCAATTGTTCTACAAAATTTATACAACTTGAATTATTTGAGTATCAATTTACAAATCCTTTAAAGAATTTATCCATCAATTTGAAGGTAAAGATGTGACTTGTGGCCATGGTTTAAAATTTCGTTCCGTGCTAGGCGAAACGGAGGAAATTTACTGTTCCCTCCGTTGCCCGACATTTACCCGACACCGGCACCGTGGGTTGCCACGGGAATTCCACGGGATTGAGGAGGCCACCATGACCTCTGAGAGTTGAGCGGGGATGCCCATGGGCTGCGCGGGTCAGGACGCCCACGAGCGAAGGTGGGATGCGCCCATTATTAAAACTTAGGTTAATAATTTCAATCAACTCTTATAACTCCTAACTATAGGATAATTTAAATAGATTTAATCAAATCTTAATAAAACTATCTCATTAATTTAATATATATAATTTATTTTAATTCTAAAAATATATAATAAATTATTTATTTATTTACCATATG
This sequence comes from Curcuma longa, assembly GCF_044706935.1. Classification (NCBI taxonomy): domain Eukaryota; kingdom Viridiplantae; phylum Streptophyta; class Magnoliopsida; order Zingiberales; family Zingiberaceae; genus Curcuma; species Curcuma longa. The sequence goes on along the minus strand of NC_133862.1, from coordinate 4,826,962 downwards.
GAGGTGCCACGATTCTATATTTTTTAATATTTAGATTAATTTTTTATTTTAAATTAATATATTTTATATTTAAAAAATATTGAAATCATATCGGCACGATACGATATTGAAACTATATCGTTCCAATCATAAATCGAAACTCCGATACAAGTCAAGATTTTAAACCATGCTCATGACAACATCTATAATTATTATTTGGTTTCCCTTATCCATCCTGGCTAGTAGAATAATGGGATCATGCTGAATCTTAATTACATATTTAATCACCTTGTCATTCTTTGGGTAATCTTTTAATAGTTTGAGTTAGATTATTTGAAATCTCTTGATTCATCTGCAATATTCTTCTACTGTAATCTAAATAATCTAGCCATCAGTTATCCATGTTGTTCCATGACACAGTTGGAATTTCTCTCTTCTGTTTTGCTTCTGTTGAAGTGCTGAGAATGCTTTCATTTATTTTTGGCATCCGTTGGTCAAATAGATTATCACTTTTCCCAATGGTCCCATATTTTCTTAATTTGGATATCAATATATTGTTGCAGTGACTAAAGGAAATGTTTTCACAAAAAATTTTCCTTCTTTTCATTCTTATGTAGTTAGTAATTGAAATGCTAATCTTTGAGATTGTGAACTGCTGCAGTATATGGAGTATTGCTTTTTTCAAAGTTAAGCTTTGTTGATTCATTGAGTTCTCATCATACTATAGGTCCAAATTCTTGAACGGAGATTTTAATTAACATCCTTTTGAATCAGGGAATACTGTCTAATGTTTTCATAGATGGCACTGCCCTTCATGGATGGCAGATGTCTCCAATTCCACTAGATAGATTTAGCAATTTTGCCACTCTCAACCTGATCAAGCAAGTTTCTGATTTGATGACAGGTAATATTTCTATTGAGAAGATTCAAATTGTTAGTCAAAAGCTATATAGCTATATCTAACCCACACACAAATTCTTATTTAACATTTCTATTACTTGCTTTTAATTATAAATGAAATACATTTGTTGATATTGAGATATCAATATTTACTAATATCAGATGACACTAATCCCCTGACACAAGTAACCATTGTTTAAAATTTTGAGCCATGTCGGAGTTTCGGTTTACATTCAGAATAGTACGGTTTTAGTACTATATCATTGTCATGCTGAAACGGTTTCGGTAATTTTTTAAATATAAAATATATTAATTTAAAAATATTTTTATTAGTATTTGATTGTTATAGACGTTTACTATTGAATTGTATTTGCGATGTTAAATGTTGAGTTTAAGTTTTGATATTATCTCTTTAAATGTTTGATGCTTATTGAGTAAAAGTCGATTTAGGATTAACTGAAGTCAACCAAGTGGACATTGCACAAGTAGGTTTAAACTAGATTTAATTTGGATTTATTTTGATCGATTTAAAATTAAATCAAATTTATATATAGAATAACTTATTTCATTAGGAGTAATATATTTTATAAAGTTAGAAATTATATTATATATATATTATCTTTCTTAATAATCTGTCTTCTATATCCTTAAATATTTTTTCTTTTTATGTTTATCCCGTGGATGTATGAAGAAGGGAAAAAGATAATTACCCTTAAAAGATTTTTTTCCCTTATGAAGCGATTAAGGAGAGGAAAAAAAACATTCTTAAAGAGGTTAAAGAGGTTTTTTTTTCTCTATGTTTACTTTTGCGGATCGACGGAGGGGGAAAAATTAATGAATAAAGGAGGGAAAAAATTAACCAAGAGGAAAATAAAATAGTGAATGAACAAGGGAAAGGAATTACCCTTTAAAAAATAAAATTTTTTATCTAAAATTAGAAAAGGAAATAATAAAAAAAACCACGAGGTTGCAATAGCCACTGCGATCTCGCGGAGGCGGCCTCGCTAGGTTGTGGTGTTGCAGAATGATAAATTTTACCTGTGCTAAACGACATAGGTCAATACTTAATCCATGCAAGTAACTAGTTGCTTTTAGTAACTTTAACACTCCACCTCAAGTAATCATTTATATCCAACTTGTCAAATCTACTTAAAATCATAGAGAGAGGATTTGAGTAAGAGTTGACTATGATGAAAAACAAATGAATACTCAATAATTGTTTGTAGGTGCTAATTCCTTCAACTTTAGATCAATGTGTCGATAGAGAGAGGATGGCTTGAGATTCATGTTTACTTGCTGGTGGAGGAGGAGAGGAGACGGTGGAGGGAGGGAGAGAGAGTAGTAGCTAGGTGGAGAAGGTGAAGGATTCTACATGTTATGTTTACCTATAGTGTGTTATCTTTGTCTTCTCCGAGCCCAATATCACTTATCGTTATATTTATCATTGCATCTGTTGCGTCTTGCTGCCGTGCATGTCGTAGCGTTTGTTGACCTTTGTCACTACGCTTGCTGTCATGTCCGTTGCGCTTTGCGCTCTTCGTCTCACGCCCAGGGTTGTGTTCTTTCGTTATGCTCGTCGATCCTCATGACTCACCAATTGTGACGCCCGTTGCTAGTTGCGTTTGCTGCATTCACTGTTGTGCCCAATGAGCTCCCTATCATGTCCACTATTGTCGTTGTTGGGTTTGTGCTCGACTTGGACATTATAACTTGCCTCACCTCTAAGTTACATGTTTGTCATTCGTCATTTGTTGTAGATTTAAAGTATAGTTTTTAGAATGTGGGATTCTATGGTCCACCTTGTTTAAGGTGGATGCCATTTTTAGGAAAAGTCACTCCATGGAGAAGGATTAGAACCTCATCTCTATTTGATTTTCATGCAAGTTGAGTAGTCTATGGAATCAGATGTTGAGCGTTTTGCTCACTGATCAGCACGAACACAAGGCTCAGAGCCGCGAGACGACAAAGGTGTGGCGGCCTCGCGGAGGCCTCTGTGAGGTCGCAAGGCTGCCTTAATCTCGCGGTGGTCTTGCCTAGCCATGAGGCTGACCAGTAACATCGATTTTTTTCTATCATTTTTTTCGTTCCTTTCCCCCCTTATTTTTATTGTTTTTACACTTAATTCCTTTCCCTCCTCTTCCTCTTCCTGTTAAATTTGTTTCCCCTCTTGTAAACACAGTAAGTACCTCTTCAAAGATGTAGGAGACAGATTGTTAAGAAAAATAGAAAAAAATTAATATATTTTATATTTAAAAAAGTATCAAAGTCTTATCGGTACAATATGATACTGTACGGAAATTGTATCACAAACTCTGGTATAACTCAGAATTTTAAACCTTGGTAGAGTCCTTGAAATCAAAGCTCTTCTTTGCTACCTTATGGATTAAACGACATCAATCAGCCTTTGTTTGCAGATCTTAAAATATTTTTTGAGTAGGATAAAAGTTTTCATAGAAATTAGTAGTTTTTATAAAAGTGCTATTAGATAATAAGTTTATAAGAAATTGTGGAACATAATGAACCTTGTCCAAGAATAATAAAGAAATATGTAAAGAACCTTGTCCTTTACTAGGGATATGAATCATTACTAATGGTCACAAATGGTATTAGAGAAGGATGAATAGTGACAAATAACCCATTTTTCTGTGGTATTAGACAACAAAATCAATCACCGCAGTAGTACCAGTGAAGAAAGTATGGCAATGAATAAGAATATTGATTATAATGAGATTAAAACTCACATTTAGTTGTGCTTCTCCATATGCAACAACAATTTGCAAATAACAGCCCTTGTCATTGTCAAACTGTGTTGATCATAGCTATCTGGAATTGGATGATATTAGCAAATAAAAATGTGAGCTAAATCCATTTTTTCTAACTAAAGTTTTGCAACAATAAATTTTTTATCAATTGATATTATATGCTTAATATGTTCACTGTTATAAACTTCTTGACAACTTCAGAAAGCAAGAAATTTCAAATAATGAAAAGTTTCTAGAAGGTATCTAAAACCTAGAAAAGAAAAACAAATCTGTAAAACATGAAGGGGTGATGAGATTTGACATTTCCTTTGTCTGCAAGCCGGTTCCTGATTTTTAAAAAATAGAATTCATTTAGTATTATTTGCTTCTCATAATCTTTTATTCTAAGTGAACTTTATGTTTCTTGATTATTCATCAAGGAAATCCAGAGTCATGACAATTCCGAGAATATAAACACTTTTCTATCATGTATTTAACGTAGCTGTTATATTATTGCAACATTAAGTGTGTTTTTCTCATTTGGGATTATCGTCATTTTAACTGCATAGGCATTTAGCTGATAGTGAGATGTTTATTTTTCTGCACAGAGAACATTTCCACTGGACCAGCAATTTATGAAGGCCATTTCACCATCAATTCAGTGAAACAAATCAAAGATACATTTATTTCTTTCCGTGGTTGGAACAAAGGAATTGCTTTTGTGAATGAATTCAATATTGGAAGATTCTGGCCTGTATGATGCTGAGCCTGAGACTGCTCACTCCTTTGTTCTTTTTCTGAAATGATATATTATAATTTCTTTCTCATACAACATTCAATGTGACAATATAAATGCAGTCACTTGGACCCCAATGCGCCCTTTATGTTCCTGCACCATTACTTCGAGAAGGAGAAAATGTTGTGGTACGTGCTACACTTCTATTCACAATTGGATTTGTTTATATGCACTTTCACCAATTTTTGTACTAAGATGAACAATTCTGCAATTGCCTCAAGCTTCTAATATACATAAACGTTCAAGTAAAAGTATTTGTAAACTTATAACCATAGCTGGAATGTGTAGTCTTGGATTAGACTGCATGGGCACATAACCTGTGCTTGCCAACGAGCCATGCCAAGTATGAGTTCATGCTGGGTTGCGTATGGATCCTAGTAAGCACAACCCACTTGCCTCCTCTATTTAAGAATGAGTGCAGAGACAAAGATGGGTTGCAGAGGTAGGGAGACCAATCACTACTTTAAATTCACCTCTCCACATGGATGTAAAGTTGTTAGGATCAAGATCCTCCCTAGGAATCACAAGAAGTTTATAGATTTGGATTGTAAGACCCTACAATTTAATTGCAATATTTTAGAACTTCTTTTTTCATTTATAATTTTTTTAGATTTGTTAACTTTTAGCATCTAGTATTATAGTAAATATTTTACAACATTCTAATATAATGAAGCTTTATATAAAATTATTCATATAGTAAATAGATGAAATATATGAAGCAATTCATATAGTGTTCCATAGTGTTTCTTTTCCTAGCAAGTAGTAAATTTTGGATAATTACAAGATGGATAAATAATGATAAAAATTTAAAAAAGAATCTTATACAATTAATTTTTTCTCAAATGATACAACTGTTTCTCGAATAGCATAGAAGCTTCGCTTTTACATAAATTTTTTCTTTTCATAGGGTGACTCATACTGAGCTAGATGATAGCAAATTATACTTCCTTTGGTCCTAGTTTACTATTATTTTATTTAAGAGGGAATTCTTCTGTTGCAGTGGAAGGTAGTCCTGACCAAGGGGCCATACATATTGTTGGGTATACTAAGTAATGAAAGCAGAGTTGATTTCAATCATTTTAATGGCCTAAAGCTTCTTACTAATTAGCTGTTAACTGCTAGATTGTATTTGGTATGCATGAATGGAATAAAATGAAATCAGAATGAGATTATAAATGAAATGTAATAGAACTTAGATTAGAATGACCTATTGCTTTCTTTATTTAGCTATAATTTAATGATATAACTAATGGAATTTATTTTTGACATTTTTATTCATTTAATTTTTCAATCAATTTTACTGACTCATCTTATTTATTTTGGAGTGACAAATCTATCTCATTAGTTCAAGACACTTAATTTGGTCGATCTACACAATTCAACTTGGTTGGTTTAGTCAACACCTGTAGCACATTGGATTCACTTACTCTATTTTACCTTATCAGTTCGATTGATTTGACTAACCTATCCACCTAGCTTGTCATGTTTAACCAACACAACTGGTCCACTAAGCATGACTAGCCTGATTGTCTGCTTGGCCTGCCGAGCCCGATGGATCGCTCAGCTAGTTTCTGATCTACTAGACCTCAGCCTGACCAACCCTAATGACTTGCCTCAACTAACTGTTTCTCTTGGCCCGACCAGATCACTTGCCTGCTTGATGCGTTCAGTTTGGTAGATTTGAGTTGTTCGCTTGGCCTAATCAGCCTGTCCAGCCTAGTTAACTCTATTTCAATTTTAGTTCAAATTGTTAATTTGCTAATAGAGGTGGGGGAATGAAACTTTCTCCCACTTAAAGGGTGGAATGGATTGAGTGGAATTAAATATTTTTTGGAAAAGATCATAGCACTTTAAACTGTTCATCCAAACATTAGAATGAAATTGTAAGGTGAATGAACCTTACAATCTTATCCCATTCATATATAACATTTTGTCCAAAGAAACGTTCTCAACCCGACAATGTTTTTTCCAATTATTTATGTATTTGCAAGGAATAAACATGGATTTTGACACCAAGTGCAGGTCATATTGGAGTTGCATGCACCAAATCCCAATCTCACGATCAACTTGGTGAAGAAGCCAGACTTCACTTGTGGAACCAAGAGTAAGAAGGAATGATAATGATTGAGAATAAGATTTGCCACTGAATGTACATACATTCTAGTTTCGTTTTATTAAACATTTACTTATTATGCATTGATTCTCAGGATAGCCCCCAACAGTTTGTACTCTTTTTCTCCTAATTGTTGTTGTATCTATCTAGTGATCCTAATAGTTGGTCTCTTTAATGGCTCGCATTCATGATAAATTTATGGACATCCAAAAAGTTCTTAGATTTAGTTATCAATACCTTCTACCAAAAATAATTTCAATTATTTCTGCTGTGATACAAAGGATGCATGATCGGAATTTAGATCATGCATGATCATGATATGAAGTGCTAGTATTCTTATGCATATAACCATTTTTACTTTATGCCCTTCATCGCTGGTTTCTTTACTGATGCTGGCTAGAAAGGGAAGAAATGGATAACCGGCACATCCACAATATTTCAAGATGAACCCCAAACAAGCTCAAGGTACGTTAAACATATTTCATGCACTTAAACACAGCTTACTATAACATTTGGGTTCCTTGTGTGACGCTGCACAGATGCTAACCCTTTCCTTCTGGCAGCATTGCCATGAACTCGTGAAGAAATGCTCCAAAGGACATCTCCCGGCTGCGACATGGCCGCCTCCTTTCCTCGACGAGGCTCTGCCACTGCCTTTGGCTCCATCGATGGATGCTTTCTGGCTTTACCCGTTCCAGTAGCAAGCATCCATCTACAACCAGACTGTTGTTGCTTGGGATCGCCCCAGATGGTTGCTTTGCCAGGTTCAGTAGATAGACCAGCAACGTGCACCTCAGCGACCTTAAACCGAGGGACTGTCACCTCTCCATCATGCTTCTCCTTGGCCGATTGCATGGCTTCGCCTTCTTGTTCATTGCTTCCTTTCTCAGAGACATTCTGATAGACTTTTGGCTTTGGGGGAAGCAAAACACGCTCAACTTGGATTAGAGCGAGCATCGGCGTGCCGACTGGCTCGAAGTTTCGTAAGGGATCTCGGAGTTGCACCATCGATGCTACAGTGAAATCATTCCCCAGAAACTTTGAGACTCGATCACCGGCCTGATCTTCCTCATCAATTGTGCTCGAGTTGAGTTTCATCCACTCATCGAGAGATAGAGACGAGCCCATCAAACCATCATCCAAACCTAGTGACTCTCCGTCTTCCATTGTCGAAACATCGGCAATAGATTGAGCGCTAATGCTTGAAGGTGCCTCTTCATCTGACGTGCCTGTTTGTATCCTCAATCCCTCAATTGACAGTGCTTCGATCTTATCCATTGTCATTGGAGCGAGATCCTCAAGAGCAACATATTCCGAGACCATTTCCCTGCCATTGGAAGAGCTCCGAGACAGACTGTTACTTTTCTTCCTCCTCACAGAAACATTCGGAGCAGTATTCGGATTATGATTTTTGACATGGCTGTCCAAACTAACAGAGAAGATTTTTAGACAACGGTTTCAGGGAGAAACTAAACTAAAAATAATCAGAGAATACTTCTCAAACCTCTCACAGGAGTCCAGAGCAGTGACAGAATCCCAAGCAATCTGTCGCATGGTCTTCCCTGTTATATCTTCCAAAGGCATTAGTTTGCTTGCCTGCCTCGACAGTTTTTCAATGCCTCCTGAAGCTAATCTCTGCAGTATTTCCATAATCCCAGAACCCATTTCAGCAGGAAGCACAACAGGTCTAGACGCCTGCATTATCAACTTTTCCTTATTCTTTGCATTTGTGAAATGAAAAGGACTCATGGATCGCAAAAAGCCTCCATCTTTGGTTTGAACAATTGGACCCAACCCCTCACCAAGTGCTGGCAACTCCAAATGGCTCCTCGGTTGGCAGGTCAATAGGACTACCAAATGCACCGCTGCTCATTGCCATATCCATCTCCTTAAGCTCTTTCTCTGCTTCATAGACCATTAGTGAAAGGTCAAGATCATCATAGAAATCGCCACAGTGACAGAGCTGTTCGATTCCATCACCAGGACCAAAGAAATAGCCTCCTGAAGCCAAGGATTCTTTTTCAAATTGCTTCCACAACTTCTCCCTGGGCGATTCTGGTTCACTGTCTGCACTCAATCCCAAAGGGCTGTGTTCTATGCCTAGCACGCTTAAGAACTCATTGGCAACAGACTCTGTGACGGCATCTAAGCTACGTGACCTGCTCAAGCTTGCTATCTCGCAACTAGAACGATCAGTGTCACCATGACTTAGTTGCTTCTTTGGCTTATAGTCACAATTTGGGGAATCAAATTCCTCTCGCTTAAGAGCTGACATGCTTTGAAAGATAGAGTCAACCACTTCTTCCTGCGAAGTCATTGGCAGATTAAGGTCGTCCTGAAGTGCAGCCTCACCGTCTGGTTTATCGAGCTTCACACCTGGTCCTTCCCTATTGTCCATGCATGTTTGATGGTCTGATGCAGTCTCTACACCGTGTTCAATCATCATACAATCAGGATCGCTGCATTCCCGTTCATCACTTCCTTTGACAGCCTCTGGCAACGTACAAGGCTTAAGCATATCCGTAGAAGCATCAAGATTCATTGTGGAGCTTGTCGGCACCTCATGGAGTACCTTCACATCCTCTAACGGCCTACTCTGCGAATTGAGCAAATCGACCTTTCTGTCTCCCTTGTCCCACTCCAAAGGGCCAGTCCCATCCGAAGGCTCATTCCTGACAAGCGAGAACCCGAAGCTAACGTTAAGATATGCGCCCCTCGCCTTCCCTGATAGGCGATAGCTCGTGCTCCAGCTTCCGAATGCTTTGTCGTCCTCAAGCTCCTCCAGAGTGGCCGGAAGCACGCAGGTGGCATCCACCAGGTGGCGACCGAGGTCCAGCTCAGGGGCGCTACCTGCGAGGGAGGAATAGATCAAGAAATGCCGAGCCTCGTACTTAGCAGTCCCTCCGGGGCCGGTGCGGGCGCCCTGCACGGCGCACCGGTAGGTCAGCGTCTCCTCGAACTGGACGACTCCGGAGACGACGCGGGCGGGGCTGGTGGCAGTAGAATTCGAGGCAGGATCCGCGGCGCGACGCCAGTGCACGACGAGCGGAATGCCGGAAAGGGCAGCGGGGAGGCCCTCGATGGAGTGGACGTGAAGGGAGAAGCAGCAGTCGAAGCGGCGCTGGCCCGTGATCTGGGAAAGCGCCTTCTTTATCGGGTTCCATCCCCACAAAGACGCAGCTTTCTTCTTCTCCTTGCGCTTCGAGGACGACGAAGAGGACGACACGGAGGAGGCAGGCGAGGAGGGTTTGGGTTGGGAACGTCCGCCAGAGATAGAGCGACGTTCGTCGGAGGAGGCAAGTGGAGGGAGGCTTCGACGTCGCTGTCTGGCCGGGTCGAGGGAGCGGCCTTCGATCTCGTGGAGAAATCCAAGGTGCTGACAGTCGCCGGCGGCGACGGGAACGCCACCAGGGTGAGATTGGCCGTTGCCATCGTCGGAGGCATACCTCCCTATCATGGGGACGAGGAGGAGGAGGAGAGAGTGGAGGAGCTAAGACCGATAAGTTTTTCTCATCTTCGTCAACTACTACTATTTTTAGGAGGAAGAAGGTGGATTTCCTGCTCATCTTTTTTTTTTTTTTTTGGGAGTATTCCGTTTGAAATGAATTATTTGAATGGGATGAAATCCTGGAGATGAAAGATCAGTATAACAATTTAGAAGAGCAATATAATTTAGGAAGGAATTTATCTTTATTTAATTTTATTTGTTTTTCATGCTATAACTTGATGTATATTGTCATGACCAATATGGGCGTCCAAAAGAAATTTAATTCTTCCTATATTAAACATATTATTATATTTTTAAACAAATACATATACTTGACAATTAATTCATCATGATAATTTAATTAGCCATTATATATATAATTTACTCAAATTTGACTTGACGAAGCTTTCAACTTTCAAGCATACAATTTGATTTACATTTTTAACAATGTCTGTAAATTAAACTTGCTCTTTATTAATCCTAAGCTTAGTGTGATTTTTGTGAAAATAGGTCTTCTAAGTGGTTTAGTGAAGTTATCAATTTTTTATTCATTGGTCCTATAATATTCAACATGAATAATATTTTCATTCACAAGCTCCCTTCTTGCACATGCTTGGTAGATAGTGCAATAGTATATTGCTTTTTTGAACACCATGCTATTTCTCCACTTCCAAGATAAAAAACATAACCTGAGGTACTTTTATTATCATCAATACTTCCTACTAAGTCATTGTCAATATAGATAACAAGATTAACATGACATATTTGCTTGATAGAAGAATGAATTTTGCTTGTGGATTGAATAAATAAGCAACTCTCTCAAACATCTTTAAATGTTGAACATCAAACTTTCTTCTATACCACACCTCATGTGGTGTGCAAATTTTCAAACTTTTTGTTAGAGAACGATTAATAAGATAACTTACACAAGAAATAACTTTTGCCCGAAATTCATTTAGTAAATTTTTTTCTTTTGAGCATGCATCTCATACATTCAAGAATAGTTCTATTTTTTTCATTTATTTCTTTTTGTTGTGGTATAAAATGAGTTGTCAACTCATATCTTATGTCATGTTCTCTAAAATATTTCTCAACTTCATTTGAAATATATTCGCCACCACAATCATTTCCCAAAGTTTTAATACAAAGACTAGTATAATTTTTAACTTCAACTTTAAAATCTTTAAAAGCTTAAAGTGTTTATGATTTTTCTTTAAGAAATTTAATCCATACCTTTCTTCGGAAGTCATCAATGAAAGTATTGAAGAACTTGCTCTTATCAAATGATTCTGTTGGCATATTATTTTCACATAGGTCAGAATGAACAGGCTTCAATGACCTTTTTGCTCTCCAAGATGCTTATTGTGGGAATGGATCTCAGTGTTACTTTCTAACTTTAATTTCTAAGTAGACATGCTTCACAAAATTCTTTAATTTGATGGATCTTTGGTAATTCTATAACCATCTCTTTTATTGATAACAACTTTAAGCTTTCATAATTTAAGTGTCCAAACCTATCACATCATAGCTTTTAAAATCTTTTTTTTATCAACATTAATAAAATAAGATAAATTTATGATTTTAAGCTAGAAAATAAGTTGTTAGAGGTTACACTAATTTTTATAATAATTTGATTGCCTTTGATATAATACAAATATTATGATGTATATGCAAATCATACCCTTTCTTCATAAGATACCAACACACTAGCACGTTGCCTTTTAAATCAGGAACAACATAAACATTAGATATTTTCTCAATATATCTAAATTTTGTTTTAAATAGATCTCATCAATTGCTTCAATTTTGTGAGTACTAGTATCACTAATAATTACTTCACCATTTTCAATTTTAGATAAATTAAAAAATAAATTTTTGTTACCTATCATGTGTTTGCTAGCCCCACTATCAGGTACCACATTTTATTGGGATCGTTGACATCGTTAAAAGGGGGTGAATAATGATTCGCTTCGCTCGATCATTCTAATGTGCTTGTTTATAATTTGTTAGTACGCAGCAAAAATAAATATAGGAAATAAAAACACAAGCACAAGAAATATGAGATTTTGTGGTTCGAAACCTTCAATTCCTACTCCATGGCTTAATCACAACGGTACTCCACTAACTTTTCTTTGTCAGAAACCTTTCAGAAATAGAGAAACATTGTACAACTTGTTCTTTAGAAACAAGTACAAAGCAAAGACAAATATACAAAAATGATATCAAAAGAAACCATAATAAAATAATTTACACTAAGAAACTTTACTTTGATCGTTGTTTGTAGCTCTTAGATTGTCTTTTGAGGTTTGGAAATACATTAACACTTGTCTTCAAAATCCTCAAGAACCAACTCTGAAAATATCCTCAAAATTCTTCTTTTATAGTCTTCAAGTCGAGACTAATTTCTGCCTATTAGTAGATTGTTTATCACCATCAATTGATTGCTTCATTAAATTAGACCCTTGCACTGCAGAATGACTCTTACCAATTCTGATTTAACCTTGAACAGTTAATTGCTACTGTTCTTTAGTCGATTGATATCCAAAAGGTCGAGTGTTGCAGCCGATTCAAAAATCTTTTATTTGTTGCAATAGCGCCAATAGTTGAATTAGTTGAGTTCTAAATTTTCTATTTACTGCTATTGTGTCATTAGTCGACTATTATTATTCATCAATTAACTGAACCTAATTAGTTGACTTGATTAGCTAAGCATCAAATTTTCTGTTAGTTGTTACAGTGTCATTAGTTGATTGTTACTGTTGTTCAATTGATCATTATTGTAACAAAACACTATAGCAAAATACTATAGCAGTAACACTATTCACAATCGATTAATACTGTTCACAATTGACCGATGCATTGTTCCACTGAAAAAAAATACTATTTACTGTACTAAAAATATTATTCACATCAAATTCTCTTATGCCAAGGGACCCTCATGTCTCCCTAACTTTCTTGTATAATTAATACCAATTAATCCTGATTTATTTGGGTCTCATCCTTGTCTAGTATCTAATTGACTTCAACCTACTAAGACTTTATCTGCAACATCCAATCAATCTTGACATGCCAAGAATTCTCGTCTTATGTTTAAAATTTGGTCAACTTTGACCTGTAGGATTTCCTCATTACTAAGTGTCTGATTAATTTTGACTCATTTGGACTTCACATTTACCACTACAAGAATTCAGGTATTTATTTCGTCGCTAATCTAATAATTTCGTTGCTAACATATCTTAGCGACGATAATATATCGTCGCTATTTTTGTCGCTATAAGCTTGTCGCAAATTAACATTAGCGACGAAATTTTGACAATTCGTCGCTAACATTAGCGACGAAATAAAAATCGTCACTAATCCACGAACATTCGTCGCTAACGTTAGCGACGATATTATAAAATTTCGTCGCTAACGTTAGCGACGAATTATCAAAATTTCGTCGCTAACATTAGCGACGAATTTTTATAATATCGTCGCTAACATCTCGAAATAGGTCACTGGAGAATCTCGAAGGTTAGCGACGAATTTAACCAAATTCGTCGCTAACTAGTAGATTTGCTATGTTTCCGTGGCTAACTAGCAGATTTTCTACTCCCGTTTCTCTTTTTTCCCTTATATCTTGTAATACATGCATATCACAATAAAGCCTAATACATACACATCACAAAATAACATTCAATAACATATTCACACACAACAAACACAAAGTTTAACACAAATTTTATCACATAAATTTATCACATCTCAAAGTTTAACACAATGTTTAACACAAAGTTTATCACATCACAACAAATACAAAGTTTAACACAAAGTTTCACAATACAAATATTATTCCAAGAACTATGTCAAACAAGCTCCCTCGATAATTATATGGAAGTTCGAAGCCTACAATGGAATAATAAAATGTTAATTTGATTAACAAGCTGACAGGAATATCAAGATGCTGAAATAGTATTAAACATTGTGTAAGAAGCAAAACTGAAGTGTTGTTATTACTAAATATGAGTTGTCAAGGGGAAAAACCAAAAAAGAAACCTCTTGGGAAATAGAAGAAAAACTACCTTGTGGGTTTTGTCACCGAAAAAGTGGATATCTTGGAATTCATCAAGGTATTTCAAACAAAAAGTCTTGTCCCAATCTCTTAGGAAAACCTACAGAAACAACTGAAAATCATGATTAATCTTGTTCTTTAGGTCATATAATAGATCAATATGTGTTAGTGTTAAAGACTACATGTTGAGAAAATTGTTAGATGTCTTCAAAACTAAACCAAAGAATTTTGAAGTTCACATAACAGATTATTGATAATTAAAAACTCCCATGCTGATTATCAAGTCAATAAATTGTATCTAAAATGCAAAAAATATAACGAGATGTGGTTTACCAACTTGTCGCTCCAACCAAGTATAAGGATTTTTTATCTCTTGGCAAATGTAAGCCAACTCTTTCATCCTGGCAAAGCATTTCTTTTCCTGCTGCCTCTGGATCTCAATTGCTTATTGCAATTCGGGACTAACCAATAAAGGAAATCATCAGAGCAGCAGATTCAAGTTCTCAACTGTAAGTAATTTCAAAGGATATTACATAACAGAGCCATAGAGGAAAAATCATTGAAATAAAAAGAGCACCTGTTCTTCACCATTAGTTACTTTTGTCTTCAAGAACTCTAACGAGCTGTTTACTTGTTGCAGTTGCTTTGATATAGTTTGCTTTTCAGAAAGAAGTGAACTATGGGTTTGCTTCATCTTCACACTATCTGAAACTAGCTTGCATATATAAAAAGAGTCATATAAAGATACCAAATTTCTACTTGTTGGGGATAGAACAACAAATCTTCCAACTGCTAAAATGGTATTGGTTAGCCACTGTTTCTTACTAGAGACTAAAAATCACATGCACATAGCATAACCACCTTAATCTACATATGATAAAAAACCAGAAGACAATCTAATCTGTAAGTGAATTTTGTATGCTTATGCTGCTTTAGAGTACTAATAGTTAATGTTGTGTAATGCATACCAGACAACATTTATAACTCTGATAATAACGAAAGGCCTTTTTTGATATTTGAGAAGTCACAGCATTGAATAATAAAAAAAAGTTTAATGCATATCGACAACTTTTTGCAATAGAAAAACTCTATATAACAGTGGAAAAACCTTGATATTGTAGGCATCTCTATCAGCCACTAGTTGAAGCAAATGCTGGTTCTGTGTTTGCATGTCTTCATATGCTTGGCCAATTGTCTATTAGGAAAATAGTAGAAAACGAAGAATGTTTAGTATACACACATAAACAAATTAAAGAGCAAATTTTACAAACCATGAGGATTGCATGTCCTCTATTTCAGAAATATAAGCTTCGCCTTCAGCTTCTTTTATTCTTATGGTCTCTTGAAGCTCTAAGACGTCTCTGGACAAAAAATACAAGTCAAACCACTGCAATATTCGCATTTTACTTTTAGGGCTCGATAGACAAGCTTGTCAACAACATATGCCGACTCCTCAAAGACAAGGTCTTGAACTAGCAATTTACCCATGGCCTCCTCAACTGGTAGTCCTGTCAACTCAGCCGGGGAGAGCCTGGAGGCGGGAGATGGCTCGGACGGCAAGCTTCTGGGACTGGACGGCTCCGGTAATGGAGAGGGCTGGGTCCTCGGCGCGGGCAAGCTCGAGGTCCAACACGATGCCGACGTCGATGCGGTGGAGGATGGCGTAGAAGGGTTTGCGGGAGGTGCGAGAGTGGATCCAGAGCGAGTTGAGGAGGGCGATCTCGCGGGCAGCAGCGGCGCGCTCGAGGAAGGCCGCAGCGGAGGGGGTGAAGAGGGAGCAGTGCAGGCGGCGGAGGAGCTGTGGCGCGCTCGAGGAAGGCCGCAAGGAAAATGGGGGCCGGGTGGGGTTTTTAGCGAAGGTTAGCGACGAATTATAACCTTTCGGCTAAACCTGTTTATTAGCGAGGAATTTAATAAGTATCGTCGCTAATGGTTAGCGACGAAAGTTAATAATTCGCCGTAAAAATTTATTAGCGACGAATTATTAAGTTTTGTCGTTAATTTTTAGCGACGAAACAATTATTTCGTCGCAAAAAATCGAACGGAAGCGGGATTAACGGAAGCGGGATTAGGATTTAGGCGAATATTAACGACGAAATTAATATTTCGTCGCAAAAACTAAAGTTAGCGACGAAATTTGATATTTCGTCGCTAACGGTTAGCGACGAAATTAATATTTCGTCGCAAAAACTGAAGTTAGCGACGAAATTTGATATTTCGTCGCTAACACTTATATTAGCGACGAAAATGAAAATCGTCGCTAATAATTCGTCGCTATTTTTATGATCTCTTGTAGTGTACCAAGTGTCTGGTCTTTTATGATCCACTTGGATTTCACCTTTGTCAACTTCCTATTGGACTTTCAACCACTAAGTGTTTATTCTACTTCGATCCACTTAGATTTTTCACTGTTAAGTATTCGGTTAATCTTGATCTACTTGACTTTTTGCTCAAACATCCACATTCACATCAATTTTAGCCATCTAGCTAGACCCAAGGTCTATTGCATCGATAATTTTCCTCTCTATCAAGCTTTCTTTCTATACTTGTCATCTCACTCTCGTCAACAAACATCAAAATTTAAAATGAGTCAACTTGAGCTTAATCAACCTTAATTAGAGATCGATTGCACCAATACAACTTTGTTGCCATGAGAAGCAAACAACAAAGTTTCTTCATTCTTACTTTGATGAATGTAGCCACTTTCAATTTTCTTGTCATCTTCTTGCTTAAACGAACAATCTACAGCTTACTGTTTAGGCTTGTGGCAGTAGCTACACTTAATGTAATTATTTTTTTGTCATATATTTGTTTATGTCAATAATTTATAGCTTTATGTCTTGATTTATGACAATAACTACATTTAATATAATCACATCCTCGACCTCTTTATAATCACTATCTCCTCTTCCTCTTTGAAACTTGAATCCTTGACTTTCATTATTGACATTTTGATAGAATTGTTGATTATTTCTTCTTCTTTTGTGAGAGCTTGATCACCATTCCCTTTGGAATTTTTTCCCTTGCCATGATAGGATGAACTATGACCTCCAATAGAAACTTTGATTTGAAAGCTTGATCAGATTGTTGTGATGGGGAAACAATAAATTAATTTTTGCTTCATGAGCTTTCAAAATTCCTTGTAGATCCTTTAAAATTATGATCTTTAAATTTCTTGTCTGCTTAATAACAGTAACAAGACTAACATATTTTTTAGAAAGAGAATGAAATATCTTTTATACAATCCTTACATCATCAAAAGTATCACCATTTGAAGCCATTTAATTCACAATAGAATTAACTTTTGTGAAATATTCCGCAACATTATCATTTTCTTTCCTCTCTAATTTTGATATCAAAATTGAAGTCCAATATTCTTCACTTGTTCATTATCTTTATAAGTTTTTTTATAAAATTTTTCAAGTTTGCTTTGATATTTTTAATTTGCTTTTCAAATTTTCTTGTACACCACTCTGTCTATTGCGCGATTGATTTGATTCAGAACATGAGTATTCTTTCAATTATCCACCAAAACTTTCTCCTCAGCATCACTCAAGATTTCTTCATCTTCAGATTCAATAAACTCTTTATTAATTATATTCCACAAGTCGAATGCTTTTACCCAAACTTCAAATCTGCTACTCTATCTAATAATCATAATCTTCTCCATTGAAAGAATGTTGAAATGGAGTAATAATATTTTTGTCAATCATTTTTCTTGAACCTCACCTTGTTATGATATCAATTGAAGGGGATCAAAATATAATATAGGGGATGAAAGAGAAGTATAACAATTTAAAAGAGCAATATAATTAAGAAAGAAATTTATCTTATACCCATGACAAAAAAAGCCATTCAAAAACAATTCCATTTTGAGTTCTAAACAATGCAATTTGATTTACACTTCCAAACATATATACGATATGTTGAAACCATATCAAGATAATTCAATCAACATATAATCGATTTTAACCAAGTTTTAAGATTGCAGAACCAACAAATGAGTGACAAAAGCAAGGTAACTTTTCATGAAATCGCAGCTTTAAGAAGAATGTAAATGTTATAATTTGAAACATTCAATTCATAACTCGTTTATATATCCATTACATTATCCTTCCAAATGCATGGCATCCGACTTATATACACAATTACACATGATGAATCAACCTCCATCACCCCAACCATCATCGATCTTAATTTGCTATTGCTAATTATGGTTTAGGTTTAAAGAGTTCAATATTGTCGAGTACATTGGTACCGTTTGCGTTTGAGGCATCTTCATCTTCTCTTCTTGCCGCCCATGAATACTATCGTAGCTCAATCCTTCCTTCACCAAACCATGAGCAGCCTCATGCTCTCGCCCAATGTATGATGTTATGGCGGTCGCCAAAGCAGATTGGAAGCTCGGGTGCGATGTGATTGCCCCTGCGATCATGTCTGTCAGTGCATGTTGGCTCTGCACAACCTGAGCTGATTCAGTACTCTTCAATTTAGCCAAGTATGGAAGGTCATGTATTGCCTCCTTCGGCAGCTGCCTCGCAAGGCTCAGTGACGGCGCTGCAATCTCACCGCGCTTGCTGTAATCGATCTGGAGAGGGCCGTTAGTATTCCAGGGGCTGGAGAAGTTGAAACTCGACGATGAAGAATGCCAGCTCGAGATGGAGGAGGAATGAGGGAACCTGAACTGTGGCGTCGAGGATGGAGCAGTGAGGTCCAACGTGATGGTGGGGTGGGAAGGAGAGGGGAATTGCATGGAGAGGCTTGGAGGGACGACGAATTGGCTCTGCATCAAGTTGTAAGTAGAGGAGGTCGACGAGCCGGACATGAGCATGCTCGCCGCCGCAGAGGTGGTGGAGGCGACGGCCGTGGCAGAGAGGGGAAGTGGGTGGTTGTGAGTTCCTTCGTAGGTGGTGATCAAAATGGACAAGTCCTCGGCACACCTTTGCACCTGCTTCCGTACAAGGCATCCTGGTGCGATACTGCAACGATAATATGCCCGCGGGCATGGATTTCCTTTGGAAATCTTCTGCCCGTATTTCCTCCACTGGCATCCATCGTTCATCTGAAGTAGATAATTATTAAAATACATTAATTAAGCTTGTTTAACAACAGTATTTATTATATATTCACGAAGAATAGTCAAATCTAGACTTACAGTTGGGGCATCACATCTTGCTCGTACTGAAACCCTAGCTCTCTTCACGTTGGTTTGCTGATCTGCATCATCCTTTGACTCTTTCAAGCTGCTGCTTCCTGCGTTATCTGCGCTCAGAGCTTTGCCGAATTCGCGGTTCGGAGCTCGTTTCAACTCCAAACCAAGCGAGAGATCATGGACTTCTTCATTGAGGTCTTGATCGAGTATAGTACTGCACAGATTAGGGTTCCTAGCTTTGTCTTCTTTTTCTGTCTGAGTTTTAGAGTTTAGGGTTCCAAGGCAGAGAACGAGATCAGATTCTTCACCATCCTCTTCTTGCTTGGCTATCAATCCCAAGTGATCTTTCATTTGGCTAGATCATGCAGAAATTTAAAAAATAAATAAATCTTTCTTCAGATTTACCAATATTTGACTAATAATTTGAATTAAACACAGAATTTTACTTCTTAAGCAGATAGATAGATAGATTATGAATTTCTTTTGGTTTCACAAATCAAAACAAAACTATATATAAGAGTTCTTTTTGAATATATAAAAACTTGAAGCAGATCTATGGCCTAATCAGAAACACTTTTGGTTTGAAAGAAAAAAAGGATCTAAGAAGATGAATATTAGAAGGCAAACAAATTTAGGAGAGATCTATCTAGCTAGCTAGTTTATCAAAGAACAGCTTGAATCATACCTTACAAAGAATATCTGAAACTGGGAAATTAAACAAAGTACTCCTTTCTTCTTTCCCCCGGCCCTTTCATTAGAGGGCTCCACCACATATAGATATATAGGAAGAGGTTAAGCCTACTGTTTTTGACTTGTAAATAAATTATAAACTATAAACATTGTGTGGTGCTCATCTCTTTTGATTGAAGTTAAATGTCAACGGCCCCAGAAGAAGCAAAATTTAACAAGGCATTCAAGTTCAACGTGCGTCCAGGTCGTCGCAGGTAGAGTTGGGCTACGTCATGCATGCATGGCTCTCCGCGCAATGCACACGCAGTCTTATTAGGTACCTAATACTAAGTCGACTCTAGGTTTGACCTTTGAGATCCCATGGCCATGCCAACTTAATTATATTGTCAACTCTAATACTAAGTCAATCTTCGCGTTGGCCTGCGTTCAAACTTTAGACTCATCACTTGTATGATATAAAAGCCAACACCGACGCTAACTTTTTTAAAAGAAAAACAATAAATCATATATGCAACACCAAGTGAATCTATTAAGTATATGCAAACCGAATCGGGGGATCGCTCAACCAATTTGACTTGTCCCATGAGTTTGCTCCTTAACCTACTCAATTTAATGAGTTTGCTCAAGCCATTACTTGCTCAATATCCGACTAATCTCGTAATTGGATAATTCAACTTTCTTTACTTTTACAAGTCATATTTCAAATTTTTGTTTAGAGTTAAATGATTAGAAACAATATACTAATTAATACTATCAAAATTCATAGGAAGATCTTTTAACAAATTTCTGAAAAGGAAGAGGATGCTACAAGCTTTGACTTCATTTTCTTGATAAGGATGTTAAAACTTCTTAGGTGTGCTATAAATTCTTGACTAAGATATTTATTTTTTTGTCAAAGAGTATAATTTTCATTATGTACACATAGGATATCTTTGTCAACGAAAATGAAATTAAATTGAAAATAAGAAGGAAAAAAGATGAAATTAACTTGGGTATGGTTTGAAAAATTCTATGGTTGTCCAACTTGCAAGAAAGAATAAAATGTGTATGGTTGAAATTTTCCAAGGTGATTTAGCTTGCAAGACTTAACCGATCGAAGACGAGTTTTCACTCGTGAGGACTTTTTCATACAATGTAGTGAGGGTTTTTCAACGTCGATTAAAATTGGTGCTCTTTTTTTCTAACTTTGCAAGTGTAACGTAGCTGTCAAAAGTTCAAAAAATATCTTCAAGTGTATTAATAATCACCAATTTAGCTCTTAAATTTTATGTTTTAGCAAATTAAATCTCACCCGAAGGGGACTTGTGACTAAAGAAATGATAATTATCTAACCTACTCTTGACTAATACATTGAATTATGATGGATTATAAATTAATTAAATCAAGTACATCTCGAATATAATAGCTTTGTGAATACAATTTGATATCACTGTCGACATCAATATAAAAAAATATTATAAAGTTTCGATCGAGCCAATTTTGTCATGAAACTAAAATATCTTCACATACCTCTAAGATTTATTAAAATCACTGAAATATTAGATTTAGCAATTATCTGTGAGATATTGGAGATTTTCAGAAATTATAATTACTAATGAACAAGTAAAAAAATTAGACAACTTTAAAGCATTTATATATACAATGTAATTTTAAAATTTTCTCTGTTTTTTCATGTATTTTTAATATTTAATTATTTCAATAATTTTTAATCCAAATGGATAGTAAATGGATCGAATATTCTAAATAATATATAATATACTCAAAAAGTAAATAAATAAATAAAGCATTCTTTTAAACACAAGCTTGTTTAGTCTTCTTGTTCAATAAAATCAAATTGAACATATTTTGACTCAATCTTAGTCAAATTTTGTGTTTATCTCTAACCAACAAATAAATTTATACGGAGCAAGTTGAAAAATAATTGATAGAAAAAAAATTCCTTATGTTTATCATCGTAAGTGGTCAATGCATGTTATGGAGTTGATTTCTTCATAAAAAAGTCAATAATTCCTTATTCAATGCTTGAACCGGTTCCATGTTCAGATAGTATTTCTTATATAATTCCAAAAATTCTTTCATTCCAATTAAATTTAATAGCATTTGAAATTATATATTATTTTTTAAAAAATACAATTAAACTTTATAAAAAATTTATAATATTATTTAATAGTGCTTACTAATACATTTAACTAAAATAATATTTTAGAATTAAAATATATTTTAAGTTTTTGTGCAGATGGAAAGAAAACTACTTTTTTTTCATATTAGATGAACTGTAGTCTTATCCTATTGTTCTTTTTGTTTGTTTCTTTTTGACCAAATGCAATATTTTAAAACCAAATATAAAAAAATTAATTTTTTAGAAGATTAGTAAAGCACTTTGACTTTCTACAATTGACTCTCCATATTTATTTATTTATTTATTATCCCTACATTTCCGAAGATTATATTTTGTTCTTTATAATTAATTATTGATCAGGAGGAAAAAGCGAGTTCCTCCTAAATTTAGCCAGTCAAACGGATCACACGCGTCAGCAAATGTCAAAGTCAGCGCACCCGCCGCCGCCAAATCTGCAGTCCCTTATATGCTCGATCGTCGCCGATCGACCGCCTTCGCTCTCGCCTTCAATTTAGATTTTGGATTGAGTTGGCGAATCTATCTGCATGCATGCATGGAATAATGGAAGCGTTTGAAGGAGCCGTGCAGCGCAATGCGGTGAATTTTTCCGGCGGCCGGACGTTCCTCTCCTCCTTCAAATCCGACCTCAAGGAGACTCTGCTTCCGGACGACCCGTTCCGGCACCTCAAGGGGCGGCCGGCGGGCGCCGTCGCCGTGGGCTTGCTCAGGTACTTCGTGCCGATACTTGAGTGGGCGCCCAAGTACAGTCTTGCCAAGTTCCGGTACGACCTCCTCGCCGGCGTCACCATCGCCAGCCTCGCCATCCCTCAAGGCATCAGCTACGCCCGCCTCGCCAACCTCCCGCCCATCGTTGGCCTCTGTAAGAACGTAGCATCAGCTCACACCTCCGCTATCTACTCAGAAACGAACGATTGATTATATATATATTGTGGCAGATTCGAGTTTCGTTCCACCATTGGTCTATGCGCTGTTCGGTAGTTCCACCAGTTTGGCGGTGGGGACGGTGGCAGGAGCCTCGCTGTTCCTGGCCTCGATCATCGGACATGTAGCGTCGGCCACCGAAGACCCGCAGTTGTATTCCAACCTCTTCTTCACGGCCGCTTTCTTCACTGGGGTCATCGAAGCAGCATTAGGGATTCTCAGGTTGATCTAATCATCAGCTTCACACATTCCGATTGCTTTTTAATTGGATGGCATACGTAATATATATTGCATGGACGCATGCAGATTAGGGATATTGGTGGATTTCTTGTCGAGATCGACCATTACTGGCTTCATGGCTGGCACAGCCTGCATTGTGATCTTCCAGCAGTTGAAAGGCTTCGTTGGACTGCAGCATTTCACTACCAGGACTGATGTGGTTTCAACTTTGCATTCGCTTTTCACCCAGACAGACCAGGTTAACTTTTATACTGATCCAATTTTGATCACAGTGAATCCCAAATTTCAGCAGCTATGTTTGACATAATCATAATCTTGAACCCTTCTTTAACCTAAAAGGCTTGAATCATAATCTTGGTGATACAGTGGAGATGGGAGAGTGTAGTGCTTGGAGTTTTCTTCTTTGGATTTTTGCTCATAACTAAGCTTATAGTGAGTGTGGATTAGCATTAATTATATCTTATGTTACAGTGCTTCCTCATCTTGGTTCTTAATATTAATGTTTACAAAATATATAAATGGCAGAGAAACAAAATCCCTAGACTATTTTGGTTGCCAGTGATTGCTCCACTGATTGTGGTCGTAGTTGGATGTGTTTTCGCATATCTTGTGCATGGGGAGGATCATGGAATCCATATAGTAAGTAATGCTTACAATACTACTGCAACTTGATACACATATTTCCTTGACAAAGTTTATCTTCTCAGGTTGGTCCTTTGAAGAAAGGACTCAATCCAGTCAGCATATATGATTTAAATTTTGAATCTAAGTACCTTAGTACCGTCTTGAACGCCTCTCTAATGGCGGCTTTCCTAGCACTTTCGGTAGAGTAATTTCAGTCTCTTTCAAACCTTTTCAGTAGTTACTGAACGTGTCTCTGTAAAATATAACATATCACTGTTTAATCCAGGAAGGAATTGCAGTTGGTAGGAGCTTGGGAATGCTGAAAAATGAGCAAACTGATGGGAACAAAGAGATGATAGCTTTTGGGTTCATGAACATTGTTGGCTCCTTTTTCTCATGCTACTTAACAACCGGTAATTAAACGTTGCGATATCCTAAAAAAACATGGTTTATCAGCTACTGATACATGGCAAAAACAGGTCCATTTTCAAGGTCAGCAGTAAACTATGATGCAGGGTGTAAGACTCAAATGTCTAATGTGTTTATGGCTATTTGTATCATGCTGGTGTTGCTGTTCTTGGCACCTGTTTTCGAATATACACCTCTAGTAGCTCTATCTGCCATAATTTCTGTTGCAATGATCGGTCTCATCGACTACCAAGAGGCTTACCACCTCTTCAAGGTGGATAAGTATGATTTTTGCATTTGCATGTCTGCTTTCTTTGGAGTTGTATTCTTCAGCATGACTATTGGACTACTAGTTTCTGTGAGTACACCAAACAAATTAAGTTTTTCAGCATAAGGAACTATATATTCTTAGTCTTCTAATTGATCATATTGTTGATCAAGTCTTTCTATTAACACATACTTAAATAGGTCATGTTGTCAATACTGCGTGCACTATTGTATGTGGCTAGGCCAACTAGTTGCAAGCTAGGGAATATAGCAGGAACCGAATTGTATCGTGATGTACTGTTATATCCGAACTCGAAACCACTTCTCTCAGACACTCTGATCATAGAATTGGGTTCTCCTATTTACTTTGCTGCTGCTGGATATCTCAAAGAAAGGTTGGAATAAACATTATATAATTTACTTTATTGTTTCACATACAAAGTTTAGAACTTTTGCATTGTATTTTAGGATTCTAAGATGGGTAGAAGAGGAAGAGATCAACAATATTGCTGACAAGGATGGACATTTGAAGCATGTTATTCTAGACATGGGAGGTACTTGATAAGTTGAGGCATATATCTATCTGTTCTTTCTTGTTAGTCGACTTTACTTGTTTGGTTTGCGATCAAATAGGTGTGACTGCCATCGACAACACCGGCATTGGAATGTTATTTGATGTTCACAGAAATTTGCAAAACAGAGAGATCAAGGTAAAAACATTACACATCTGTTATGGTTTTCATTCAAGTACAAGGTAGAAATGATCATTGTGAAACAGACAGACACTAACAAAAGAAAGTGATAAAACACTTGAAGATCAATGAAGGTTAAGTTGAAAAATCTATATGACTTGAGGGGAACATGGAACTCATAAAAGTATATATTTAAATATACAGATTTCTTTGGTGAATCCTAGAGAAGGAGTCGTAGAGAAATTGGTATTGTCTCGCTACATCGAAACAATTGGTGGCAAAGAAAGCGTATTTCTTTCGATTAAGGAGGCAATTGCATTGACTCACTTCTCTCTTGAATGTAATGGCCATTCATCACAATGATGCACCATTGAAGTGTAATTGTTGCTCATTTTATTTTATTAATTTTTTGATAGTGTGTGTAACATTATCACTCGTTTTTCTAGAATCTATTGTTAAGCATTATTTATCATAAATTGGCAAAGAAAATTTTCAAGTTATTATTGTGCTTAGCATGTTTTCTACAAAGTGTACTATTAGACAAAAACACCTCAACATGAGCTTAGCATAAGTATTTCAGTGTTAATTAATTTAATTTTTAATAAAATCACAATCTTAATTATGTGATTGTTTCTGGCTGGATGTCGTGGATGGTCAAGCCATCAGTCAAGAATATGTCACCTCAATCGTCGCCGACCTCGTTGGTTCCAGGACCTGAGAAAAGAAACTGAATGAGCGGATTAGCTGGGTGCCCAAGATTCCCGACATGTCACTCCGACGCTCAAGTCAGCAAATGGAATGAAGAAGAAGAATGAGAATATGTGAAGTAGCTAGAGTCCAGAGAGGGTTTTTCATACTTATGGGGGAGTTTATATACTCACCAAAGGGAACATTCCTGCTGACTCGAGGCAGACTGTTGTTGTGTCTGAGGAGACAGATTTTGTGAACCGCTGACAAATGAGCCGATAATTATAGCATCTGGGGAACCAAGTCTGCAAACCTTGTAACCACCCTATGACTTGGCCATGCGGATTGTTCTTGTCTTTTAGTCATAGGTGGGGGCATAAAAGAATATAGGGAACCAGGCCTGATAACCTAATAACCGCCCTTGATTCTTTGGCAGAGTTTGCACGCTTGATTGTCTTCTAGTGCTAAAGATGGCCGAGAGGAGTCGAGCCCGAGCCAGAGTCGGGTAGAGTAGTTGGGCTTACTGGGGTGGAGAGATTGAGACTGAGTGGTCGAGCTGACGGCCGAGTGGCTGAGACAATTGAAGTTGTAGACGAGGGGTCGAGCCGATCGAAAGCAAAGCCAAGTGGCCGAGTGTGAAGTCGGATGTTGAGCTATGCTGTTAGCATGGGCAACTGGTGGCCGAGAAGGTGGGGTGGGCAAGCCGGCTGAGGGAACTTCGGGCTGGATTGAGTGAAGCTGAAGACAGACTGAGTAATGGAGGTCGGGCCGGATGTCATTGCGGTTAACCTCAAATTGATTTGACTTTAACCTCTTGACTTATCATGTCAGATTGACTTTTGATCTTTTTTACCACATAAGACCACTCAGGATCCGCCACATCAGTGATAAAAAAATCACGTCCACATTTTTTATATGTTGCCGGACTTAGTTTCAATATAATGATTATAATTATAGCAACATTTTCACTAGATACATCATCTAATAATACTATATTAAAGACAATCACAAGTAATAAAGTATGATGTTATACTACAAAAACTCTGTTGTGAAAAAGTTTCAAAATGTTTTCATTTTAACTTAATTATCATCCAATCATGTACTACGAACCTGAAAATATGTAATTAAATAAATCTTAATATAACTCATTTTAAGATTAAAGAGGAAAATATTCGTGATATTGGATTGTCAGTTAAAATTTATTTATATTTTTTTAAATTTATTAGTGGATGCGGATTGAATATCCGAATTTAAAAGAAGGTGATTTGAAAAATCGAAAATTAAGTAACATCGCGGGCCGCGCCGTGGAATGGACGCGATGGGGAGAAAATCGAACGGCTGTAAACGTCGCGTTCAAACGAAGCCGAAGGGAGAAGCAGAGGATAGGAAACGTTATCGAGATACGGTGCCATCGAAATATATACACCCACCCGCTCGCTCTGTGAACTGCGCTTCTTCCTCTCTCGTCGTCTCTTTGCCAGCGATTGATCTTATGGTAGGGCTTTCCATCCGCTCCCTGTTGATCGGGAATCCTCTTCATGGATTCACGTATCCGCCTCGTTCTCGTTGCAGTGTTTTTTACTTGCTGCTGTCTGACTTTCTTTGTAGGCGTTGCCGAATCAGCAGACCGTTGATTACCCGAGCTTTAAACTCGTTCTCGTCGGTGATGGAGGGACCGGTGAGTTTCCGTCCTGTTTTTCTTCTTTTGGTGTTTTATGGAGATTGTTGACATGAAACTGACAAAAGATCATTTTTATCGAGGTTCTTCGAATTTATGGCTAGTAAATTTAATTCATTATTTATTGACTGTGTTCTATCTTGGTATATCTCCCTAAATTCTTGTTTATGCTTTTCTATTGAATGCCAATTGAGTTTACACATACAAGGCTCTGTAGATGTGATAAAAGATTCTGCTTAGGATTTGCTTAAATTTAATTTCTTAAGAATCGTCTGTTCTTTTTGAGGGTCTACTTCTGCACTTCTACCCTTCATCTCCAATGCCATGTTTCAGGAAAAACTACCTTTGTGAAGAGGCATCTTGCTGGTGAATTTGAGAAGAAGTATGAACGTAAGTGTTATGAAACTGATAATAATTGCTCAGTTTCTACCTCTTGGCGAAAGTAAAATAGTAACATTTGGATAATTCCAGCTACTATTGGGGTTGAGGTTCATCCATTGGATTTCTCTACAAATTGCGGGAAGATCCGGTTTTATTGCTGGGACACAGCTGGTCAAGAGACGTTTGGTGGTCTTAGGGATGGATATTAGTAAGCCATTGTTTGATCATTCTTTGGTTTTGTATTTCCATCTGTAAGTGTCCTGCTTGTTTTAAACCGACTTAATTGTTCCTGTCGTTTGTTGACAGCATCCATGGCCAGTGTGCCATAATCATGTTTGATGTCACTGCCATGTTAACCTACAAAAACGTTCCAACATGGTATCGAGATCTGTGCAGGTAATTTGCCAAGATTCTCCAAAGCTGTACAACTTTTAATCTTCACGTCTGACCTTTGATTGACCTTTCTGTTGAGTTACACCAGAGTCTGTGAAAATATTCCAATTGTTCTCTGCGGCAACAAGGTTGATGTGAAGAACAGGCAGGTCAAGCCAAAACAAGTTACATTCCACAGAAAGAACAACCTCCAATACTATGAGATTTCTGCAAAGAGTAACTACAACTTTGAGAAGCCCTTCCTTTATCTTGCTAGGAAACTAGCAGGGTAAGATGAACACGAATTGTAGATTTAAGATATTATTTTTCTTATCTTCACGAGATTTTTTTTTTATCTAATAATTGTGTTCTCACAGGGATCCAAATCTTCACTTTGTTGCATCACCTGCTCTTGCACCTCCAGAAGTCCAAATTGATTTGGTTGCACAGCAACAGTAAGCTAATCTTAACTTTCTTTTCACTTGTTCCTCTATTAAACTTATTGGTGCTGTCTACAATCACATGACCTTGGGATTTTTCACGTTTCAGGTATGAATCAGAGTTAGCTCAAGCTGCTGCTGAACCTCTTCCAGACGACGACGATGATGTTTTTTGATGAAATTGTCTCTGTTCAAGTCGATATTCTGCGAGATGTTGAAAAGTGTCGTGTGTTTCTCTTCCATGATGTCTTGTATTATCGGACGACTTCAGTTCGTTAATCTCCCTCGGAGTTGAAATTATCGATACTGTTTTAGAAATGGATATACATACTTCCTCATTTCCTAGCAACGGCGTCCTCTTAATCATAAAAGTATTAATTAAAAATAATTTATTTTAATAATATAACAATCACATCTTAGTAATATTTTTTTTATCAAGTTGAATTAATTTAATGCGGTAAAGATTTTTTAAAAAAAATATGTTGGATGTTATTTTAACTTTTTTAAAAATAATTTTTTAATAATTAGAGGTGTTATTTTTTATTTTTGCCCTTTAAAATTTAGTATTATTTGGACGTTTAAATCTGAATAAAGAATAAAGGAGAATTTAATAAAATCTATAAAAACAAATTTTTATTAAAAAATTTAAATATCTAAATTATAAAAAAAATTGGGAAAAAAAAAACAAAGCCGTAGCATTCCTCAATTATTTATCTGCGGAATCAATCATTTCAATGGTGGCACAATCAACTATACACACATTTCTCCGCAACTTTCCGTTGCTGGACACGCGGCAAGCCAGCGGGCTCCACAGGACGGAAGCAAGTGATTGGGCGCAATGATGTGCCTGGACACCGAGCACCGACCCAAGGAGGAGGGAAGAGAAGGACGACGACGAAGCAGCGATTCCCATTCGCCGTCCGTACGGACTTCACTTTGATCCGACGGTTCTCCTTCGTCGCGTGCCTCCTTGGGCTGCTTATCTTGCCTCTTTGCGTAAGCGCAGTCGCCTGATTCGCTTGGCTGGCCAATGAGTCGGGCCCCACACAGCTTGGCCCTTGATTCTCCAATGAAACGAAAGAAAAGGCAACTTTTTCTTATATTAGATTTTCGACTTCAATCGAGTAGAACAAATTAGGGGATTCCATTCGATCAAAAATAGTTATGATAATTTTGATTATATTTAGTAACTTTGATAACAAAAATACTTTTTATATAAATATTTTTTAATTTAAATTTATTTTACAAAAGAGTGTAAGGTAAATATTCTGTTCATGCCTGCTTTTGAGTAGGTTTAAATTATAGTTTAAAATAATATTGAATTTTGTACGCTGGGATTTGAAAATTGTTGGGACTTTTTCATCGTGCGTTTATTTATTTTTCCAGTTTGGAGTATTTAGAAGTTCAGACTACTGATTGCTTTCCCTGCCCATTGATTATTTCTGCACGATCGGTATTTGGGATTCGTGGAAATTTTCCATCGGTCATTTCCGCCGCTGCCGCTTCGCCGTCCGGCTACCGCCGGCTGCCGGACCGAGCCCGATCGACACGCCACTCGTCGGCACACCGACAGGTGCGTTCTCTATTGTGGTCGGAAGAAAATTCGGTCGGAAACTGCCGAATTAGCGTGCCACTGGGGATCGAATCGCAGGTGATTTCCGGCTAAATCGTGGCCGGAGACCAGCCGATACGGACCACGGCTGACCGGATCGAATCACAGGAATACCTGGCGCGCCAACGAGTGGCGCGTATCCTATCGCGGCACGGTGACATTATCGGCAAGGCGGCAGCGGCTGGAACAGCGGCGGATCAGGCGCAGAGAGCAATGTGCATTCCGACTTTTAGACGGGCTGATTTGTCATAAATAAATATAGAAGGTTCAACCTGGCACTACTGATTGCTTTCCCTGCACAGGAGGACTGTCGTTGTAGATGAGATAACAGAAAAATTCTTCAGCCCTCCACCTCTCTGTTTCCATCGTCGCATCGCCGGCGGCAGTAAAATTCCGGGATGGGTCTGTGGGAGCTCCTCCCTCTGGATCTCCTCGCCCGCGTCTTCTCCTTCCTCCCTCCTGATTCCGTCGCCCGAGCCATGGCCGCCTGCAAGCACTGGCTCGCCTGCGCCCGGTCCCGGGCCGCCGCGCCACGCCACGCTCCGTGGCTCATCGTCCTTCCCGTGCGCGGCGGCCCTGCCTGCTTCGCCCACGACCCCGCCCTCGATCGCTGGCACGCCCTCCCCCTCGACTTCCTCCCTTGCCCCCTCCGCCTCGTCGCCCCCGTCGGCCGTTCCCTCCTCTGCCGCCTCGCCGCCGCTTCTGACCTCCGCCTCGTCCTGCTCAACCCCTTCACCCGCCAGTTCCGCCACCTCCCTGATCTCGCGGCGCGGCGGCGCAACCCCGCCGTGGGGGTAATCGATTCCTCCCCATTCTCCGTGATCGTCGCCGGCGGCGCGTCAGGGTCCGGCTACGAGCCGACGGTGGAGAGGTACGAAGCAGGGGGCGTCGACAGGTGGGAGGCGTTGGGTCCGATGCCGGTGGAGTTCGCGGTGCGGCTGACGGTGTGGACGCCCAACGAGAGCGTGCACGCGGGCGACGGGGCCATGTACTGGATGACCTCCGCGCGGGCATACAGCGTGATGGGATTCGACCTCCGGCGGAGGACGTGGCGGGAGGTGAAGGCGCCGATGGCGGACCTGCTCGAGTGGGCGGCGCTGGTGCGGCGGCCCAACAGGAAGCTGGGGCTAGTGGGCGGCGCAGTCGGCGGACAGGGAACGGTGTGGGAGCTGACTGACAAGGATGATTGGGCAGCGGTGGCGGAGGTCCCGGCAAAGCTGGGACAGCGGATCTGGGGGTGCCGCAAGGCGGCGGCGGCGGCTGTGGGGGGCGCCGTCCGGTGCGTCGGCGGTGAGAAGACCGTGTACTTGTTCAAGGACATCGGGTCGGAGATGCTAGTGTGGGAGGAGGAAGGGGGATGGCGTCTGATGGAAGGGCGTCGGCGCGTGTCCAGCACCCCCATCAAGGCCGCGCTGCTTCATCCGACGCTCTCCGTCGCCGCAATATTCCACGCCTCCGTGTAGACGCCATCCGTCCAAGTCCGTCCGACGCCGCTCCCGGCCGCCAGTACGCGGGTCCCACACCCTCGGCCAATGACGGAGACGGGCGGTGGGCCACGCCGCCTTGCTCGAGGAGACCTGACAACGTAGAGCGGGCCCCGCCAGCCGCTGCTAGTTTTCGGTCCGCACGCCAATCGCCATGATTGGGAGGTCTTGTGGGCCCCAACACCATGGGAGGCGAGATCCGTCCAACTCAGTGTCTGACGTGTATCGCATGTGGATGCTGCACGCTACGCCGTGCTGTGCAGCGCATCACATGCGCATTCCGAATATTTTACAGGGCAGCCTTTTCGTCGTCGTCACCCTACGAGTTCGGGTCACGTGCGAAGCACGATCCAATGCAGTAAGTGAGACCCTTACTAATGGGCCATACCTATCCATCAAAAAGCCCACTACCTTGTTCTTGGCCCAGATATAATTTTCTATTTTGAAGAATATTATCAAGAAATGGAATTATGAAAGCAATTAAATACTCATTTGAGGGTTTACAAAACTACAGCTCTCAGAATCAAACAACTGCAAGCTTTCCCATCATAAGCCTCTCTCTACTACTATGAATGACAACCAAGTTCATGTCTAAAGCCAGAGATGAACTATCATAAGGAACAGAAAGATTTCTCTGGGGAATGGCAATGGATCAAGACCACCATAGTCGATGGGGCTCGGAGGTGGTTGGCTTATAAGTGATTTCCCGCCGGAACTGCACTTTGAAATGGATGCCATTAGTACAAGGCGATACGATGAAATGGATCGACAAACTTACCTTCCAGTGAAGATGCAGGAGCCATGGCCTGCAATGGCAAAACATCAAGTGACAGTGACATTGTTCATGAAGAGGATTCTGAAAGTTCCTAATGTAACAGTTAACTGATCAGAGAAACAAAAAGAACAAAGAGTCGAAGTGACCGAGCTGAACTTACTAGGGTCAGTAGTAGTGATGATGGCTGAATTATCGAAGCTACAAGTTCCACTGTTCCCTCTCGCTTTCTGATAGTAGTCATTGTAGGCATAAGATGCCAAGGCAATCAAGTTTCCTTGTTCATAGCAAGGTTGACCAGGTTGTATGGCAGTGCAGTTTGCTAAGCCAGGTCCACATGCCCAGTCCAAACCTTTCTTCACAGCAATTGGGTCAGCTCTGGAGTTTGCTACACAAAACACCAGATCAGATGAGCTCTTCATCGCGGTCGATAGATTTGCGCCTTCGTAAGGCATAATCCTCTCAGAAAGCTTCTCTTTGCCATACACCTGAGCTGCATTGACAAAAGAGCACACTGTGAGTTTGTAGAAAACTACAAACAAAGAAATTTCTTAGGCCATAAAGAGAGTCTTTGGGATCATTGTGAACATATTTGGAAGAAAAGGCTACAGTTGAGAGTAATCCTTATCATAAAGATTGGCATTCTGAATAGGTTATACAGTAACACAATTTCTAATCTGACAAAGTCCATTGCAAAGTAAAACTGGTACCTGATATCATTGATAGAATAAATATCAGCAGCAGCATGCATCTTTTCCATAATTCTGGCATCTTTTCCAATGAAGAGGTTCACAAATAGACTCAGATATTGCCTGTTAAAACTTAAAGTAAGCATGAAAGTGCCAAAAACCAACATAAAAGACTAGAAATCGCACCTCTGTTCCTCAGTTGCCAAAGTCCAAAATGCTGCAAAAGTTTTAAAGATCAAAGAAAGAATTCTGTTGCGGAGGTTTCGAGGCAGCACTTGTTCTTCCCACGCGGGAAGTGCATCAAAGGCTTATACTGCCAAAATAACTTGTGTGCTACACTCCGTAACGTCTAACAAAACGAAGAGATTATGCTAGTAATTAATTGCTATTTGTTGCATTCCAATTAATGTTTTCTTCTGATTTCGTATTTCTTTAGGAGAAAGTAATTAAATGTATTTAAGCATTTGTTCATGACCTCGAACGGCTCCTACTACATAAATAGGAAATTTGGAGAAGGATGTTACTACAACAGTGGTGATCAAATTTATAACCGATAAGCATTGGTCAGTGCTTTCCCTTGTAGATTTGGTAGGGGTGTAAACGAGCCAAACTGTTTATGAGCTATTCGAGTCATCGGAACCGGTTCTTTTTGTTCATTTCAATGCCTGAATGGATGATCGTCCTAACAATCAAGCCATGAGAAAACAAAAGAGGTGGTTGCTCCATTGCGAAAAAGAAAAGAAAAAAGAAAGCCTATCCAGGTCCACTCATATGGGTCACTCACTGAGTGATTACTCCTTTGTTTTCTCTCAATCTCTCCGGCCGGCCAATAATTAATCAGTTAGGTGGCATGGCAGGGCAGCCCAAACGTCCGCCGACAGCAGTCCACCGACACCTCCTTGTAATTCACAATTCATTCATGCATCGTCAGAACAATAATTGAGTCGATCCAATTCATTCGAATCACACACGTAGCTGTTAAATATATAATAATCGACCGAATTCCTCTCCCACCAACTTGATCTTTGATGGAGAGTGCAAACACGAGGGAATCAATGTATGGAGTTAAATTCGCCATATTCAGGGTTTTACAGTGGTTTCTCTGTAAATAAGGACCAGTAAAAAGAAAATATTCCTTACAGCCACTGCAGGGCATAGCGTCTCAGTGCTAGAGTCCATGGAGTAAGTCAAGTGCCGGTGTTTACTCGGCGTCCTTTCCATTACTTCAATATGGCAATTAATTAATTCAGTAGGCAGTAGGTGGAAGATTCAGCAGAAATACACTGAAAAATCTCTAAATTCTTGCCTTTTCTGATCAGGAAGATTAAAATTGGGTGATGAAGCAACGCTCAAGCGTGAGGCAGAGATCAGATTCACTGGTAGGTAGTGGTAAAAGAATGCGGATCGATAGCAAGATCTTTTCCTTTTTCACCTTCCGCAGATGTTCCACATGCCCATGTTGGTGAGCTCTCAGCGTTGGAAGAAAGCAACACGCCACCGACTGCTACGCTCCAAAACGGTCGCCATTATCATCCAATATTCCGCTTCATATCGTTGCTCCACCTCAAGTAGAGAGAGAGAGAGAATTGGGAGAAAGGAGAGGAGAGGAAGATGTTCGGGAGGGATCCGTGGGGCGGTCCGCTGGAGATCTCCAATGCGGACTCGGCGACGGACGACGACCGGAGCCGGAATCTGCAGGAGTACGACCGGGCGGCGCTGTCGCGGCAGCTGGACGAGACGCAGCAGAGCTGGCTGCTGGCAGCACCCGGCGACCCCGCCGGCAAGAAGAAGAAGCGCTACGTCGACCTCGGGTGCGTCGTCGTCAGCCGCAAGCTCTTCCTCTGGACTGTCGGTTCCGTCCTCGGCGTCGGCCTCCTCATCGGCCTCATCATGCTTATCGTCAAGACCGTGCCCCACCGACACCGTCCCCCGCCGCCGCCCGACGAGTACACCCAGGCCCTCCACAAGGCCCTCATGTTCTTCAACGCCCAGCGCTGTAAGCATCATCACATATTATTTCCGGCGATCATGTTTATTTGATCTGGTTTGTTCGATCAATCCTAATTTAATCATATTCCCTCAGCTGGGCCTCTGCCGAAGCACAACAACGTGAGCTGGAGGGGGAATTCCGGCATGAAGGACGGGCTCTCCGACAACACGGTGAAGAGGAGTTTGGTGGGGGGTTACTATGACGCCGGAGACGCCATCAAGTTCAACTTCCCCATGTCCTTCGCCATGACCATGCTCAGCTGGAGCGTGATCGAGTACAGCGCCAAGTACGAGGCCGCCGGCGAGCTCGATCACGTCAAGAGCATCATCAAGTGGGGCACCGACTACCTCCTCAAGACCTTCAACTCCTCCGCCGACACCATCGACCGCATCGTCGCTCAGGTAAATCCTTAAGATCATGCTTCAGTTGCTAAATTTAGATCCAGAACTGATGCTCAAGTAGCAAAACAGATCGGAGAAGGAGACACATCGAAGGGACCTAATCCTAACGACCACTACTGCTGGATGAGGCCCGAAGACATCGACTACCCTCGGCCGGTGTACGAGTGCCACGGCTGCTCCGACCTCGCGAGCGAAATGGCTGCGACGCTGGCCGCCGCTTCCATCGTGTTCAAAGACAGCAAGAGCTACTCCGACAAGCTTGTCCATGGCGCCAAGACTCTGTTCAAGTACGGAAGGCAAGAGAGGGGCAGATACAGCTCCGGAGGCACTGATCCTGCGATCTTCTACAACTCCACCAGTTACTGGGACGAGTTTCTGTGGGGTGGATCATGGCTCTACTTTGCGACTGGGAATTCCTCCTATCTCCAGCTTGCTACTGCTCCGGGCTTGGCCAAGCACGCAGGTGCTTTCTGGGGAGGACCAGATTACGGAGTCTTCAGTTGGGACAGCAAGCTCACTGGATCTCAAGTATGTGTTTGCCTGCTCCCCTTGATGTCGATTAAGCGCATTATGCTGATCTCTAAACCGCATTTCAGGTTCTTCTCAGTAGACTGAGACTGTTCTTGAGTCCCGGCTATCCCTACGAGGAAATACTGAGTACATTCCACAACCAGACAGGCAATGTTATGTGCACATACTTGCCATACTTCAATTCATTTAATCGAACCAAAGGTTTGATAAGATCCTCTGCTCCAAATCTACTTCCAGTTTTTTTTTTCTTTGGTTGGTTATATCTGCAACCATGCAGGTGGTCTGATACAACTAAACCATGGAAGACCTCAACCCCTCCAATACGTTGTCAATGCTGCTTTCCTAGCTTCACTGTTCAGTGACTACCTTGATGCTTCAGATACTCCAGGATGGTACTGTGGACCTAATTTCTACTCTACAGACGTTCTACGAGGATTCGCCAAGACCCAGGTATGGATTTAGAGAGTTCGAAATATATATATGTGAAATTAAGATCATGAATCTAATGGTGCAAGCCATTGCTTGATGCTGGCAGATTGATTACATTCTGGGCAACAATCCTCAGAAGATGAGCTACCTTGTCGGATACGGCAAGCGATTCCCGAAGCGTGTTCATCACCGCGGCGCATCGATCCCGAAGAACGGGAACAAGTACGGTTGCAAAGGAGGGTACAAGTGGAGGGACTCCAAGAAGCCCAATCCGAACACCATCGTCGGCGCCATGGTTGCTGGTCCCGACAAGCACGACGGGTTCAAAGACGTCCGGACCAACTACAACTACACGGAGCCGACTCTCGCCGGGAACGCCGGCCTCGTGGCTGCGCTGATCTCTCTGTCCGGAGTGAAGACTGGCATCGATAAGAACACCATCTTCTCTGCAATCCCTCCGATGTTTCCTACTCCCCCACCGCCGCCGTCAGCTTGGAAGCCGTAAGTTGGTTCGAGTTTAGGGAACTGCTTTAAGCTTCGTAGAGTGTTATGCAGAGCTGAGGGATGATGATAGCTTGAGAAGTGAACTCGAAGAGGAGAAGACTGAAGACTGAGGGACAGGAAAGCAGTAACTAGCAAGAGCAGCTGCAAGACTCAGAACCTCATCTCATCATCTGATTTGTCGAACGTGGTTATTATTATTTTACTTATCATGTTTTTAAATTTTGCATGTTACTTCATGGTCAGAAGATTGTTTGTGTATAATGCATAAAAATTGAGATATAACATTCAGCAGACAAGAAGGTATCTTTTATTAACCGCATCAAAAGATACATAGTTAATTATGAGGCGGTCGGACCCGACCCGCAAAGATCTGTCTAAACCCGAGACAAGTTGGACGGAAGGTTGACTTGATCTTATGTCTAGACTCTGTATTTGATCTCCAAGTCCAGTCGAGACCCAAACCCCTGATTCTGCTCGAGAGTCTGACTCCCAACTTGGTCACTCGCCTATGGCCAGACTACTTTGCCCAAACTCCTGCTCGACCGCTCACACATCTATGGTCTCTTCCCGGGGTCTTCTGGAGGTCACTCGCCAGTACCAAGAGCAACTCAGGTCAGGGTCCAGCACTCGACCCGATCTGAAATACACCCACTTGAGAACGCACGGTTGGTCTCTTCCCAGGGTCTACATTTACACTGAGGTCAAGCTCCAACTCCGAGACTCCACTCAGCCGTAGTCCGGCCCGATCCCCTGCTCATCCTGACTCAAGCTCAACTTCTCCACCGGCTAGTCCCGCTCTGCCTAACACTATACCGATTCCCCTTCTTGTCATTAGTCAATTAGTCAAATCATCGCCGAGAAATTATGAATATATGTAACATGATAATCTACCCCTACTTGTGCTACCTGCTATTACAGTATGGTGCTCACTGATGCGATTTAATTAATGCTATTATGATAATGATAAGATATTTTTCTCACTCTGATGGAACATACAAATTTTCGCATACGGATATTCTCCTTAATTAACGATAAGACAATTTTGTATGACTCTCTCACTCTCGCCTATATAATCTCCTTTCTATGGAGATGTAGGTATGCATACATACATCTTCATCACGCTTTGCCAATTAAATTTTCTCTTCTCCTTCCTATAATTGACTTGAGCATCGGAGTTGTCGAATCAGGACCCCTGCCCTTCCCTCTCATTGTGCTGGTGATTGCAGGGTCCCGGAGCTCATCGTTTCTTTCCTCCTCGCAAAGTCAACTTCGGTACGGCATGATTGGTGATGTGTCCCAGAGGTGATTTTAACAGAAACAATAGTAGTAGTTGATTAACATAAGAAGTCAAT
The DNA here is from genome assembly GCF_044706935.1 of Curcuma longa. Taxonomy (NCBI): domain Eukaryota; kingdom Viridiplantae; phylum Streptophyta; class Magnoliopsida; order Zingiberales; family Zingiberaceae; genus Curcuma; species Curcuma longa. The sequence continues at coordinate 4,788,439 of NC_133862.1, read as the reverse complement.
TAAATTCTAAAACAAAATCTATTGATCCCCTTTAATATACCAGTGTTATAACACTAATTGATATTTATAATCAAAATGAATGAGTGTATATGAACGAGTGTTATAATATATGCACAATGTTCAATTCCTTAAACGTAGTTAATTAATAGATTTTAAATAATAAATATATTTTAAAATAATAATATTATAGAATTATAAATATAAATTATTTAATATAAAATAAAAATAAATATGAACGAGTAGCCAGTAGGACCCATCAATACTAAATATTAATATTAATATTAAAATAAATATGTGTTAACATTTAAACTAGAGATGCGTCGAATTGATCTACTCGGTCAAACAATTTAAGTAAATTGGATTAAAATTTTATCAATTTATTTTAAGATAGATTCAAGTGAGCCAACCCATCTTGGACTGCGATCCCGTATGAGTCAGCTTATGACGGATTTGGGTTGACCCACGAGTTAAGAAAATTTATTTTCTCCTTCAAAATTTAAAATTAAAATAGCAAACTCAATGAACTAGTAAGCTTGACCCGTCTAAACGACCATCCAAATTTAAAATTTTCAACTAAATCGTATAAATTATAATCTAAATTTAAAATTTTTTATTTATTCACAAACCTATAGGTTGATCAGCCTAATCCATAATTCATCTTAAATTCAGTTAGATTGGAAATTTTTTAATTCACTAAGTTGGTGAGACAATCCATTCTACCTTTGTCCTATGATGAATTTCTAACGAGTTGATAGTTCAAATTCAAATTAATGCAGATGTATATTAATAAAAACGAGATGTTAATATAATAAATACGTGACATGTATGATATATATTAATGTTCAAATGAATACGGATGCTATGAGAAACCAAATAATAAGTTGTCATTCAACCCCTAGTAAATTAAAATAAATTAATTTTAATTTAATTTGTGTTTCACCATTAAATTTATACACACAATAAATTTATTAATGAATACTTTGGCAGAAACATTTTTACCCTTTTTTATTTCTAAAATATTTCTTTTTGCTCCACCGACCTAGTTTGCATAAAACAATATTAATTTGGAATTAGTGTACAAAGCAGCATCAAATTTTTTTATATATAATTTAGATCTTCAAACTTCACTAAAATAACATTATCTTTTAAGCTGTCTTAGAGCAATTTTAATTTAATTTTTTAAAATAACACCCTCTCCAAGTTGATTGCAAAAAGTATAAGTAAAATGATATTTAAATAATTTTAAAAAAGAAATGTCCTTTTGAGAATATAGATAAATAAGAGCATTTATTTTATTTTTTGCTTAATAGATTTATATTTATTAAAAATTATAAAAGCATGAGAAATTTATAGTGGAATAAAAATAATATATAATTAACTCTCAATCTCCCATTTGTTTTATGGTAATATATCCTTATCCCTCGGGTCATGGTGTCGCAGTAGGATATTTAGGTTGTCAGTAGGTATCTGCGGTTCGATCTACTACGACGTATTTGAAGAATTTTTCTTCAAATGGAGGTCTATAAAGGATGCTGAGCATCTGGATTGGGCGCTGCGTGCGCTTTCATTTTTATGGCCGATGGGAAATTTCCGTGGGATCGGACTGATCATCCAGTTGAGTCAATGAGACTAAGATTATATTTTTTATGGTAATATATCCTTTAAATGCCTCGAACAAGAGAAATTATTGAAAAATTGTACAATGTAATATAATTTTAAAGCTTTATTAATGTCTATCTAAAATTAAACAGCTATTTATACCTTTTAATCATTATCTAAATTACACGCTTATAAAAGACAAATTATTTTAACAATAATATTAAAAATTTTAAACGTTTTAAAATTAATAAAATATGTTTAGAAATATTAATAGATTTAAGATATTTTCGAAAAATTATTAAACCCTGGGTGGTATTTATAAAATTAGCCCCTCGATCGGCGGTGGGTTGAGGGTGAAGGAGATGGAGCCGAACACGACGGCGAGGAGCGGCGGAACGATCGGCGCTGGTCCAAGGCCATCGCCTCCTCTCTTGTGCTGGAGGTGGAAGTGGCCATGGGATCCCAATCCGCCAAACCTCTCTCCTTGCGGCAACCTAGAAGCTCCCTGGCTCTTCAAGTCCCTCCAAACCCTCGCCTCACTCGCCCAAAATCTCATTCACCAAACTCAAACCTCCTTGCCCTCACCGATAGCTCCTATTCCTGTAAGATCTGCAGCCTCTCGCGCCTGGAATGGGCAAGGGGAGGCCGAGCACCGTGCCTTGGCCTCGGCGCTGGCGAGTGGGAAGGAAGCGATCGTGCTCGAATTCTACTCCCCAAAGTGCCGCCTTTGCAACTCCCTGCTCGATCTCGTACTCCGGATTGAAGAGAAGAACTCAGACTGGGTGAGCTTTGTCCTCGCCGACGCGGAGAACGAGATGTGGCTCCCTGAGGTTTCAAAATTTCTTCCATTTTCTTGGATGTTTTGTAGATTATTTGCATATGATTTTTATTGACTTGGAAAAAATTGTTGTTGTTTAGGATTTAGAGAAGCAAATATATCTTGTAGAATGCTGAAAATTGACATATATGATAATGTAGTCTCTATTACTAAGGCTATGGGGTCGTGATAAATTATTTTTCCATTATTGTAGCTTAACATCAAGAGTTAGTTTTAAGTTCCTATCTTTTCACGGTTGTTTAGATGAAATTATCAATCATATTGAAAATAAGCGACTTAGTTATTTGTATATGATATTGTGTTGAAAGCTTGAATTGATTAGAAATTAAAGATTTTGAGTTGATGAGAACTAAAAATGAAAATATTAAATGTAGTTTCAATAAAAAGAACTAATATTAAATATACAAAAATTAAATATCCTTTCTTATTTGGATATGGTATTGTGTTGAAAGCTTTAATTTGTAGGGAATTGTTATAGAAATTAAAGATTTTGAGTTAACAAGAACTAAAACTGGAAATATGAAATGTAGTTTCAATCAAAAGAACTAAACTGAATAGCTAAGATGGATAGATGTAAAATTCCTATAAGTAAAATGTTTGAGATTATACACATGCTCAAAGTACAATAGATTATATAATTATATGAGTTGGATCAATCAGATTTGAGTGTGAGAGGCAGAGGAAGACCGAGGTAAACTCTAGCTAATGTGCTAAAAAAAGATTTCATTGATTTGAATGGTACTAGTGATAACTCATTCTAATTATGATGGCATTTATAAGTCCAGAGAGATTGCCATTAAGAACAATCAAGCTATTTAAAAATAGCAGCATGAATATGTAAGATTCAAGTTGTATATTGATGAAATGGGTAAAAATAGGATTGTCATTGTATTTTTTTTTTCATTTTGGTAAGAGATTCTTTGGATGTCAGATTCAGTTATATACATATTCTAAACTATCATCACAATTAATAAAACCCGTGAATATTACAGAGAATGATGACATGATGCAATGCTCAGGTTGGCAGTCCTACTTTGTTACATTTCCTTCGCAAATGCTCCATATAATCCCACATTGTTTTCGGGTTTACGTTGATTGAGCTATACATAAATTTCATGATCTGGGTTTTGAAGTTTGCTTTGATGATTTAAGGGTTTTGTTATGCTGCCACAATATATCCCCCCAAAACCTGTATTTCAGAAGAAATTTCCAATCCAAGATGCCCTTAGAATTTCTTTTACCCTAACCTACTTTCATCCCAAGTCAATGAAAGCCAACTTCAATATAACAAGAATGCATAATTGTTAGTCACAAATAATAGCTCTGTAACACCTATTATCTGGTTATAGTAAATGGATTATTCACAAATATGCTGATATGATTATATCCATGTTTTGCACTTTACACAATCCCAACGCTTGACTGGTTGCAATTTCAAGTTGTGATGAAACTTTAATTTTTAAAACTGAAGTGCTATGGGTTCATTTTGCTCCTGATTTAGTTTTCTATTTCTACCTCAAATGTGATTGTTTAATTTATTTGCATTGCCCTGTGCTTTTCTGCATTACATTCATTTAAACAGGAAATTATTATCAGGATGAATTGTATCTATTCTTTCTACCAAAAATTTAACCAACATATCTTTCCTATGAATTGCTTCTGGTTTCTAATCCAGTTTGTTCAGTCATCCTAATCTAACTGGCACATATTTAGTTTGTCCTTTAACATATGCAAGTGAATAAATACATTTGTTTGGCCTCATATGCAAATATATGATTAGGATAGTGATGCTACACTTTGGTTTGTTACTTGATTGACTTTTTTTGTGCAGCTCCTACATTATGACATCAAATATGTTCCTTGCTTTGTTCTCCTGGATAAGCATGGAAGAGCATTAGCTAAGACAGGAGTTCCTGCCAGCCGATTACATGTCATTGCAGGTCTTTCACATCTCTTAAAGATGAAGCAGCCAAACAGAGAGAACGAAAAGAAGACAGCTTAAAAATTTCTGAAGCACTTTTCTTAATAGAGTATGCTACCAGACATCATCTTTTGTTCCTTTTTATGTTAGTTTTATTCATAGTGGTGTATGAACTGTTATTTTTAAAAAAATATTTTGGATGCCAATAATCTTTGTTTTTCTTTTGTAGTTTAAGTCATGTTTAATGACGATACCATCAGTGAACTTCCCAATGAACTTTTTGTCTACATTATACTACCAATGGTTATTGGGTATGGTAGATTTAAATCAGTCCAAGTGTTTTTTTTTTCTGGTTCATTATTGTTTATTTTTAGGAGTTAATTACGGGGATACTTCACTAAAATGTAGTCACATTTGGAGTGGCTGAGTTTCTAGATTGCACATTGGATATGCTATTGGTTTTGCTATCTCTTTTATATGTCAACGAGATAGAAAACAGGAAAGGTGTAGGTGTAAAGAAACAAATTTTCACATAAAATAATTTGGCCAAATCTGTCAAAAGGCTACATTATTTGTAGACATATGTTGTTGCCAAGGCAACAATAACAATGTTAACATGTTGGATAATTCCCATTTAATATGCTTTGAGTGAGCATCAACATAGTGGTTTAGGGTTTGATGAGTCCGATTTCAGGAATCAATCCCAAGTGGCGTTGTGTCCTTAGTTCTGAGTTTATTGTTGAGATTAGTATGGAAGCACTATGCACATTTTTGTCACCAAGGAAGTCAAGTATATCATGTATTTACTTTTTTTTAAGAAAAGAAAATGTTTGGAGTGGTAGACAATACAAATGCCATTCTTTTTTTCTTTTCTTTTCCTAACAGGATGTCTGAAGGAAGCAGAAGATTAGCTGCAGAATAACTCTTATGGAGCTGAGGAATGGGATTCAGTTGTTTGAATGACCAAAAATAGCCTGGCAGAAAGAGTAGCTGCATGACTCTCGTGGAGATCAGAATCCAGAGTCAGGTGCTGAATCCATGATATTGGTCAAATTAAAGGGGAGCCTAATCTCAATCACGTCTGAAGCTCAACTATAGTTAGTGCTTATCTTATAGTACGTATATCGTTGTCAACACTACTTCTTGGTGGCTATTATTGGAAGATAGGCTTCATGGGAGACAATATATAGTTTGCACAGAAAATAAATGAGTTTGAAGCATAATAAACATGATTCTTCTGAAGGTAGTGGAGGCTGTGATCTAGGATTTAGGGAAAAGAATAATTTAGGATTTAATAAAAAAGAACTTGGCCTTGAATTTTGTAAATTAAAATTGAATTAATTCTCAAATTGTTAGTGCTAATTAGGTGGTAAACAAATTGAATCTTTCGGCTCTAAAAATATTTGATTTGTATTTAAAATTATCGAATTTATTTGAATTTGAATATGCTCGATATTTTTTTTGAACAAAATTTGAATTCATAATATTTTGTTTGACGTGTCAGTCATAAATCAAATTCAAATCAAACTATATTTATTTTTATATAATTTTAATTTAAATATATTTAAATTAAAGTTTGAATAATTTGAATTTAATTTATTTTGAATTATAGTTTGATTCTGCTTTAATTATGAACTGAATTAAAGTTTAAATTTTATTTTGAATTGAGTTCGAGTCATAGTTATTTATATTTTTGAGTTTCAAATTAAATTTAAAATTTAAATATCAATATTTTTATATTATTTAATTTGATTCGATTCATTTGCATCCATAATTCTAGTACATGGGATCCTACATCTATTTATTTTGACAAACTTTTTAAATAAAATTAAATGGACTTATTAAAACAATAAACTATCTTTAAAAAATAATAAAGAGTTGTATGTTATTATATTTTTCTACAATATCGAATAATTCAATAATTTCATTAATGTTCATAAACATAAATTATGATGTAATGTGTCGTTGGCATTTTTTTGATTTATTTTAATAATGGATGAAAAATTTTTATGGAGTCAAATCATTATTTCTAGGATTAATCAATTAGAAAAACTCAATACTGAATTATAAAAAAATAACATAAATTGTGATTCATCAAAAAAAAAATATCTTAAATATATATATATATATATATATATTATGAATTATTTATAAACAATGTCCACAAACAAAACTTATAAATCATGTTCATGAAAAAGTTCTTATCAAATTTATAAATAAACAAAAATACTTTCAAAGAACAAACGAGCTTTAAATATTAACCTTGCTAACCAATCAAGTTTTGGAATGTAAATTTCTAAAAATCAAATAAGCTCAAATTAGGAACTTAATAACATATAAACAATCAAAGCTCAAGTTTGTAAAAGAAAAATCAAGCGAAATTTGAACAATCGTTTCAATAATTTTAGTTTATTTTAAATTTGACTTAACTTGATTAAATTATCTTATCAAATAAGTTTGAAAAAAAAAGTTTGGCTCAGTAGGACTCTTTTACAATCTTAAATAGGAGGATATATATTTCAGTATTTCTTGAGTTTTGACCATTACAATTATTTCTCCCTTCTTTTCTATCGTAGCCTAATCTGGCACACTAGTCGTGCAAGACAAGCTTGATATGCAGACTAAGCCGATCGAGCTCAATTGGATATGGCATATTTTTGTTTCTTTAACACGTACGGATACAACCCAAACTGAGTTAGATCATTTGCCATCGAACCCAATTTCATTTACATCGGTATCTTTCTATGTGGCGGTGCGATCTTTTTCTTTTGTACTAGAACAATATTGAAGTATGGCCCATTAGACTACAAAAAAAGCATGCACTTTTATTCAAGGGAAACAATTAGTTTTTATCTTAATCATAATTAATAAACTCACACCACTTCAATAATTATAATTGTGACTTAAACATGCAAACATACAAATATATATATCAAAATAATACGTACTACTGACTTTGACATAAACATACTTCGATTTTTATCTTAATCTTTCTTTTTTTTTTTTTTGCCTTAGTAGAGTCTTTCAGTGACATATTTCGATTCTCTTCCCCATTACTTAGAAAAAATAAGCCATCGATTCAGGTACAAGATACCATCATTGTCATATGAACAATTAGATATCCAACTTTAATAACTTTTTATTCAATTTCTCGTGGAATCAAATTCTCATCAGTACGAGTAAAGAGAATGGCTCCTTAACCCTTGATTTCCATATAAAAAACACGATGAGTATATGTTGGAAATATGAATGGAAACAATAAAATGGAAGGATGAAGAAAACCCTTATATGGAGGAGTTTAGTTCCACATTTGTAGTTGAGGGGCAACTTGGTTGGTTTATATTGTATCATAAGCATGGATGTTGTGAACAAATGCAAGGGGAGCTAGAGGCTCTCTCTCACGTGTGGGTGCGCATGGGGGGGGGTGCAAATCCAAGGCCCGGATTGCACTGCTCGCAAGGTAACTTGTGTGCGAGCGCGACTTGCGCGCGTCGAATGTCGGACCGGTCAGGGCAGAATTTGCCCAAGCGGATCAATCAACATTTTGCATCCCGTTCCATTTTTGTAACGGATGAGTTAATGACTTGACGTTGAAACGGCCGAGTATTATTACTGACGTTTCAAATCATGCCATTAATTCATTAATTATATCATTAATCGTACCATTAATCCCCAATTAATTGGAGATATGCTGCGAGATTATAAAAAAAGGCAGCGATGGGAGAATAGAAGAAGAACTTTCTCGATCCCTCTCTACTCTTTCCTCTGTTTTCCCCTGTGATAGCCTACGGGTGTAATCAGTTCGCCGGGAACGATCTGTGCTTGATCGCTTCTCCGGTTCGGTCGTTGTATCCCGGGAAACAGACGTCCGTCGTGACTTCTAAGCACCGACAGAGGGGACGAATCTGTTTTAAGGAAACTGCGTTAAACGCAGGCCTCGACCATTCGGCAACTCGGCTCGGCCACTCTGCTCTACGATTTGGCTCGGCCACTCTGCTCAGCACTCGGCTCGGCCACTCTGCTCGGCACACGACGGTTCTGCCATTCGGCTCGGCCACTCTGCTCAGCACTCGGCTCGGCCACTCTGCTCGGCACTCGGCGGTTCGACCACTCGGCTCAGCCACTTGGCTCGACACTTTGCGATTCGGCTACTCGGCACTTGGCGATTCGACCACTCGGCTCGGCCGTATCAGAAGGAAAATTTTTCCAACAGTATAAAGATTCTCTTTAATCTCTATGTTATTAACAATTCATTTTTTTATCTCAATGTAGTTTTTTGAGCGGCATGTTTCGATTCTCTTCCCCATTACTTAGAAAATGTGAGCCACCGGTTCAGATACAAGATACCATCATTACTGCCTGAACAATTGGACATCTAACCTTAGTAGCTTTTTGTTCAATTTCTCGTTGAGTCAAATTCTCATTAGTACGAGTGAAGGGAATGACTCCTTAGCCCTTAATTTCCATATAAAAGACACGACGAATATAAAAGCCCCTCTTTAACTTCTATTCTGATTGATTGAATATCTCTCATAAGGAACCAAAGGACGATGTGGTGATTTATTCAAGGAAATCTCCAAATAAAATACACACTCTTCCCTCTTTTCTATGGTCATAACCGCTACTACATTCTATAAAATAGTGCACCATAAATAGGAGCTAATGAACAAACATGTGATCCCATAGAAAGACATCACAACCCCTTGAAGAAAAATAAATAATTTGCTGAGATGGAAATACAGAGATCAAATTATCTTGAAAGTTCCAACCACTAACCACAAAGAATCCTAGTAAACCTAAAAAGAAAAAAAAATACAAGGCCAACAAAAATTACTTATTTTTCGAGATTCCATTATAAGTTCTATCCATCACCAATTCATAGTATACTGCATTGTTTTTTACTGGACTCCATTGTTTTTTCACTGTGATTGAGAATTACCTTAGGATTATCAAAGACTTGATCAGCTGTTGGTATCTTAGGGAACTCGGAGCCTCTTGCATCTCCCCTCTCCAGATCATTGGCCATAACTCCACTAAAAATTATAAATAAAAAAATCACTTCATGCATAAATTTAATGTGTTAAAAATAAAGTTTTAATATTTATTTTATTGGTAACTTCACCATTACCGGCTCCGCCATTGACTATTGTTACTATGCTCCATTGGTTTTTCACTATGATGAGAGAATTTCTGTACGCTGGTCACCGAATTCGGGAATTGGCATCCTAGGATTTTTAGCTTGTATGCGCCGCATTGCCGTCCTTCAATAAAACATTCATAAATAACTTAGACAAAAATTTTATTTATATTCATTAAATATAAATAAAATTAATTAATTAAATAAATTTAAATAATTTATTAAACTAAATAAATTAATTTATGATATATATTCAACTCATTAATATTGATAAATAAATTAAATTTATGAATCATATTCATCAATAAAATTTTCATCAAATAAATAAATAAATTTATATTATCAAATTTAATAATCAATTAAAAAATTTAAAAATATAAAATTTTCAAACAAATTCAAATAATATGATTAAACTTAAATCAAGTTTAAAATCAAACTCAAATTTGTAGAAAAGAAATCAAGATAAACTTAAATGATCATTTTAAAAATTTAATTTATTTTAAATTTAATTTGACTTATCTAAATTATTTTATCAAATAAATTTGAATATTATAAAATTTAACTTTTTGTTTTATGGTCATAAAAATATATATAGTCACTTTATTAATAAATTTTAATGGTTAAAATCAATTTTAAATATTTATTTTATTTCTAACTTATTCATTACCCGTGAATGATGTTAGTTACGCCTGCAATTGACTTGATCGCATCGCCGGCTTCATTTTCTAACTCCATTCTAAGCTTCTCATTCATATTGGATCAAAGTAACCCAACACCATCACCATACCATCTGTCTCGTCAGACCATGTGTCGATGTCACCCGTTTCTTCAATACATCAAGTTGCCAAATGCCAAAGCATATATATAGAGAGAGAGCGAGGTCTTAATTAATTAAATGTCCATTGCATGATTTATCTTTTGAGCATTAAGCTAAGGGATCAGTCATATATATATATATACCTCGAAGCTTTGCTAAGACACCTTTTATCTTTTCCAAACAGATTTCTGAAGGTTCTGCAGCCTCAACTTTCAGTACTCTCTTCCACCGCCGCTGCTCCAAGAAAATATAATAATTAAAAGACGTAGTAGCTAGCTAGGGTTAATTAATTATCATGAACCTAGCTTATTTAAACATAAACAAAACTCGATCGTCGATCGCTACTGTCAAATAACAGCTAAACAAACTAACTGATAGAGTACTGTCAATCTCCGAAACAACTAAGTGCATGCAGATCTATACGGATTCCTTAATTAACGCACAAGCCTACAATATATACATCAAATACGCACGCAGCTACATGCATGATTTCAGAAAGTCGGAGAGAATTCTAATTTAAGACGAGAAATTAAAGAACTCTTCACCTTACCTTCTCATCTCGTTACTAGTTGGCACAACGGGCTCTGAAGACGACTGAGAATCACCCACCTTCTCCATTTCGTTAGTCGATGGATTAGAGGAAAGGGAGTGTCCGATCCCCTTATTTTATAGAATCATATATAATCTTAGAGGAGGAATTCAACTTCTACTTAATTAGAGGAGGAAAGGGAGTGCCACACAATTAGGAGGGAAGAGAGTAGATCAGAAAATAAAAGTTAATCCTCATGTAGGAGGATATTTGCACGATTTCATATAATTGTGACTTTGACACCCAGACATACAAATATATAAAATCGACATGCTGTTTCGGATATAACTGAGTTAGTTACGACAGAACATAATTATAAAATCGCCATGCTTTTTCTAATATTTAGGATGACAGATTTTTTTTTTTTAAGAAATAAAACCGACATGCTCAAGCCATATTTTCTAATATCATTTTAAGCTATTGAGTCTCAAAGTGGATCATTGTCATTCCTGTCCCATCTCTGCATGTGCTGTGAATGCTCTCAATTGGGTCTGTAATTAATTTGATCACATGGCCGATCTCCCATCCGTCTCTGCACACCATGTATTATCGTCCCCACGGGAGTGTCCAATTAATACAGGATGTGGATGTCACACTTATTATAATCTCGTAATTTACCTATTTCCAGACTATAAATTAATCTTGGAATTTATCCCCTTTTATATAATTTAAAGATGAATTATGCCCCTGGGGCATAGTTGAGTTGGTTACGATGTAGCAGAGTTACAGAAAAGGATAAGAGTTCGAATCCTGGCGAAGCCAGACAACACCCTCCTGCGTCGTGATCAACTGCAGTTTCTCGATTTACCTCCTCACAAATGATCGGGGGGCCGATCGTGTGGGGCCGCTAAGGTGGCGGATTCCACCTTTTACAGAAAAAGATGAATTATGGATATAGAATAAGGTAAAAGTTCGAATCTCAGTAAAATTAAAATTAATAATACACTCTTCCGTTATGATCAATTACAATTTCTTAATTTACTTCCTTATAGATAATCATGGAACCGATCGTGTGGAGCCATTAAGATGATAAATTTTACCTTTTACAAAAAAAGATGTATTATAAGACCCTCAAAACATAGCTGAGTTGGTTACGACGGAACAAAATTATAAAAATGGACAAGAGTTTGAATCTCGATAAAGCTGAGATAATATCTTCCTCTATCGTGGTCAACTATAATTTCTTAATTTATTTTCTTATAGATAATCGTAGGATCGATCGTATAAAATCGCTAGAGTGATGAATTTGATCTTTTATGGAAAAAAAAGAATTATGAGACTTTTGAAATAAATATAATTAGCTTTTGCTACAACCTACTGCTCAAGTAGATTGTAGCAAAAGGTTAAAAAAAATTATTTTTTTTGGTGATTTCACCTTTTGGCTACGATCTACCCATCATCTGTCGATGTCACCCGCATTTAGTAGTGCAAAACGGTGAGCCTATGTCACCCGCTTCTGCAATACATCAAGTTGCCGAAGAATAGAGGTGTTAACTAAATATCCACTGCATTTTACAAAAGGAACTCTTAATTTTTTAAATTTCTTAAAAGATTCAGACTTTCAACTCTAAATTAAAATAAAAAATTTTTTAAAAATTTTATTTAAATCAAATCAAACTGAATCAAATTAAATAAATAAAAAATTAATTATTTTATTTAAAAAATTCATATAATTTTTTTTTAAACTTATTTTTTTTAAAAAATATTGATTAATTTTAAAAATATTGATTCATAAATTTGATGATGCAGACAATGTGGACGACTAGATAGGATTCTATAAATTAGAATCGACTTCCTAAACTTTCAGAAGATACGACCAACTTCGGTCACAAGTTTCGTAACCCTCATCGTTTGTCAATATGGATGGTGTCGCTTGCCTGGTCCTTGTGTGATCTCATGACATGAGATTTTGAAATCCATTAGGCCATCTACAACACGCGTTCATTGCGCGTTCAACGGCATCTCTTGGGTGACATGGAGGAGAGAGCCACATGAACGCGTTCAATGTTTTGAACGCGTTCATGTGGCAGTGGACCCACCACATGTTTTTTTTTTAATTTTTTTAGTGTTATTAACGCGCTAACGTTGCAGATGCCCTTAGGCCATCTGCAATGCGCGTTCATCGCGCGTTCAACGGCATCTCTTGGGTGACGTGGAGGAGAGAGCCACATGAACACGTTCAATATTGTTTTGAACACGTTCATGTGACAGTGGACCCACCACATGCATTTTTTTTATTTTTTTAATGTTATTAACGCGCTAACGTTGCAGATGCCCTTAGTGATTGGACACTGGTGACTCATCCGATAACCAACAACACAAGCGACCATCTTCACCTCCAGTCCATCAAAAGATGTTATTTTTCAAAATGGTGCTATCACTACAAAAATATAGCCCTTTTACGATAAATTTTGTGACAAAAATATAAAAAATTTTCGTCGCAAAACTATTTTCCGACGAAAATTTTTTCGTTGCAAAGAGTCCGTCGCAACCCTCGGCGACGAAAAATTAAAAATTCGTTGCAAATATGATGACAAAATTATGTTTCATCGCCATATTCGTCGCCAAATTTAACGACGAAAACGCAATTTCATCACCAAGGTGGACAAGCCCTAAAGCCTGTCAGATAAACCCTAAAATCTTAAACCGTAAACCCTAAAACCCTAAAACCCTAGCTAAACCATAAACCCCTAAATCCCTAAAACCATAAACCCTAAATCACTAAACTCTTAACCTTAAACCCTAAACTCTAAACCCTAAACCCTAAACCCTAAAATCTTAAACCGTAAACCCTAAAACCCTAAACCATAAACCCCTAAACCCCTAAATCCCTAAAACCGTAAACCATAAATCACTAAACCCTTAACCTTAATTGGGTAAATCGTAAACCCTAAAATCTTAAACAGTAAACCCTAAAACCCTAAAACCCTAACCCCTAAACCCCTAAACCCCTAAGCCCTAAAACCCTAAATCCTACACCCGTAAACCCTAAAACCTAAACTCTAAAAACCTAAACTTTAAACCATAAACCCTTTCTTTAAACTTCTAAATTCTAATACTGTAATTAATGATGAATTATTAATATGTTGGAAATTGTGGATTCAGAAAAAATGCAGAAAACACGAAGTTGGATGTATAACAAGAATTTACCTGAACGTCGAGGATTAACCGATGAATTTATTGCGAGATTAGAACAATTTATTGAGTTTGCAACAAATCAGGTCAATTTTATGGATGGAGATAAGATAAGATGTCCATGCAGAAAGTGTCACAATGGCAAATTTTTACCAAGTAATAAAGTACAAGAACATCTTTGTAGATTTGGTTTCACACCCAATTACTATAATTGGACTTCTCACGGTGAACCGTTCATATCAGATGAAGATTATGGACAAAATATACAATACTCAGGCATGGGAGATCAGAGTTATTATATAGATCAATTAAATCCATATCAGAGGATGGTAAGTGATGCTGGGGGTCAGAATTTATTTCCTGAATCAAGCGGTCCAAGTTCAAGTTTTCCTCCAATGGAATCTCAAATGTTTACTTCTTATGCTTATGCAACACCGTTGAATCAGACACAAATACCAGGAGTTGAAGAAAATTTGAATAATGAAACATATCTGAAATGGCAGGAAATGTTGAGTGCTGCAGATGAACCATTGTGGCCTGGTTGTGACAATCACAGTAAATTATCTGTTACAGCAAGATTGTTGAATGTCAAAGCAGAACATAATGTGTCTGAAGATTGCTTTAATGATTTTGTTCAAGTTATGGGGGAGGCACTGCCACGTGATCACATAATGCCCAATGATTATTATGATATGAAAAAACTCGTCAAAGACTTAGGTCTTCCAGTTGAAAGAATTGATGTTTGCAGAGAGGGTTGTATGTTATATTGGGGTGATGATGAAAATGCAGAAATTTGTAAATTCTATAATCAAGATCGATACAAACCTACCAGAAGGAGTCAACAACGACGTAAAGCATACACTCAGTTGTTTTATTTGCCTTTGACGCCTAGGCTACAAAGACTTTATGCATCAAAAGTCACTGCTGAACACATGACCTGGCATGCAACTCATCAAACAGAAGAGGGTTTAATGTGTCATCCATCAGATGGACTTCAGTGGAAAAATTTTGATAGAACACATCCTGAATTTGCAAAGGAAATACGAAACATTCGGTTAGGTCTTTGTGTTGATGGATTTGCTCCATTTGGTAAATCAGGAAGAAATTATTCTTGTTGGCCAATTATTGTAACTCCGTATAATCTTCCACCTGGAATGTGCATGAAAACACCACATATGTTTTTAACATTGGTTGTGCCTGGTCCAAAAAATCCGAAGAAGTTAATAGATGTTTATATGCAACCATTGATTTCAGAGCTGAAACAATTATGGGATCAAGGTTGCCCTACTTATGATGTGCATACTGGTAAGATGTTTACAATGAAGGCTGTACTTCTTTGGACCATAAATGATTTTCCTGCTTATGGTATGCTATCAGGATGGAGTACCGCTGGCCTTTTAGGATGTCCAATATACTTTGGAAATCATTATTTCCTCTAAATAAGCAATCTGCTGCTTTGCCCTTTCTTTGATCATGCAGAATTAATTGGTTCAAATCTTCTTCTAACTCTTTTTCAAGTTCATCTTCTGGCCCTTTCCTTAGGATGTCTAATTCTGTCTGCAATCTCTGAACATATTGTAAGTAAGAAATATAATTAAGCAATTCTGGGATTAATGATTTACCATCAAACCTCACTGGTGGTGGTGCTTCCACTTTAACTTCCAATCCCAAATAGTAGTCTGCACAAGGTGTACAAACTGTTAATAAGCATACCTGGTAATGTCCTCTAGCTCTTTGGCTAGTATTAGATCCACAGAATCTGCATCGGATATGTTGAACACTGATTTCAGTATTGATTACCCATGTATGCTCGCATTTATATTGCTCTTCAGGAATATCCACTTGTACTTGCCATCCAGTCTCTTTGCCCAATAGAACAAATAATGTTTCTGGCAGAATATTGGTAGCAGAAATACAATGCTGTTCTGTTGCTGTTTCTCCTTCCGAAACACTGCATATAACATCAGAGTCACTTTCTTCTGGATCAACAGAGACTACATCAAACTCTTCTGGTAAGTTCTAACTCTTCAAGCATTGCTATTCTTTCTTTGTTTCCTACTTTGTTTCTGCATTCCCTTGCAAAGTGACCTTCTTCACCACATATGAAACATTTGCACTTCCGCACCCTTGTTCTGTCATTTTGATATTTCTTCTTGATTACCCTAACATGGGTCTTATGTGGTTTGCCTTTATAGGTTTGGGCCTTTCTAAGCCCAAATCGCCTTTTTCTGGATTATGCATAAGGCCTGGTAGGGGACTTGAGAGCAGAATTGGTAGTCCTTCGCACTTCTCTGCAAAACAACTTGCTTGCACATTTCCAGCATTTCTTGATTTGCATGATAAATTCTAGGAAGAATACCAATTGTATTTCCTTTGTGTCTTTCTTGAAATCTCTTCTCTAAATATTCTCTGATTAAAGGCGGCATCTTCTTGTAAAACTTTGTTGACAACTCTTCATTCATAAAGGCTCTTCCAGTCTTGGCTGCAAGCTCTTTATACATGTTCATATAGGTATTTAAATCTCTTGTATTATGACATACCAACCTTTCTAAATCAAGGTAGGCCTGATTTTGCTCCGCCGTTGATCCTGAAGCGGGATCTTCAAGAGTAAACATCCTCCTTATTTGAGAGAGAACATTCTGCGTTTCATTTGCTGAGTTGACCAATTTATCATACTGGTCAGGAAACATCATTCGCCATTGAATAAAATACTTTTTCTCTGTTTCTCCAAGAAGGTTTTCTATAAACTGGACTTTGGTTCTTTTATCAGTCCAAATCTTTGAGTCCACCACATTTGTTGTTATGGATTCCCACCTGGAAATCACATCATTATACAAACTTATATTTGTGGGCAACACAAGCATCGCACTTGTTTGCTGTTGTGCTGATGGAAGTGTCCACTGTTCCGAATTATATGCTCCTCGTATTTTTCCCAGCTTCGCCCCCATATAATTCATGTTCCCATAAGGATTAGAGGTGGCTGATTTTTCAGTGGTTGGAGCATATTGAGGAGGGCCCATCATAACATCCTCTGGTGGATTGTATGCTGCGGATGATGCAGTTGAAGCTAGAACCTTTTGCACCATTTGAACTGGATAATCCGTCGTGAGATCCAGCTCGAGATGAGCTATTTGAATTTCCTCATCCTGTTGTAAATTAGTTTCAGCAGAAAAATAAGAATCAGAATCAGAGTCATACCCACCACCTTCCGTGGAGAATGGGTTGACCCATTCTTCTTCTGTATCATAAACAAGATCTTCGCCATTTAGAAAGGCCACTGTTTCATCATCTTCACTAATCCAACCATAACAAGGCTGGCGTTGGTTCTGAACATTAGAAGTTCCTTCACCATCTTCATCGTCCCAGCTTGGTTTTGTTGCTGGTACAAAATCAATATATTCAGGAGGGTTATATTTCACCATATAATCATACTTGCCACTAGGTTGTCCCAAGGTATCCCAAATATCCTTTTGCATAGATTGGCTTTCCTGATGATTAATAGCCAAAATATGCTCTTTCCCAATCCAATCCATAAGCATCTGATCATATTCATCTAATGCTGGTTCAATTAAGTCAATTTCATTTTTACCATCCGGATTTTCTGGTGGACACAGATTCTCCATAATTACATTCCATTCTGATGAACCAATGGATAATTGACTTGTGGAGGCTTGATTCTCAACAGAGGTAGATCCAAACCCACGAGTTCCGCGTTGTGTTTCTGATATGAATTTCCCTACCTCAACCTTGAATAAAGGTTTTTAGCCTGCCATTAAGCTTAGTAACTTGCTCTGATACCAAAATAGAGGATCGACTTTCCGAAAATTTGAATAAAAATTCAAGAACTCTGCTTAGAATTTTATTCTTCCAGAAAGGTTTACAAACTCTAAGGCAGGATGAAAACTCACAAACTCACAAACTCAAACTCGCAAACTTCAGAATAGATCACTTGGTAGTGCTCAAGTGTGTCTAAACTGATTATACAAGCACACTTATATAAGCGAGAAGAGATTGTGATATGCATGAAACGGGTGCTCATTGGGCCCCATCGTCCTTCATACTTATCACTCTCTGTCTGCCAAATACATTCCTTCACTCCTAAGGAATAACAGCTGTAACCACTTTGAGCGGCTCCCCGGGGCTCAACTCTTAGTGCCAGCGACTAAAGTAACAAAGTCACTTCCTTAGGTAGACTTCTCACCTATCAAACATTCAGTTTAGACTTTCCCTTGTCTAATTTCTAGTTAAAACTAGTCATTTCTTTAGGTAGACTTCTCACCTGTCAAACATCCAATTTGGACTTTACCTTGTCTAACCTCTAGTTAGGATTTCTTCTAACCTATAACTAGGACCGCCTATCCTCTAACTAGGACTTCCTTGCCTAATCTTCTAGATCAGGACTTCTCCTAGCTTCCAATTAGGACTGCCTAGCCTCCAACTAGGACTTCCTTGTCCAATTCTCCAGATCAGGACTTCCTCTACTTAACCTCCAACTAGAACTTATCCTGCCTAGCCTCAACTAGGACTTCCATACCTGGTCTAATCGATTAGGACTTCTCATTAGTCTTCTGGTCAAATTGACCTGACTAAATTTCATTCATTTCCCAACATTAGGTTATGTTTGAATCAACTTTTGGTCAAATTGATCAGATCTAAGTGTATTGTCAAACATCGAAACTCTAGGGTCAGAGCTAGTGCTCATCGCACCAACAATCTCCCTCTTTTTTATGTTTGACAATTTCTTAAATTAATTCAGGTTAGGATTTAACAATTTGGGAAAATTATATATTTTTAACTTAAGTCCCTTCTCCGCCTTTTCACACATCAAAAAGATTGATTATTTTTTCTTATGCATCAACAATAATAGTAATGCCTTATGGTCACAACTTAGTCTTGACAGTTCTTGAAAGACCATAGTAGTTTTCACAAATAATTTTGTAAAATAATTTTTCAAAATGATTTTCAAAATAGGTTTTAAAGGACTTTTTCAAAATATTTCATAATAGTTTTTCAATAGAATTTTTCAAGATTCTCAAAATAATTTTGCAAATAATTTTTAAATTAATTTTTCAAAAGATTTTCAAATGAGTTTTGAAAGAATTTTTCAAACATAAATTTTGAAATGATTTTTAAAATAGTTTTTCAAGAGTATTTTTAAAAATAGATTTTGAAATAATGTTTAAAGTATTTCTAAAATAGATACATTTTGAAAAACTATTTATTATCCTTTTAAATCAAGAATCTTTTCTTTAACTTGACACGTCGTTAGGGCTCTTTGTTAACCACAAAACAATCTCTCTATGTGTTTTAGGGTTTGACTCAAATCAAAAGGATAATGGATAATATTTAAAATAATTTTGAATCACATTTTGAAATGCTTTTCAAAGATTTTTAAAATATTTTTTAAATATCTATAAAAATTAATTTTGAAGGGTTTGTATAAAAATTAATTTGGAAATAGTTTTGCTCCTTCGATTTAGACCTCCCCCTAAATTTGACACTTTCTTAGGGCTCCTTGTTGATTACAAGGCAAACTCCCAAAGTGTTTTAGAGGTAAATCTAAATCAATAGAGCAAATAATGTGTTTTAAGGGTTGTTCCAAGTTAAAAGCATAATTTTTAAAATATTTTGCAAACTATGAGTTTTCAAAAGATATATATTTTTTAAAATAGTTTTTCATAAATGTCTATTAAAAATCAGGTCTTTCAGGAATACCCTCCTCTCAGTTAGACACTCTTAGGACATCTTTGTTAATCACAAGGATTTTCTGCCTATATGTCTTAGGGTTCTTAGACGTAGTGTTGACTTAGAGGTTTATGTTTAAGTGTTGGTCAACCAATTTTCAAATATATAATGTTTTGAAAACTATAGCATAAATACACACAACAAGTATGAATTTCAAGTAAATATCAAAATTTTCAAAAATAATTTTAGAAAATAGTTAAATACTTTTTAAAAGTATTTTTCAAAATTTTATACTTTAATTATCCTTATCATCTCACCTATTTTAAGTGCCTCAGTACATGATATACAAGGGTTACTTTAAGAGTTTTATGAGATGATTTATCAATTTTCTCTTTATTAATTTTAAGTTAAGTTCTAATGAGTATTTGACTTTGTGTTAGATTCAAGTTTAACTATCAATTAATTAAGTCTACATTTCAAAAATCGACTTCCAGGTCGTGGCAGGCAGGGACCTTCTTGGTTATCGGAACGACTACTTTTTTAGACAAAGTCTTTTTAAGAAATTATGATCTTAATCAACTTTTTGAGAAATCTTGGTCTAACTAGTCTAGGATGTGGTGAGGTAGCTTCAGTTAGGTCAACTTAACTAAGCAGACCAAGTAAGGTACTTTTTACCCCACTTGACTACCTAGATCAAGCTTCCTTAACGTATTATCATCTCGTTTTACTATGGTACTATGTTGGGCAAGTATGAAACATTCAACTAACCGTTCTAACTTAAGCAATAAGTACATGATGACATGACATATTTGTGCAAAGAAAAATTAAAACATGTGCATGTACATAACAGTTATGTATGAGTCAAACAATTCAAGTAATTTTTTAAAATTTTTAATAATGTATCAAATTTTTGATTTGATACATTTTGTATGGACCTACGAATATTTCAACCCACTTTGACACATTTTGAATTTTATTAAATTTTTATTTCATTTGGTAATATTTTAAGTTAATTTCATAATTATAAGTATTTTATAAATAAGTTCATGGCTTTTAATTAATTTTTTTTGAATTAAGTTATGTTTGAATTTGTTTGTTGATTTTTAGTTTGTTTTTAATTTATTTATGGATTATTAGTCTAATTTTTTTTTTGAATTATTAATTAATTGTTGAATTATTAGTTTATTTTTGAATTATTAATTTGTAAATTTAGTTTTAGATTTGAATTTATGTTTGAATTATTAATTTGTATTTGCATTTTATTTTGAATTTTAATTTTTAAAGTGAATTTTGAATTTTAATTTTAATCTTAATTAAATTTGAATTTAAATATTAATCTTTAATTTGAATTTTAAATTTGAATTTGTATTTTATCTTTAATTTGAATTTTAAATTTGAATTTGAATTTGAATTTTATATTTAATTTAAATTTTAAAAATTTGAGGTTGGGGATTTAATTTTAGATTAAGTTAGGTTGCATAATTAAATGAGATTTGATGATAATTAATTTCATTATATAAATTCGAGTTTTTAAATTTGATTTGTTAAAATTTATAGATTTATCTTCTTGAATTTTGAGATTTAATTTTGATTTTTTTAAATTTAATTTAAAAATTTTAGAATTATTCATTATTTCATAATTAAAGGGTACACGATTATAATTAATTTTATTATTTAATTTTAAATTTTTAATATTTAAATTTAAATTTTTATTTTTAAACTTTGATAAATTATTGTGAGAATTTAATTTTGAATTTTTGGATATTAAATTATTCAATTTAGAATTTGTTTTGATGAGTTTTAAATTTATCTTATTATTCATATTTTCTTGATTATATAATTCCGAATTACTAACTAAATTTGAATTATTCAACTTATCTTGATGGTTATTAATTTTATCTAGTTTGATTATATTTTTATTAATTTTTAAATTTATTAAATTAATTAAAATTGAATTATTTAATTGTAAATTATCTTGGTTGAATAAGTTAAAGAATTGATCTTATTATTTATTTATTTATATTAAATTTAGATTAATTAAATTTGAATTATTAATGATTGAATTTGAATTAGTTAAATTATTATTAATTTAAATTTATTCAAATTAGGTGGATTTTCTTTGTTAATATTGTCTAGGTTTTAATTTTTTAAATTAATTAATTTTGAATTATTGGAACTGGTGAAATTTGAATTATTCAAGTTTGAATTGGTCAAAGTATTTAAATTTGAATTATCTAAATTTAGATTGTTGAAATTATTTAAAATTTTTAAATTATCTAGATTTGAATTTTTTAAATTATCTAGATTTGAATTTTTTAATTTATTTAAAATTTCTAAATTATCTGAATTTAATTTTTTAAATTATTTAAAATTTCTGAATTACCTAGATTTGAATTTTTTAAATTATTTAAATTTTCAATAAAATTAAATCTAGCAAGCAAAATTTTAGGGGTATTTTCATAATTAAACATACCGGAATCGCATCCTCTAATTCTAGTTTCTTCTCCGTGGTCTTCCTCTCTAGGCATTGATTCCTATAATGGCCGCTTTTCTGGCACTTGAAGCACGTAATGTGCTATTTAGATCGTCGGGCTCTTTACATCGGTTGCTCCTTTGCCGTTGGTGGTGCCGTCTGATTCTTACTAGTAGGACAATGAGTTTTATAGTGTCCTCTCCCTGCTTTTAAAACAGATTATATGAATTTTAAAATGAATTCTACAAGAATTACCTCTCCCCCTCCATCATTGTCGTTGTGCTTCCGTGGCGGTTAGTCCAATTAAGAGCAGGCCTGCTGTGATATATTAATTGTAGGATTGTTGGGGCACGCTAGAGGGGATGAATAACGTGTTCGTCGTTCCTTCGTTTTTTCTATCAAAGACACCAGAGGATTAAATAAACAAGTACAGGGATTCGCGGATTTTACTTGGTTCCTAACTCCCATGGTTAGTACGTTCAAGGTCTATGTACTGGAGGCGTTCGTCCACTAGTGGTCTCTTTCTAAACGATTGCTCGAAGACGGAGAAACCCGTCTTACAGTCCAGAAAATATATAAATGTAAATACTATGTAAGACTTAAGAAAAGAATAAACCGAACGCGTGTAGTAGCCGATTCGGAAGTCCTGAGCGTTGCACACTTCTCTTGGAACTTTTTCGGTTGCACGAGCCTGGCCCCGTTCGCGTTCAATAACACCACAGGAAGAAGAAAATGACATAGAGAGATTATATCTGATGCTTCACGCTGAGATTCCTTATAAAGACTCTTCCGGGTGCTTGGATTCTTATCCGAGTGCCTAGATAAGATCCGATCCGATCTCCTCGGTCTTATCTGGGCCGATTCTTTTGGATCCAGGTGCTTGGAACCCCTTACGCTTCTTTCATCTTGCTTCCAACTTCTAGTTTCTGCAAGATAAGCATACAAATATGTAAGCAATCTAAGCCTACCTGTAGTCTGTCTGACCTAATAGACTTACCTAAGTCTTATCTTGTAGGTCTAACTTACTTGCTTTACCCATGCCTAATTTCCTGTTAGGACTAGTTACTTTCATAGGTAGACTTCTCACCTGCCAAACATCCAGTTTGAACTTTCCCTTGCCTAACCTCCAGTTAGGACTAGTCACTTCTCTAGGTAGACTTCTCACCTGCCAAACATCCAGTTTAAACTTTTCCTTGCCTAACCTCTAGTTAGGATTTCTCCTAGCCTCCAACTAGGAGGACTTCCTTATCTAATCCTCCAGATCAGGACTTCTTCTAGCCTCTAACTAGGATTGCTTAGCCTCCAATTATGATTTCCTTGCCCAATCCTCTAGATCATGATTTCCTCTAGTTAGTCTCCAACTAGGACTTACCTTACCTAACCTCAACTAGGATTTCTCCTTGCCTAGACTAACTGACTAGGACTTCTCGTTAGTGTTATGGTCAAACTGACATGACTAGACTTCACTCATATCCAAACATTAGGTCATGTTTGGATTAACCCTTGGTCAAATTGACCAGACCTAGGGGTATTGTCAAACATCGAAACTTTAGGGTTAGATCTAGTGCTCCTTGCACCAACAAAAAATAAAAAATATAATCTAAATATTTAAAAATAAAAAGGAAAATATATATATTTTTAAAATATATATTCATAATGAGATTAAATAGTTTGTGAATAACTCGAGCTCGTTGCAAAAATAACTTATTTAAATGTTCAATGAACTTAGTTCGAGCTCGGCTTGTTAACATATATAATATTTATAATTCATGTAATATATATATCGCAAGTCCCTTAACCAGCACGTTCACAAGCTTCTAAATGAATATGTTTGCGAGCTTACTATCCAAATATTGTTAAACTCGAGCTCGATTCGATAATGTTTTTGAGTTCGAAATCAGGCTCGAACTCGGCTCATTAACATAATCGAACGAACTCGAACAAATTTTTTTTCGAACCAAGACCCGAATAGCTCGTGAGCGGCTTGACTCGTTTACACCCCTAGGTGGAATGAAATGTTTCGTTTGTATTGGGCGAAACGACACGACATTTTAAACTATGCTCCATACTATTATGCTCCAAATCCCACTCTTAGAAAATTGCCAAAAACACCATTTGATGAGGTTTGTGCCATTTTTCTTCAGAAACTACTTCAATGTAATGATTTTCAGATTTCTTAAGTGTTCATCCGAATTCTCACTCTTAAGATATTTTTTAGGCCTTGAGGAAAATATCCATCTTTGTGAACTCAAATATTCTTCTTGGAGCTACCACAGAAGTTGGGTTTCTTTGAGGCATCTGAAGAGGCAGCAGTCCACCTTTTTAAACCAATCTTAATGACCATATTATCCTCTTTTGAAGGTTCCCCGGTTACAAGTTTTGGCGGTGAAAGAGATTTTAATGCATATCTAAACTGTGAGTTTATTTATACTTTTTATGTTTGCTTTGTTGTCATATCCACTCTCTGAATTATTGTACATGCAGGCTATGCTTTCGTCTGCACTTGAAACAGCATGGGCGTATCATCTAAAAGTTCTTGCAATAGCCATAACTTATGGAGGACCAGTGCTATTGCAGTTTCAGGATGAACTGAAGTTAGCAATTGGGTATGCATTTACTGGAAGGTCATAAAATAATTATTATAGAGAACTTCATTTTATAGCCTGACAACTAGTTTAACTTTTTTTATACTTTGAAGGTTGGTAAAAATGATTTAGTTGTGATATGACAGGTAATGGAACTGGCAATGATGTCCTTTGCTCTGTTCTTGCAAGTCTGATTCTCTATTACTCTATCGACCAATTTAAGCATGCAGGAATTTCTGCCCTTAGTATTAAGGCTTATGCAGCTATTTGTTATGTATTGCTTGATTACTTGTTGTGGATGTGTGGGTTGTCTTCTAGTAAGCTTGCTATTTCATTGATAGAAGAATAGCTTTGTAGCAAAGTTAGTGAGAATGAAATGAATGAAAAAATGGTACCCCCTCCTCGGTGGCATATTCCTACTCATGATGAACTCTCCTTTGTAACTGAACTCTTGGATATTCATTTCCAATCAGCTCTTGATGTTCTTTTCAAGATTTGCCTTACAAAAATGCCCATGGAGGCAGGTGATATAAAAATGCCTTAACTCCTAATTATCCAGCAGCAGTTTGTTTTTGTTAACCAACTTACATATTCAAGCAAGTTTTTTAAGGTTGATGGCTTAAATTTGGCTTGAGATTTGAGTTCCATGTCCTGATCCCTACAAGCCACACACACACACACTCCTCGGTTTGGAAGTTGTTTATTCTCTGTACATGATGATAATATGGTTGCACAGGGGATGAGAAGGAACATTTGAAGGCCACACTATTACGTATTTACTCTTCTTTGCAAGGTGTAATGTCATACTTGTTTATTCTCTGTACATGATGATAATATGGTTGCACAGGGGATGAGAAGGAACATTTGAAGGTCACACTATTACGTATTTACTCTTCTTTGGAAGGTGTAATGTCATACTTGCCTGATAATGCACCCTTCCTGCAAAAATAGAGAAGCCAAAGTAGTTGATTTTGATAGTTCTGTTATTGCTAGGGCTGTTGGACCAAATATTGGCAGTGCAGAAATGAGGGAGAGGGTTGCTCAGCAGATACATGCAGCATGTAGGTATGCCCATATCTAGCTATGTGTATCTATCTTGATCTAATTTTCTGTTGTAATTTTGACAGATATTTACTGAGAGAATGGTCTGAAGATGCTTATCATTAATATTTTCTAGCTATGTACTTCTAATACTCTTCCGCAGCTTCCGCGTCCCTCGGATGCACTGAGCCCGTTGGCTTACTTTTCCGTGTCATTCTTCTCGTCCGCTGCGTCTTATACTCGACTTCCTTCGTTCCTAAGCTTCTGCACACTTAAACAGAGGGATCAGAAACACACAAGGACCTAATCTAACTTGGTTGATCACATCAAAACTAATCGGGGTACCAACACAATGGAATGTAGAATATAAGCACTTTTAGTAGTTTTAACGAGCTTCCCTTCCTCCGTATTTATAACCTCCAAGTTGGCTTCAATTTAATCTCAGAATAACATCCAGATGGAACCTTCTGCCTCCTTATCAGTTGAAACATTTCCTTTAAATCCAATCTTTCTGTTTCTACTTGTAAGGACATTGCACCTTTACACCACAGCAGTGCAATTATTAATTGTATAACTCACTTAGACTATTTGACTTCCTTAATCTATATTGCTCGACACCATAATGGTCCTTGAGTTGTTCTTCCAACCTATCATTGTAGGCTCAAGAAATTGCCACTTTCATAGTAAGACTCATTTACATAGTTTCTTTCTTTCCTTTCCAATTGTAATTT
>NC_133862.1:4598297-4761788 GCF_044706935.1 Curcuma longa | reverse complement strand
ATCTGAAAAGATCGCTTAAAAACTTCACCTTAGGCTACAAGTATCAAAACATGATTCTTGGAAACTAAAGAGCTGGATATAACCAATTTGGGCTTCAACACAAAGCTAAGCACAAAGCATACATGACATTATTGAATAGACCCAAGAAACTAAGAGTCCAAGAATGGGTTTGCAAGTCCAAACTAACCAATCCAGTTGCATCGAACCAATACTGGGTCCCTAATGATCAAATACATTATTTGACCAGACCTAATAGGGATCATGATCCATAGGGACCTAAAACCGTGCATGTTAAATGAAATTACTTGCATTAATTGTTTTTATTTTTTTTATTTGTTTGCACTAGAACAACCTAGGCTAGGTAAGGACTTAAATTTAGTTAATATTTGCCCAACATAGTACCAGGGTGGAGTGAGATGATAGTATGTTAGTAAATCTTAGTTTAAGTAGTCAAGTGGGGTAAGGAGTACCTTACTTGATTTGCTTAGCTAAGTCGAACTAGCTGAAGCTATTTCGCTACATCCTAGACTAGTTAGACCAAAGTTTATCCCTAGATTAGCTAAATATATAATTTCTTGAATCAGTTTTGTCTTAGAAAGTGGTCATTGTTCAAATTACCAAGAAGGCATCTGTGCCTCGCCACCGCCTGGAAACTGACTCTTAAAATGTGTATTTAGTAAGTTAAATAGTTAAATTTGAATCAAACCCAAGGTTAATCAAATAATAGATAATAGTAATCTTAATCAGTTAATTAAGATAAAATTAGAAAATCATCTCACACAACTCATAGGATTAACTATATAATCATTTAGAAATGAGTGAGATGAATTAAGGTCCAAAATTTTAAATTTAATTAAAGTCTTAAATTAATTTAATTAAAACTTTAATTAATCATTCTAATTAATTTAATTAAAACTTTAATTGATCATTCTAATTAATTTAATTAAAACTTTAATTAATCATGCTAATTAATCTAATTAAAAACTTTAATTAATCATTAAAATAAATTTAATTAAAACATTAATCATTTTAATTAAAACTTAATTAATCCTTAAAACTTTTAATTAAGACATAATCATTAATGTAATTAATCTTTAACTAAATTTTTAATAATTTAATCAATTCCTAAATTAATAAATCTTTATTTTAATAAAATTAACAAATCTTTACTTTAATAAATTTATCAAAATTTTACTTTAAATTAACTAGGTAAGCAATTATCATTAATCAAACTCAAAATTAAAACCCAAAAGGTCCGACCCAAGTCTCTCCGAGTGCTTGGAAATGAAGATCTAGGCACCCTAAATGAAATACTAAAAACCAACCCACGGTTTTGCCCAGGCGCCCTCGGTTTTAGAATCAGGCGCCTGGAAAGAAAATCCAAGCACCTGAAAAGAAAATCCAAGCGCCCTGTACTGTGAAAAATCTAGGCGCCCCGATTCGCTTCTAGGGACCCGAAATCGCGTTATAAAAGTAACCGAGACCCACCACTTTTTGTCCACACCAAAATCCTTCCTTTCTCCAAAATCTCCCTTCCCGCGCCATCGACAAGCATATAGGTCATCAATTCTAATTTTGTTCAGTGAAAATGTCTAAGTAAGCCTCTAAATCCACTCTAAAATTAAATTACTTTAATTTGTTTGTTAAAAATCTATATTTTATGCAATAAGATTAAGAAAAGGGCTTATGAGGCTGGCTCCTCTAGGACTCGTAACACAGACCCCAGGTTCCCCACTGAGGAGCATAGAGCTAGATTTTCATCATTATCATTCATACCACTACATTCTAGGTATATATGTAGGACTTTCTTTGCACGATCATGCATACCATCAGTAGAGGTCATAGAGTATTACAGCCTTCACCGACTAGTTTATTGTACTAGCCCGGTTAACACGAACTTGTGTGCCAAGCTATATAATAATTTAGTTCAAGTCAATGACCTGACTTATTCCACCCGAGTTAGCGGGAGGGATATTACTATATCACCCACTATCATTAGAGAGCATTTAGGACTACGCTATTCACTTTGTCCATTTACATGCTACCCCCTAGGGATGTACCTTGTGGGGATCCCTACTCTCACATCCCCTTAGATCTCATGCATTCATACTTCTTTAGAGAGGAGTGGGTTCCTACAGTAACCTAGTTCTCCTCTGTTAGACTTAGGATACAGGACTATGTCCTGTATAGACTTTTAGTGACATGTATTTTACCCTTGACTACGTCACTATGATGCGACCATTTCATTCTTTTCTTTTATATGCATTGATTCATAAGTTTGACATTAACATTAGCTTGCACATTTTTTGTGCCATCATTTTTTCATCTAGCATTAACACTAGCAGGAGGGTACACATGCCCTAATGCCACATTTTGACATCACTCCTAGCATCACTAGGGTTTAACATCACCAACGGTGAAGTAAAACGAGCTAGTGAGTTTGACATGTTAGGGATTAGGAGTTTCTCATTAGTTAGGGTTCATATAGACGAGGATGGGGTTCTGTCTTGGAGACGAGAAAACCAGTCCCAGCCACCACCACCACCAGCAACAGCTATTGAGGTGGATGATGATAAGCTTGACCTCGAGGATTTGCTTCAACTTCCCCCACCTCCACCTCCACTTACCATGGATCAAAGAATAACCAAACTCAAGGAGTCAATTCAGAATCTGAATTAGTCTATGATTAGTCAGTTTGAGAGTCAGGAGGAGAGGAGTTTAGCTAGACATACTGAGATGATGGATATGTTCAGATCGTGGAGCATGGGTCATCTCAGCCACCTCCCCAGTAGATCTAGTTTTGATTTGACTTGTACTAACCTACTGACCTTGTTGAACACTTCCCTTATCAGTATTACAGTTCTACATTTTAGCACTTCAGTTAAAATTATTTTCATTAGGACTATGCTTGGTAGAATAAGAGAAAATATTTCATAAATTTTCAAAAATTTATGTTTTCAAATATAGTATTACTTAGTTTTTCAAAACTATTTTAAAAGCTTATTTTAAGTTTTTTTGAAAAACTTAGTTTTAAATTTTGAATTTCAAAGCAAAGAAAGGAATGTTTTAGCCTTAGACTAGAATTCTCCCCTAGAAATCATGAACCTATAGATCTAGGTTAAGCATCTCACAAAGCACACTAGCTAACTTGATTGTGTATTGTGAAACCTAGAATAGTGTGAGATGCATAGGGTGTCACATCCCGAGAGACAGCCGTCTGAAAAATTTTGACAACATCTCCCCTGTAACAATTCAACTTTCCTGAATACATAATAACATAGGGTCTACCCGGCCACTCAACAATACAATACATGAAGTAAAGAATGTTAACCTATATAAATAAAGACCTACACGACAACAAACCATTCTAACACTTAACATAACGGCCCACACGGCCACAAACCACATACGTATAAATCATGCATGTAAAAAAACATACCATAATAACATAACAAAGATATGTCACCACAAGGTAAAACCAACCACAATATACGAAAAACCTCAAAGCATACTAAACTCTACAATTCTACGAAATCAAAAACTACGCAAGCGGAAGTATAACCACATCAAAATCTATATAAACGGATACAACTCCAAATCCCAATCCATACAAGGTAAAACACACAATCAAAATACTTCTCCAGCTGTGAGATGGCATAACCGGCAGATCTCCTCTACGTTAGCAGTAATCACCTATCTACTACCTGAGGAGACAGAAAAACCTCCAGGGTCTGGGTGGTGAGTACAAAATACTCAGTGGATAATCAGACAGATAGTGCATGAGCAAAAGTATACAAAGGAATAACAACAATTAATAGTGATCAACACTAATAGTGAATAAACTATCATAATCTATATGAATGACATAAATGACAATGACACACAAATGCATCAACCAAGTATACATCCAAATGCAATATCTATATACGATCTATTACCTATATAATGCACATAATGAAAGTATATGCATGATACAATTGCCACACTCGTCCCAGGCTGGGGGTGTCCGACATCAAAACAGTAGGTAGCCATGTATATCTACATACATCCTATGGCCAATGTCTGTCCTTTATACTCATCCCTGAGTATCACTCCCATACTCTCTGAGTACCTCTATGAGTATCACTTCCATACTCTAAGTACCACCACTTCGCGGTGACGAGGACACAAGACATTGACTCGGCTGCGTACAGGTCATACAACCACCATCCCAAGATGGAAATAGGGTCATCCTAACCACCTATTCTATAACTTACCACTACATGCCAACTATCGATGATGATAGACCCACAACATTGGGGATTACAATCGTCACCATGCACCATAATGTTATGATTAAGCAACAATAACCAATATTAACACGCATAAACAATAGATCTTAATTGATCACAAGAATCATAACTAAGGATAATAAACAATAGCCCCTGGGGCATAACTGAGTTGGTTACAACGGAGCAGACTTGCAAAAGAGGGCAAGGGTTTGAATCTCGGTGAAGTCGAGCGATACCCTCCTCCGTCGTGATTAACTACAATTTCTCGATTTACCTCCTCACAGATGATCGTGGGACCGACTGTGTGGGGCCGACCGTGTGGCGGATTCCACCTTTTACATAAGATAATAAACAATAAGCACGTAGATAACAAAGGGTTCATACAAGCAATAGTATAGATGTTCATAAAGTCAACAAAATTAAGGGCAAGCATGGAATAAATAGGAGTACAACTAAGGTATCTAACTAACAATAAACAGGAGTATCCAATCAACTACAAAAGAACGATAACATGCATTAGAAATGAAATGATCATGTATTGACCAAGTACAGGGATTACCCACCTGATTGACGACTCATCTCAATAAGAACCCCCAAATACAACCGGATCACAAGTCAATGTCCTGCAAATAAAACATCCTCTAAATATAATATTCTATTAAATTTCTATCAAAGAAAACTTAGTCGATTCTAAGGTTAATCTAACCCAATTAAACTCAAATTAACTCAAGTTAACCTAAATCAGATCAAATAGGATCAACACAAGTCAATCCAACAGACCCAAAGGTTTAGCACTAACTTACCCAATTAAATCAATTTAGCATGACTCATTTAATTTAGGCTAATCCCATTCCAATCCAATCGAAACTCTAAAATCCAACATAATTAGACGAATTTAAGCATACCAACATAATTGGAAGTTATCTTTTAAGAACTGGAAAAGGAAGCGTATCGATCATGTCATTAATTATTCCCTAACTAAATTAATCTCCTTGTTAATTAGTCATAAACCCTAATTAAATCAATCTACATTAGGCCAAAACCATAATTAAATAGATCTATTGTTAATCAAAATTGAGCATCCTAACTCAATTCAATCCAGCCGTTACCTCGACGAGTTTCCAATGGCCGGTAGTGGCGCTGATATGGTGGGCAGAGGTGGAGGCAGTAGTGGTGGCGGTCACGTGAAGAGAGGCATGGCAGCGACGGTCCGATTTACGAAAGAGTAAGATAGCGGCAGGGCGACAGCTATTGGTCTTCTCTACACAGCGGCAATGATAGAGGACGATGGCGGCGGTGCATTTTCGGGTCGTGAAGGAAAGCAAGCTTGCGGCCAGCGAAAGGAGCGGTGGAGCAAGGGATTGCGGCAGGGTGACTCTACGACGTCGAGCGTCTTCTTCACGCGGCGGCGGCGAAGGGCAAAGGATCCGGCTAGCATTGGTGGCGGCAAAATAGAGAGGAGAAGAATCTAGGTTTTCCTTGTCCCCCAACCCTCGACGCTGCTCTTCCTTTTATAGCCCCGGCCACCGCAATTTTCTCACTAGCGGACATGGGTGTGTTACAAGGAAGACAAAGTCGGCGTCGCCTACGAAGGGGCGCGAGTCATGGGTCACATGAAGCGTAAATCAGATTTAGTTATAACGAGGAATAAATAGTAACTTCAAATCGGGTAAAGGTTTGGGTTAAACCGGTTTAAAACCTAGATTTTACTATAACCATTGAACTGATTACTGTAGCGAACCAGGTTTAATTTTGGTTCGCTTGATTCACTAACCAAACGATCTCCAATTTGATCCAAATCAGTTTTGTTCAATTCATCTTCGTAAGACGAATCTTCTCATCCCTTTTATTTTGTCAAAACTTCTTCCCTCATGAACCAAACTAAGTTGATTTGATTTGATTCAAAACTGATCCACTAATAAAAATATATTAATAATAATAATAATAATTTCTCGTATCTTACATAGGGTTCTAGCCTAAGTTTAAGATGCTTAAGTCTGTGCATTGATAACATGCATTTTATTAGTTCATTTTGGCTCTAATACTTGATGTTTTTATCTGCTCAGTGTTTAATTATTGAGTTTTTACATATTTTACGAGTAGGAACATATTATGGACTATATTGCTTATTCCTACAAATTTGGAGGTCTAATGCTTCTAATGTGGTTTTGTAGGATACATAAGGAACCATGAAGTTGGATCAAGCTTAAGTGAAGTGAAGAAAGTCCAACCCAAATTCGGATTCATCCCTTCTCATCCTATTTCAGATTCGGGTATGGGCACACAAAGGATCCACTATGACCACAACCCACTAAGGAAGCTAGAGAAGGAAGCAAGTTGGATTCATTAGGGCATTCTTCCCTTTGGAGCAACCCTAGCCGCCACCCACCTTCATCACCGCCATCTTCATTCACTACAAGAAAAAAAGGATTTCCCGGCGGTTTAAAATTCGTTTAGCGGCGGTTTGGAACCGCCGCAAAATCATTTCCCGGCGGTTTACCAAACCGCCGCTGATACCGGTGTCGTTAAACCATTTAGCGGCGGTTTTAGAGAACCGCTGGAATAACCGCCACTAAAATAGATTTCCCGGCGGTTGTTTTTGCGGCGGTTCGAAATATTTCCCGGCGGTTGTTTTTGCGGCGGTTTGAAATATTTCCCGGCGGTTGTTTTTGCGGCGGTTCGAAATATTTCCCGGCGGTTTGCTAAAACTGCCGCGAAATGGTTTCCCGGCGGTTTGCTAAAACTGCCGCGAAATGGTTTCCCGGCGGTTTGCTAAAACTGCCGCAAAATAATTTCCCGGCAGTTTAAGCTTTGAGTGTGCAATTACAGATTTTTCAGCCTGCGATAGTTTTTATAAATAAATACAAAAATTAAACCAAAAATTGTAATAAATAGAAAATTTTACTTGCATTAATTTCTTACAAAACTAGTAAACAAATATCAATCATTACACATGGATATCAAAGTTGTCAGATGTCAAATACAATGAATTTAGGTTACAAAAAAAATTGAAACTTTGTTTGGTTACAAAAAAACTGAGAAATCTCTCTAGCTTTCTCAGATGTCAAATCCTAGAAATAGATCCCTCTCTTTTCCTTCAACCAGGTTGCAAATTCGTTGTTTTTTGAAAAGTAGTCATCTTTGGAGCGCTCTTCAAACTTGTAAAGTAGGCATGTCTGCACAAGTACAAAAAAAAATTAGAAGAGACAAACTAAATCTTGTCACTCATGCTAGATTCAATACTACACAAAATTATGTACATAAAAAAAAGGCAGAATGCTTAACAGACAACACAAAGCTGGCCTAAAGTTTGATTCAATATTTCACTTAGACACACTTTATCAACCTCAATGATTTTAATGGAACCAAAAAAGAAAGTGTAAAACATCTACCTGCAGACATGATATTAACTTGTTACAGAATAAAAAAAGGTGTTACCAGATCATATTACAATATCAACAACAGGATAACATGACCTTATACTGGCAATCTGGCACCAGATAATTGACCCTGCAACAAGACAAAGCTGATAATACGCAATAAGGATGGACAATAATTAAAAGAAATTAAAGCTGATAATCTTACCAGTGCCACGTAGTACTGTGTTGGCAATTGTAAGAAAAAAACTAAAGATTAGCAATTCTGAAAAATTACATATAACTTCCATCAAATTTAAATGACACCATATATGGTAAGAAGTGACCATGTGCAAATAGCCACACGGTTATCAAAATTGTGATTCTTCACTTGGCACCTCATCATCCAACTAACTAAATTTGCTTAGACACCCGATCCTATGTACAACTATAATTGAGTTAGGATTTCTTTTGGTGATTTAGATCTTCACAACATTAACTTAATCAAATATATTTGGTCTCAAGATCAGTTCCAAGAATCAGAGAAGAAAAGCATTTGCATGTTTAAATATCACAAAGGGTCCGATTCTGAATAGCTAACATTCACAGAGAAAATGAAAAAGCAATTATCAACCATGAACCATTTGGAAAATCCAAAGATTTCAAAAAATAAAATTTTCGTCAAACCTTCAAGAACTTACTTTTCTTTCTTTTTAGTGTCTCCTTCAGCAACTGTGCCACTTGCTGCCCGGAAAAACAAAGCTTACTCTGTAAATTC
Source organism: Curcuma longa (assembly GCF_044706935.1). NCBI lineage: Eukaryota > Viridiplantae > Streptophyta > Magnoliopsida > Zingiberales > Zingiberaceae > Curcuma > Curcuma longa. Next base: position 4,753,383 of record NC_133862.1, on the reverse strand, counting down.
ACATGAAAATATCAATCATTTTCAAATACAATTTGCACAAGAGAACTTAAAACAACTGGAAAAGTGTCCTTAATCAAAGAAACTGCATATGAAAATAAGCAAGACTTACCAAAATAAAAACTATAAAAGCATCATATAGTGTACATGAGATGATGTGGTCCAACAAATATTGAGATCATTTAATGAGAAACACCAATCAATGTGTAGTTATTTTTATGCTTAGAAGTATGAAGAAAAAAACATAAGATATCAAGTATTAAGAGCACATACTAGAGAACATCCAGCATCATGAGACAATCCCTTATTTTCGGATTTTGATTCTAGAGAAAATTCAGAAGATTCTTCCTCCAAGTCAGTAACAGTAACTTCTGACTCTGGAAGAAAAGATTCTGATGTAAATTCAAGTTCCTCGTAGCATTTCAAAATTAGTCTTGCAAATTGTTCATGAGCATATGCACGGACAACCTAGCATGTAAATTGCATGATTAGACAAATACAAGATTATGCTACCGCAGCAAATCAAAATCAATTGAAGTAAACTGAAGACAGAAACAAAGCTTAATGCAAAAAACAAGCAACATACTAGATGATCCTGCACACTAAGAAAATCCAAGCATTTCTTGAAGAATTGTGCACACTTCACTTTGTTATCAGATGCCTAAAGAAAACCAAGTAAAATATACTGTTTATAAAAATAATTAGCAAAAACAAACAAAAAGACTAAAAAATTGTAGTTCAGTTACCTTTGAAAGTGACAATCTGTGAGCAACACGATACAGAAGTTTGCCAAGAAAAAACAATGAATCTCTTCTTCCCTTGCTCATCAATGATGACAAAGAATTACAACTTTTATCATGACCATCATCTGAATGTTTTTTAGGTAAGACAGATAGATCAAACAGTTGTATTACATCTTCTCCTGCACCCTTATAGAGCTGACAGTGAAATTCAATGACATTAAGCAAGTATCATGATGCCATAAAACAAGTGACAAACAGATTAAAAATAAAAATTAAGGATATCCTTAAATTTCATAATATTTACCCAATAAGCACCAGGATCTTGTTTGCAGTTATCCTGAAGAAACCTAAGCACTGAAAGCCCATTTTTTTGGACAACTTCTGGATGAAAAGTAGGCGTTCCATCTGGAGAGATGCCCTTAAGGAGGAAGATATCATCAGTCTTTAGAAGTTCATAGCCTTGAACGACACCATTTTGATGGTAGCAGATAGCTAACTCAGGCACACTAGCCATTACATTATCAAGCCATGCTTCAAGCCATGTCAAAGGAGTAACCTATCAGAACAAAAAGAGTGAAGGACAAGCCAAAAAAAAAAGTTCAAAGAAACAAACAGAAGCTTGTGCATCACCTGTCTAGAGAGGAAGAAGGCGATCGGGAAGAGAGTGCGGGAGGAAGAAGGCGATCGGGAAGAGAGTGCGCGTGGAGACGGTGATGGGGAAGAGAGCGGCGAGTGGATGCGGAAGAGAGTGTGCGTGGATGCGGTGATGGGGAAGAGAGCGACGAGTGGATGCGGAAGAGAGTTAAGGGCAGCAGTGAGGGTCGTCCGATTAAATCTAAGGGGGCTTTCCTTGGTATCTAAGAAATCCATGCTAATTAGTGTTATTTTGATTAAATAAAAAATTATTTTTAAATCATCGAAAAAATAGAATATAGTGGCGGTTAAATTTTAAACCGCCGTAAATTAAATTTTAAATCACCGCGAATTACTAAACCGCCGCAAATCAAATTTAAACCGCCGCTAAAAATTTATTTTTGCGGCGATTAATTGAAACCGCCGGGAAAACGGATAATAGCGGCGGTTTTAAGAACCGCCGCTAAATAACCGCCGTAAAATTGTGATTTTTTAGTAGTGTTAGGAGTTGATATTTGGGGAGACAATTTTGGGTTTAATAATATTTTTGATAGTGTCGTTTATTTTCTTATCTTTTGGTATTCTTTTGAATCAACAGGTTTTAGTATATTATTTTCGACGTTCGTAGTCGAACCAACGAATTCAATATTGTCCGTAGAATAATTCGCTATTCCGTCCGACGTCAGTTGGTATTAGAGCACTCAGATCCGATGGATCGTCGTCGTGATTGTAGTGGTCGCAATTGCAATAGTCAAGTTCTGATGGAGGAAACCCAATACCATGAACGTATCGTTCAAGAGGTGACAATTAAGGATTTGTAGAGGCAAATCACAAAATTAACCCAGTGTTTGGCGGCATAGAATTTTGAAGATCGAAGGAGCTTTGACCATGATTCTGCATCCACCTTCGACAACTCTTACCACAACCACGATAGGTTCTCGGACCGTCAAGGTCGAGATCGAGAGGAACGGTATGTAGACTTCGATTTTTGAGTTGATCTACCTGAGTTTTCAGAAATGCTACAAGCGAAAGAATTTGTTGATTGATTTAACGAGATGAAAGGATTTTTTACTACAAAGAGGTGCCCGATCGTGTGAAAGTAAAATTGGTAGCCATCAGACTTAAGGGGCGAGCATCCGCATGGTAGGAATAGTTGCGGCGCTCGAGAAAAATAAGGCAAGGCCAAGATCATTGATTGAGAGAAGATAAAGAAAAAGATGAAGAGTTACTTCCTTCCTTTCGGCTACACCCAACCTCTATTTCAACAACTTCACATGGTGAGGCAGGGTGCAAGATCAGTCGATGATTATATGGAAGAGTTCTACCAGTTGATTGCTCGAAATGATTTATCAGAGATAGAGGAGCAAATGGTGGCACAATATTTAGGGGGACTGCGCCAACCTTTGTAAGATGTCCTCAGTCTTCATTCTTTATGGACAGTTTCAAAGGCCTACCAGCGTGCACTGACTGTAGGGATTTGCATGCGCCTAAAAATAATTTTAGTCGCATAAAAAGCAGTGAAAAAAGGATCCCTCCAGAAGATTCATGCGAAACCCATATTCGTTTTATCAATTCTATCTACTAGAATCGAGTTTACCTTCGATGCGAGCCCTTCGCAATCCCGACAGCAACTCTTGCCTTCAAAGGTTATCGGATCTCAGCGCGATCAGTGTGTTCGCGCCTTCACGGTATCCACACGAACACTGAGTTAGAGAAGAACCAAAACTGTAGTGCTAGCCACAGATCAGGTTCGACCAAGGAGGTAGAAGAGAAGAGGAAGAGGAAGAAGAAGAAGATGTCTCTCATCAAAAGCCTCTCACACCCCTTTTATATCCAACCATTGAATATGAAGGGTTTTGACTCTTCGTATTCTGTGGAATTAATATCTCATTAATCCCATGCATGATGATCATGCAACCCTCTTAATGGATTCGAATTGACTTGAGTCCAACTTGAGTCTCACTCAATCCGAATTCACACTAAGGGCTGACACTAACACTGACCGTTGAGAAACAGTAGAACCGAAAACCAATGGTCAGAGGTGACCAAAATAGTCGGCCCTGCCCTTAAGATTCACGACCTTTCCAACAGCAACCACTGCATGTTAATTCTAAAATCTCTATTAGGTGTTATCATTGTGGTGAACAGGGGCACAAGGCAAACGAATGCAGGACATTTGCTCCTACTAATCAGAAAGATAAAAATTTATTGATCGAAGAAGACATCACAAACAAGAAGGAGGCAATTGGTGAACCAGCATATGAGGAGGAGGAAGTTGATGAGGTGCTTTATGGTGATGATCATGAAACTTTAGTTGTTCGCAAGAGTCTACTCACTCCAAAGGACAATTCGGGAGATCTTAGAACCAATATATTCCATACTACTTGCATAGTTGTTGATAAAGTGTGCAAGATGATTATTGACAGCGGCAGTTGTGAGAACCTTGTGTCCGATAAGGCTGTCCAAAAATTACAATTAAAGACGAACCACCATTCTAAGCCATACAGGTTATCGTGGCTAAACAAAGACAGTGAGGTAACAGTAGATAGAAGATGTCTCGTCTCATTTTCTATTGGCAATAAATATTTTAATAATGCTTGATGTGATGTGGTGACCGTGGATGCATGTCATATATTATTGGGGTGACCTTGACAGTGTTAGAACCGATGGAATCAAAATATCTCTACAATAGTATGACATTGTCCACTTTTGGCCTAAGCCCCATGGTTTTGTTCTTGGGCGCTCCCCAAAAGGCCTCATACCAATGGAGATACTTTACATCCTTTTAACCTCATGATCTTTTCCATGTACTTTAGATGTAGTACTATATTTGCACCCTTACAACCCAACAATCCCCCCTCAAACAAAGGACCACAGGCCCCCCAACGTCGTTTTGATGTCTGAATCCTCGATCCACCAGGACATTTTGCCCCTCGGTCCACCCGACCTACTAGGACTTCCCACCTAGCCGCAGCTAGGACTTTTTGCCCCTCGGTCCACCCGACCTACTAGGACTTCCCACCCAGTCGCAACTTGGACTTTTTATCCCTCGGTCCACCCGACCTACTATGACTTCTCACCTGGTGTTTGGTCCTCTTGATTCAGACACGGGAGCACCCACTTCCTTTGTTTAAGGTTCAAACCACATGGTTAGATCTGGATCATGGCTCATCCGGCGGTTAGTCCGGTGAAGAGCGGTCTCGCTCTGATGCCATTTGTTAGTACCGATGGAATCAAAATATCTCCACAATGGTATGATATTGTCCACTTTGGGCCTAAGCCCTCATGGCTTTGTTCTTGGGCTCTCCCCAAAAGGCCTCATACCAATGGAGATACTTTCCATCCTTTTAACCCCATGATCTTTTCCATGTACTTTAGATGTAAGACTATGTTTGCACCCTTACAACCCAATAGACAGTATGATCGCAGTGGTATTCATGATGGGCGAAAGAATATCTATACTATCCATATCAAGGGAAAGAAAATTATGTTAGCGCCACAGCGGGAAGGAACTACTCCAATTCCAACAACGTAACCAAGAATATTAACTTACTTTCTGTTTTCAAATTTATAGATAAGATGGAGTCTGGAGATGGAGTCTATGCTTTGTTGCCTTGTTGGGACGATGTTATGGCCATCGACGTGGCTTTACCAATAGATGTTTAACAACTACTAGCAGATTTTGTCAAGTTGATGTCAGAGGATCTTCCTCCTGGACTACCACCTATGAGAGATATCCAACATCAAATTTATCTTGCCCCGGGGTTGAGTTTGCCTATCGACCGACATATCGCCTCAGTCCCAAGGAGGCGGAAGAGTTGCAACTATAGGTGGTGGACTTGTTAAAGAAGGGTTACATTCGTGAGAGCATGAGCCCCTGTGCAGTTCCTGCCCTACTAGTGCCAAAGAAGGATGGTACGTGGCGTATGTGCGTAGACAGTCGAGCCATCAATAGAATTACAATTAAGTATCGATTTCCATTTTCCACTTGGATAACATGTTAAATCAGCTATTTGGTTCTAAGGTCTTCTAAAATATTGACCTTAAAGTCAAATACACCAAACCAGAATAAAGCTTGGAGATGAATGGAAGACAACATTTAAGATGCAACGTGAATTATACGAGTAGATGGTCATGCCTTTTGAATTGTCAAATGCGCCCAACACATTCATGAGGTTCATGAATCAGATCTTGCGACCTTTTATGAAAAATTTATGGTGGTCTACTTTGATGACATTTTTATCTACAGCCCGATGTAGGTATCACACTTTGATCACCTCCATACTATTTTTGAAACGCTGAAGATGGAGTGCTTATATATCTACATATCGGTATCTTTTTTGGCTTTATTGTGTCTATTGATGGTGTTCATACAGATCAAACAAAGATAAACACAATCTTGGAGTGGCCTCAGCCAAGGACCTTGCATGATATCAGGAGTTTCCATGGATTAACTTCTTTCTACCGCTGGTTCATTAAAAACTTTAGCACTTTGATTGCTCTCATCACAGAGTGTCTTAAGGGATGTGATTTCAAGTGGTCTATAAAAGAAGAGGTTAGTTTTTAGCTAGTCAAGCAGAAGATGACCAAGGCACCAGTTCTGCACTTCCTAATTTTGACCATGTATTCGAGGTGAATTGTGATGCATCCGACATTGGTATTAGGGGCGTGCTGAGTCAATATGGGCGATCCGTTATTTTCTTCAGTAAGAAACTGTCCAGATCCAAGAAGAATTATTGTACCTATGATTTAGAGTTCTATGTCATTGTTCAATCCTTGAAACATTGGCGTCACTACCTCGTATAGAAGGAGTTTATTTTGTTTACTGATCACGAAGCATTGGAGTACATTAATGGTCAACATAAGCTGAGTAGGTTACATGCTAAGTGGGTGGCTTATTTGTAAGAGTTCACTTTTACACTGAGACATCAAGCAGGGAGCCTGAACCATGTCACAGATGCCCTGAGTCATCGCTCTACATTACTTACCACTATGAGTACTAAGGTTGCAGGCTTTGAGATTTTCGCGGACATGTACGCAACTGATTCTTCATTCATGAGGATATTCCAGGAGGTATAAGATGGTCACCATCATGATTTTATTTTGCATAATGACTATCTATTTCGTGGATTACAGTTGTGTGTTCTAGATTGTTCATTGAGGCAGTAGATTATCAGCGAGTTTCATAATGAGAGCCACTTTGGTCATGATAAGACATTACCCCTTATCTCTGCAGATTTTTATTGGCCCAAGTTGACTAATATGACGTTGCTCACTTTGTAGACTGATGTTATGTATGCCAACGGTCTAAGAGAATTCTGACAAATGTCGGCTTGTACACTCCTCTAAGAGTAGATGCTGATATGGATGAGCATCAAGATTTTGATATGGATGATATCGATGAAAAATACAAGTTCGATCTTATGGCTCTCCCGCCCGGAAAGCTATATCCGAAGAGGAATGACTTTAATGTCTTTGACCCCTATCACAATCTACATGACCTAGACATTGAGAACAAAGATAAGGCGGAGGAAAAATGTGGGGAGATTGCAGTGATGAAAGATGAGCATCACATCTTGAAGTATGGCGAGAAAGATCTTGACTTGAGGAAGCAAGCAGTCATCAAGCAAACCTTCGATCATCAACTTGAAAAGGATAAGGAACAACTACAAACTTCATAGGTAGAAAATAAGGAATCCAAACTTGAAAGTGGAAAGGATGTTAAGTCCGTTGTTGATAATTTGATACAGGATACGAATCTTAACATAGACTTTTATAGGACAATTAATTGGGTCGAAACTATCTCCATAGCTTTGGAAAACAATATAAATTTCATAGATTTCTCTAGCATTTTTTATCATAGTCAATTTGGAGATTCTCTAGCAACAAATTTAAGTTCATGGAAACGTTGTTTCAGCATATGTGAAGTTTCTTCAGAATGGTCATTTTCTTATAACAACACCAAGGTTATCATCATGAGGGAATTTCTTTGTGATCTACTAGAGCCTCCTTGGACAATCATGTTTGGGGACATTGCGGATTCCATTAAAATTAAAAAGAACAAGTTGGTGTCATCATTGTTAGATGCAATTTGTAAGGAAAAGAAGTGCTTGGGAATGCGAAAATGGACAAGAGCAGCATCCACGATGTCATGCTCGTCAGCGGATCAACAAAGATTCCTAAAGTTTAACAACTATTAGAAGATTTTGCCAAAATTGATGTCAGATGATCTTCTTCCTAGGCGACCACCTGACACTACTCTAAACTCGAGGACGAATTTTTTTCAACCCGGGGTGTCTGATGCAGGAGCATCTAGCAACATAATTAGATATGTCTTCCGATACAACTATATTCCTCTCTGAGCTATGATGAGAAGAAATCGAGGCTATCAACCTCCCTTTTGGACCTTGAAGAAGGACGATTGAGACTACTGACAAGGAAGATGATCAATCCATGGCCTCCTGACAGGGTTGGCATGGTTAGATTGCAGTACTATGGTTCATTTGAACTGAATTGTCAAAACTCTAGATTTGGTATTTTATTTGTTTTAAATTTTTAGAATTAGTTATCTTTTCTAAAAATTAGTTTAGATTTTATTTTTTTTTATTTTTTAATTTTTTCTTTTTAAACGTGAGTTTAGACTTTATCTTTTTAGGATTTTTAAGTCCGTTTAGGATTTTTAGGATTTTGAGTCCATTAAGAAATTTTCTTTTCTTTTAGGATTGTGTCTTTCTTTTATGACTTAGGGTTTTGGGTCTATATAAACATATTATGAGTTGATGTTTAGGGAGAAGAAGTTTTTAGTTTAATAATATTTTTTGGCAGTGTCGTTTATTTCCTATCTCTTGTTATTCTTTCGAATCAACAGGTTTTAGAAGATTATTTCCAACATTCGTAGTCGAACCAACGGATTTAATATTATTCGCAGGATAATCGCTATCCTGTCTAAAGTCACTCAGCTTGCTACAGAGGGAGGTGAGGCGTAGACTCAATCCACTGCCTAGTTAAATAAGATTTATTATTATGTGGTTGATGGAAGAAAAAAGACCTCCACCTTCTACGGTCTTAGGTCCCAGGCAAGAGTTGTATATGATCGTGTGATGACCCTTAGGGCTAAGGATTGTCCCAGTGGATCATCTACTAAAGTAGAAGTCTTAGAGCAAGAAAACTTAGAATTGAAAAATCAACTCTCGACATTACGACAAGAATTTTTAGAGTCTCGGCAAGCCCACATGAGATACGAGCAAATTGGGCGGGAAATGCAAGAATTCATGGCTCGAATGAGTTAAACATCGCATGATTTTGACTCTCAGGAGACGCAGGACCCTCAAGACCCTCATGATACTGATCAGTAGTTGATTGAAATGTGTATTGATCCTTAAATTTTCTTTTTTTATTTATCACTCATGAAACATGAAAAATAAATCTATTAATTTTTATAATAGATACATCTCTAATTGTATTATATCTTTTCAGGAACATTATAGATAATGATATATTTTATATATCACCATCAGTAAATATCCAAACTCGCATTCAGGTGTAAAAAATAATTATCTAGCTAATCTTTTTTTATTATAGTGTTCACCTTGTTAAGTTTAAATTCAATTTGTTAGTTATAATTGTAATGATGTAGTTTTTTTCCTTGTTTTATTAATAACCTATCGTATTATACTTTCTACAGGATTTGATACTACTAGCTAGTTTTGGAGTGGAATTGGATGTGTTTACTAGGAAATTTTATTGTCATTGGTAATGTATTTAAATTTATTAGATTTAGATGTGTATTAGTTAAATTTGAGATATTCATTTTGTTGGATCCTTGTTGGATTGGATGTGATATGTTAGGATTGAATTTGAAAACTTCTTGGATCGATTTTGATACATAACATTTTTATTGTATGTTATATGTTGTTTGTAAATATGTGGATTTGTGAATGAATTGTGGATTTGTGAGTTGAGTTGTGGATTTGATACAATTGTATCGTTTGTGTTTGTGTTATAACTTGAGTTTGCATATGAATCCGCATGGAACATTAAAGGGTTGAAAAGTTGATTAAGAAATCGAAATTAATTTATGAGATTTATCTACAAATTAAGATGAATTAATTAATCAATAGATTAATTAATTAATTAGTGGATTAATTAAATATTAATATGCGGTGATTAACTAATTAATCAATTGATTAATTGATAACATGAGCTCCATATTAATTGTAATTAATCAAATTAATGAATATATATAGGTTGTATTGATTAAAAACATACCCAGAATTTTTACCTTTTCGAAAGAAATCTTTCATCCTTTGAAAGTTACCCTTCATCCCTATAAAAGAAAACTCATTCCTTCTACTCAATTCATTCATTCTCAAATTATAAAATCTTCTCTTGAGCTCTTTTCTCTTTCTCCTTTTTTAAGAGTTCCATGGCTATGAAAGTTCGTCAGGGGTTAAAATTTAAAGCGCTCTTATTTCGAGACATAGATCATTGAATTTTGAGAGACGATTGTTGATAAACCATAAACATCTGAGCGGGGCAATATCGTCTTAAAGAAAGAAGACATAGCCTTCACCTTGACCTTAATACTCTTATCCATAGGAGTAAGCATACCCGAAGGGGTGTATCGGTATCCGAAGGAATAACTCGACGACTTCAAGAAGGGTGCTCTATTATCTAAAGAAATGTCTCAATAACCGAAAAGGTGTATCAATATAAAGGGATAAAATCCACATCACCATATAAAACTCCACCTGATTGAGTCATCGACTCATCATCGAATTGACTGATCGGACCCTAACTGTTGGATCAACACCATCACTCCATCCATAAAATCCAACAAAGTGAACTCACACCACATCAATTATAATTATGACTTTGGCGGGCAAACATATAGATATATCAAAACAAAGCTGACTTTGACACACAAACATACCTATGTTACCAAAACACTGCCGACCACTTTTATGGGACTCCATTATTTTTTCATTGCGCTTAAGAATTTTCTTACAATTATTAGCAACTTCATGGCATCTTAGGAAATCCAGAGCCTCTAGCATCTCCAATATGATATCAGATAGAATAATAATTATTTTGAAGATGAAAAATTAAAAAATAATTATAGAAAAAATAAGTATGAAGAAATTTGAAAAAATAACAAGAAGTCGTCGTGTCACCATCTCTAAGATTTTTGTAGAAAAAATTATTCAATAATTAAAAATAATGAAAAATAACTAAATAGATATATAAATTGATCCTAAATAAAATTCAAATTTATAAAAATCAAAATACCCTCAAACTCTAAAAATATAAAATTACTATAAATAGTAAAATATATGTTCAAAGCCTCTGAAAAAATATTAAACAAAGTCTGATGGATCTGAAAATGAATCGGTACGAGTTTCACTCTTATTGAATAGATGTCTTTCAAAGAGCTTCTATTAATAAATGATTGTACATTATTTTAATATCCAAATAAAAAATTATAATCAGTTAAAATCTAATTCCTCGTGCATCATCTCTACGTCACTATCTCAAGCTCAAAGTGGTCCATGGGCCATGGCCATAGCTCCACTAAAAATTACAAAAAAAATTACTTCAGGTATAAATTTTAATGTTAAAAATCAATTTTAAATATTTATTTTATTTCTAACTTCATTACTAACACCACACTGATTGAGAATTTTCGTACAATTATCAGTAACTTTGACAACTCTGATCAAAAAAATAATTTAAATATTTATTTTATTTCTAACTTTACCATTATCACCGCCACCACTGCCACCACGGGCGACTATTTTTAGTAGGCTTTATTTTTCTTTCACTATGCTTGAGAATTATCGTACGCCTATTAATAACTTCAGGAACTTGCATCTTAGGGATTTTACCTGTACGGTAGAAGCTAATTCCCAATGCTGTCTGTAATCTGTAATGAATCAAGCATCCCTAAATAAATTTAATATTCAATTTAATAAAAATTTATTTATATTCATTCGATACCTATAAAATTAATTAAATAAATAAATTTAAAAATTTATTAAACTAAATAAATAAATTTAGACATATATATATTCAACTCGTTATATATTCATGAATAATATTCACAAATAAAATTTATAAATCATATTAATCAATAAAATTATTATCAATATAATAAATAAATAAATAAAATTTTTAAAATGAATAACTAAATTTATATTATTAAATTTAATATCAATCAAATAAATTTAAAATTATAAAATTTTAAATAATCAAATAATTTTAAAATAAAAATTTGATAACATTTAAACGAATTAAATTCAAATTTAAACTAAACTCAAACTCATAAAAAATAAATCAACTCAAGCTCAAACAACTAATTCAACAGCTTAATTTATTTTAAACTTGATTTGATTTATCTTATAAATTATTTTATCAAATAAATTTGAATATCATCACAAATTGGATCTTTTACGGCACAGGGATATGGCCATAAATCCATTAAAAAATTATATTTTAAAATTCACTTTATAAATAAATTTTAATGTTAAAAATCAATTTTAAATATTTATTTTATTTCTAACTTCTCCATTACCTGAATGGAAACCACAAACAGCATCTGAACACCATTGGTTCTTCTTCAGTGTGGTCGAGAATCTCCTGACTACTATCAGCAACTTGGGTAACTGGCATCTCAGGCAACCCTTGCGGTTGACCCATGACATCCTGCAGATTTTCTAACTCTATTACTAGTGTCCCATCTCTGACGATGTGAATGCTGTTAGTTGTGTCTGTAATTGACTTGATCGCATCGCCGGCCTCATTTTCTAACTCCATTCTAAGCTTCTCAGGATCAAAGTAACCCAACACCATCACCATACCATCTCTCTCTTCAGACCATGTGTCGATGCCACCCCTTTCTTCAATACATCAAGTTGCCAAATGCCAAAGCAGAGAGAGAGAGAGAGAGAGAGAGAGAGAGAGAGAGAGAGGTAAAATAATTAAATGTCCATTGCATGATTTATCTTTTAAGCATTAAGCTAAGGGATCAGTCATATATATATACCTCGAAGCTTTTCTAAGACACCTTTTATCTTTTCCAAACAGATTTCTGCAGATTCAGCCTCAACTTTCAGTACTCTCTGCCGCTCCTGCAAGCAAATATAACAAAAGTAGCTAGAGTTATCATGAACCTTATTTAAACAAAACTCGATCGTTACTGTCAAATAACAGCCAAACAAACTAATAGACTGTCAATCCCCGAAACAACTAAGCGCAGATCTATGTGGATTCCTTAATTAACACACAAGCTACAATACATGATCAAATAGGCAGCTACATGGTTTCAGAAGTCGGAGAGAATTTTAAGACTAGAAAGAACTCTTCACCTTCATCACCTCCTTACTGGTTGACGAAACGGGCTCCGACGGCGAGTGAGAATCGCCCACCTTCTCCATTTCGTTGCTTGATGGATCAGAGGAAAGGGAGAGTCCTCTTATTTATAGAATCATCTTAGAGGAAACTTCCTACTTAAGAAGCTGCAGTTTGACCCAGAACAGTTGAGTAGGTATTAATTAAGGAGAAGAATAGATTAATTTAGGAATCCACAAGGACGCGGGGCTATTCGAGTTAATTATTCAACAGTATGGATGCTGGACAATTCAAGTTAATTATTCAGCAGTTTCTAGAAGCTGTCTGTAGAAAAATTCTTTTCAATTCAGCTAATCTTTCTCTGATGCTTCTAACTGAGAGAGACTAACGGCAATTATTGACATGAAAAAGAGATGATTTACAACTGCTGTATTTTTTAATTATTTGATAGCAGCTGCTATAAAATAGGTTTATATTAATTTTAATTAAATTTAAATAATTGTAATCAAAAATTTTTTAAAAAAGTATTTTTAATATAAAAATATTCTATTTATAATATTTTTAATTAACCAAATTGATGTAGGGGTGATGCATGAAGAGTCAAATTTTAATGGATCATATAACTTTTTGACGCAGATATCAGAACGATGCACGATCAATTGCTAATCAAAGTTATTTGGTAATAAATAAAATCCGTACCAATCTATTTTCAGATCCATTCGACATCATTTAATGCTCCGTCCACGATTCCGAACTTTTTTTTGTTATTTATAGTAATTTTTTATTTTTAAAATTTTTTAATTTTTTTGAATTTTTAAGTTAGGATTTAATTTACGATCTATTTACACACCTAATTGAGAATCAACTTGAAATTGCATTAGGGATTTCCTAACTTACTAAGATGAGAGGTCGGCTTGTTCAGCCCCATCTCATTCCATCATATGATAGATTTCTAATAGATTAATCTTTATTCATCACGAATTGATTCATTTGATCGCACCAACCTGTCCCCGGGGTTTTGGTGCCGCGGTAGGACATCCAGGTTGTCACCCAGACACCCACGGTTCGATCCCCAGTTACGGCGTATTTGCAGAAAATTTTCTCTAAATAGGGATCACAATCAAAGGATGCTGGACATCTGGGTTGGCCGCTGCGTGTGCTTCCCGATTTACCTTGATGGTCGGTGAGAAACTTCCGTGGGTCCAGATCGATCATCTCCAGGGATTGAGTCAATGCGACTGTCTAAGATTTATCATTTGATCGCACCAACCCATATTAATTATAACTGTGACTTTGACACTCAAATATACAATACAAATATATAAAATCGGCGTGCTCCGCGAGTCATAGTTTCTAATATCATTAATTTTAAGCTTGTGAGTCTCAAAGTAGTTCGTGGCCATTATTGTCCCATCTCTGCTGTTGTGAAGGCTCTCGACCAAACTGTGACTTTGACACTCAAATATATATACAATACAAATATATAAAATCGGCGTGCTCCGCGAGCCATATTTTCCAATATCATTAACTTTAAGCTTCTGAGTCGTCTCAAAGTAGTTCGCGGCCATATATTATTAACTTGATCGATCACATTGCCGATCTCATTATTTTTAACTCCATTTTAAATTTCTCAGGATCAAAATAACCCAGGACCATCACTGTTCCATCTGTCTCTGTATACCATCATCATCATTCATCAATATGGGGCATGCACTGGCATATCAGCCAACTTGTAATTAAGCGATCGATATCAATTTTGTCGATAATAATTCTCTCAGTTAGGTGTGTAATTGACTTCACTTGATCGCATCGTCCGCCTCATTTTCTAACTCCATTTTTAAGCTACGTAGAAACCTTCACGGAATCACAATAACATGAAATTAATACAGCCTCATTTTCCATATATATTTTAATACTCTCATGTAGGGACCTCACTTTAGCAAAAGGTAGAATCTGTCACCTTAACAGTCCTACACGGCTCCACGACTATATGTGAGGAGGTAAATTGAGAAGTTGTCACTACAACAAATTTGACTTTCCGCAGCGCGCAATTAAGCTATCCGCAGCGCACATCGTATGTTGTATAACTCTAAGCTGTTGAAACTTATAATATATCTACAACACGCAGGGCGCGCGCTGTGAAAAATTGCATCCGCAGCACACGGGCGCGCGCTACGGAAAATTGCATCTGCAGCGTGCTACGAAAAATTGCATCCGCAGTACGCGGGCGCATCCGCAGCTGCGGGCGCGTGCTAAAAAATTGCATCCGTAGCGCGTTGCTTGTGTGCTGCGGATGCAATTTTTCGCAGCGCGCGCCCGCAAGCTGCGGATCCAATTTTCCACAGCGCACGCCCCGCGCGCTGTGGGTAATTATATTCTTAAGATACAATATACCTATATACACAAATATAATACAAATACAAATAATATAACCTGCTCAAAGCTATAACATTTATAATCTAACACACAAATACCACATACAAATCAAAGCTCAAACAATGTGCATATATATCAGAGATAATTTTATTTCTCTCATTCTGAGAGAAATAAAATCAAAGCTCAAACAATGTGCATACAAATCAAAGCTCAACCAAATTTTATTTCTCTCATTCTGAGAATCGAATTCTCAAACTCGTTTTAAGTCCTTCAAAGAATTTGTTGTATGTGTGACCCAATAGGTTCCCACCTATGTTGGCTGTCCATAATTAATCATTAATTATGGAACGATCATGAGTGACACCTAGTAGTACATCATGATCCCCAATTGACAGGAAAATCAACGATTGATTCTAAAACATCTTCTAAACCCTTCAGCAGCTACACTGAATCGTGCCTCGTTCCTTTCACCGTCTTATACCCGCTTGGTTCAGGACATGGTCTATGTGTCGATCCCCACTAGGCTGACTACGTCACACCTAGCCCAAGCTGCATTCTTGTCCTGTGGATTCAAGTTACTTGTACATGTGTCAAAGAGTCGCATACTCTTGACATGTGATGCTTTGGCCAAAGACTTTTAGTAACAATCTTGACAAGCGGCCGCAAGGTATACGTCTCCTTTTCCAAGGAGCGGTGAATCCTCTGTGGGCTATTCAAATACCTTCGGACACTTCATCTTATACCCAATCATCTCGGGTCCACACCTCCTCGGAGATGCTTGCTTAAGATGTCAAAGTATAAGCCTCCGTGACCAAGGTGACTTGAATACCGCAAGTCAAAGGAAACTCGCACTTAAGCTGCACTGAGATCTTCATTGACATATATATATCGAACCATATGAAGTCTCAAAGCAGGTCACTCCAATTAACTGGTTACCTTTAACCAGCATCCACGTTTAACTCTCAACATCCAATGTCTCCAGCAGTGAGATCAGCTGCTTGGTTAACCAAAGAGTTCAAACGCGCTAGTCTTGACAGAATCGATGACGTTCATGCTCATCAATTTCTCGACTAGGGATAATTCTAATACGTTCATAATTACACGTGTAGAGATACTCACTAGTTGTGATACAATCACAAATTCTCTCACACTATGAATCGTATTGCGGACATTCAGTATTTGAGTTTAAAATCCAATCAAACACATATGGAATGTGCACTTAAATAGTGAATTGCTATTTATCCAATAAATAGTATAACCGTAAGGCGATTGCCTTAGGACACCCCTCAAATTAACAGATACTTAGACTTAAAACTTAATTTGATACTTTAACCTTAGTTATGTTGGATGTCTGATACTTGATACCTATTTCTTGATACTTACAATTGATGCCTTGATTTTATTGTTGATCTATGATACCTTGTTGTGAGTTCTTGTTGTTGACCTATATTGTTGATCTATTATTTCTAGTGCATGATCTATCATTAATTACCTATCCTGTTGCTACTCATGTTATTTACCTAGTTGATAGCTTGTGTTACTCGTTGTATGATACATGCAGTTGACCTTTGATTGATCTATTCATTGACAGTACAGTCTCGAGTTTGTATCATTGATCTGTGAGGACCCATCCTGATTCATGTTGATTATGTTGAGTAGTTGTAGTTATTAATTGTTGAGCTGAGCATCATAACATCATAGCATGTTGTTGTTATTGGCTCTCACTAAGACCATTATTGATAGTTGTATAGTGAGAGCATTATCGCACTGTCTGTGTAGATGCGACGCACTGCCTATGTGGGTGTGACGCACTGCTTGTGTGAGTGCGATCATTGTAGCACTTTAGTGCTACCAAGACTAGCTATCCTGAAGACTGCCCCTCCCCCTCACGTGTAGTTGGTTTGTTGTTGGAGTGGTTGATTCCTGTTGTGCGCCCTAGGTCATTGTGTGGGTATCTAGAGATGTTGAGTGCAGATAGTGACCAGGCCGAAGATAGCTCCCTTGTGATATTTTCCCGCTCCTCACTCACATGTAGTGGTTTGTTATTGGAGTGTGTGTAGTTGTCCAGTTTGGCGTCCCAGTTCATTGTGTGGATGTCTGGGGTGGCGAGTGTAGATAGTGACCATGCATGTTGCCTGTGATGTGTGTTGCATATGTGCATGCATTTGCTGGTAGATTATTTTACTGCATTGTTATTTACAACATCTTTACGTGTGATTGTTGCACTTGTTTGATATATGACTATTGCATTGTATGACATGACAACACTGTTTAAATTCACATGATTCATATTACCATGATTCCTATTACCATGATTTCTATTACCCTGATTCCCATTACTTGTTAAATAGAATTGACCTGTTTCCTTATGTATCATTCCTTTTCCTTATGTATCATTTGTAGAGATTGTATACCATTTGTTATCTCTGTTGATAGATATATACATGTTGTGCACTTCTATTCTGTATTCCACTGAGTATCTGATACTCATTACTCAGACCCTAGGATTTCCCTTATTCTTCCCCAGTAGCAGAGAGAGAGATTTACTTGGAGCTTGGAGATCTGCCCGGCTACTTCCATCTCATAGCAAGAGACTTTATGGTTTAGTTTGTATTGTTTCTAGTTGTATTTGGTTTGTGGATTTTACTTGTGGACTTGTATAGTTAGTGAGTATCTGAGATCAGATTTATGTGCTTGTTGTGTTTTGGATCTAGTTATGTTTTGTTGCGAAGCTTTTACTATCTTGTATGGATTTTTCATTTACACGTTCTGGTTTTTGTACGTGTGTTGGTTTATTAGTGGTCGTGTGGCCTTATGCTTAGAGTTCATTATCTGTTATGCATCTGTGATGTATGTATTGTGGTCGTGTAGGCCTTATTATGTTGTTGAGCGACCGTGTTAGCCTTTGTATGCATGTATTCAAGGAAATTGTCATTATTATAGGGGGATGCTATCGAAATTTTTCGTACAGCTATCTCTCGGGTTGTAACAATTAGCGATGGAATTAAATGTCTATCCCTAGATCTGAGATAGAACAATACATTCCATTTACGATATTAGCAACAGACTTAAATTTTCGTCGTTACGTAATGACGAAATTTTAAATATCCGTCACTAATATTAGCGACAAAAATTTAAGTTCGTCGCTAATATTAACGACTGATAGTTATGTCCGTCGCTAAAGGATATTTAACTAGTTATCGCTAATTAACGATAAAAATTTAGTCATTGCTAAATGACGTCAACGATCAATTTTTTAGCGACGAGTTGAATCGATCGCTAATCAGTCGCTATTTACAAATAGCAACCGATTAGCGATGGAATTTTTCGTCGTTAAGGCTACTTTTTCTTGTGGTGCATATTCATGAGTGATAAACAAAAAAAAAGAAAAGTTAAATATCAACACACCTCTCAGTCAGCAATTGATCAGTCATGGAGATCTTGAGGGTACTGAGTCTCTTGAGAGTCAAAATCATACGACGTTTGACTTATCTGAGCCATAAATTCTTTCATTTCTTGACTAATTTACTCGTATTTCATTTGGACTTATTGAGACTCTTGAAATTCTTGTTCTATTGTAGAGAGTTGATTCTTTACTTTTTGATTTTCTTGCTCTAAGGCTTCTACTGTAATAGATGATTCGCTAGGACTCTTGACCCTAGGGGTCATCCGACAATCATTTAACTTGTAGAAATTTAGAATAAAACTATTTATATATATATATATATATATATATATATACTTTCATGATATCCTCATCACAGAAAGCTTTATTTCTACATTTGCAATGATTACACAGACAGTAACTCTGCACCATTCATGCATTCTGAATGACTTTTAGCAAAGTTCACAAACTCTTTAACTCAAGCATAATATTCATCTCGGATAAATTCATTTTCTAATCTATTGTACATTCAAGCTTTATTCATATACATTGTAACACTTTACAATAATAAATTTTCGTTAACATTAAATATATAAAACTAAACACGCATATAGTTTAAACTTGTTCTTAAGTACTTAGACTTAATATTATCAATAGCATTTAAACTTAAACTAAATATTAACTTTGAGTTTGAACCTTAATCTTGCGGTCAGCCAAGCCATCGACCTCGTCAAGCTACCAAGTGGCCAAGCAATAATCATTAGAACCTACATGATTTTTTTTGACAAGATTAATGTTATTCTAGTTGCGTTCAATTTGTAAGTCCAACAAATCATAGTTAATATTAAACCTATTAATGGTTAATAAGTAAAATGATGTTTTAAAAAAATATCTTTGTCATTTACTACTTGTTTGTCTTTATATGTTTGTTATCACTTCCATTTGATCTACATATAGTTCATGTATTAGAAGTGTACATAAAGAGACGTATATAGTTCATCCATCTTCACAAAGTCATCCAAGAAATAACAAAACTTTTTAAACTTACTACTGAGTTAGGCAAGAGCTTACTTGTGTGTCTAATGAAAACCTCAAAGTTTCAACTTGCCTTCTAAGCAGATTTTCAAGTCGAAACCAAAATTATCAACTCCAATCCCAACAGCCACCTCTAGCACAAAAATATACAATATCAAAAATCAAGATCCAATTTAAAACCTAAACAATGTATAAACCTCAAACAGAAACAAAAACCAAAACAATGTATCAACTCACGGTCAGGCCAGGGCGGAGCTCACGGTCAGGCTAGAGCCAAGCTCGCGGTCAAGCCAGGGTCGAGCTTGTGGTGGGGGCCGAGCTTACAACTAGATCTATTCACGGCCATCCATGCTCACGAAGGTCTGCCTCCTTCACTTCGAGCCCCGGGCTGAGCTCACAGACAAGGTTGAGGTCAGGTCTCAGATTGTAGCCGACCAAGCCATAGGCCAAGGCTGAGAGGCCAGGCCTCATCTCTCAATCGGCCAAGCTCCCAAACAGGGCTGAGGCCGGACCTCAGATAGCGACTGACCAAGTCATCAACCAAGCTCCCGGACAAGGTTGAGCCCGGGTCTCAAATCGCTACAAGCCAGGTTGTCGGCTAGCAGGGTTGAGGTCAAACCTTAGATTGATCGACCAAGCTGTCGACCAATAAGGTTGAGGTCGGGTGTCAGCTTACGGCTGGTGAGTTGGGCCTAGCCAGGTCTTAGCTTCCAGTTGGACAAGTTGTCGATCATGACCATCTCAACTTGTAATTGGTCAAGCTGTTGGCCACCACAGTCCTACCTTGCAGCCACAAGCCGACCAAGTTATGTAGGACGGAAGCTAATTCTTGCGGTCGGCTAAGCTACCGGCAGACGAGCTCTCCCAGATCAAGCCCGATGTTGGCGAGCTCGCCTAGGCCGAGCCCGATGTCGACGAGCTCGCCCAAGCCGACATCGGGCGATGTAGAGGGGGACGATCTTATCGGGAATCATGAAGATGAGGCAGGAACACGAAAGCTTGAAGAGGAGAGGAATGCTGGAGATTCACGTGGGAACACCGAAGCTTGAAGAGGAGAGGAATGTTGGAGATTCGCGTGGGAACACCAAAGCTCGGAGGGACCGTCGGTGGCATGGGAATGCACGGGGGAGGGGAATTAGCTGAAAACCCCTAAAAACGCAAAACTAGTGACGGAAGTTTAATTCCGTCATTAATTTAGATACCAAAATAAATTTCCATCGCTAAAATAAAAAATAGCAACAAAAGTTTATTTCCGTCGCAAATATAGCGATGGAATAAACTTCCATCGCTAAATCCTGTTACTCTTGTAGTGAAATTCTAGCTTTCACCTCGACCGTAATATTCTTATCCATAGGGATAAAGTTATCTAAAGGGGTGTGTTAATATCCGAAAGGATAAGTGCTCAACGACTGATGAAATTAAATCAATAATGACGATACCAAAAAGGATATATCTACTATCCGAAGAGATGTCTTATTAACCAAAAGGATATGTCAAAAGTATAAACGAGATAAAATCCACATCACCGTATTAAACTCCATCAGATCAAATCATCGATTCATCATCAGTTGACTGATCGGACTCAATTGTTGTATCAACACCATTACTCCACCCATAAAATCCAACAAAGTGAACTCACATATCACATCAATTATAATTGTGACTATATATATATATATATATATATATCAAAACAATGCTTACTTTGACACACAAACATACATACCTATATATATTACCAATAACACTACCGACCACTTTTACTGGACTCCATTGTATTTTCATTGTGGTTCAGAATTTTTGTACAATTATTAGGAAACCCGGAGCCTCTAGCATCTCCCATCTTAGGCTTTTTACCAACCCTACCAAATTGCTTTTTACCAACCCTACCAAATTTCTCAATCAAATACCATACCCTCCGACTATTATTAGTAGCCTCATCCTTTTCTATTTCACTGTGCTTGATAACTTCCATACGCCTGTTAGCAACTTCGGGAACTGACATCTGAGGAATTTTACCACTATCGCCTTGTAATCTGTAAATGAATCAAACATCAGTAAATAAATTTAATAAAAATTCATTTAATTATATTAGTTCAATACTATAAAATTAATTAAATAAATAAAGTTAAACAACTCATTAAATTAAATATTCATGAACAAAATTTATGAATTAGATTAATTAATCAATAAAAATAAGTTTAAAATCATTTTAAAAAATTAAATAATTAAATAAATTTAAAATGAGAGCTCTATAACATCTAA
Organism: Curcuma longa; assembly: GCF_044706935.1. Lineage (NCBI taxonomy): Eukaryota > Viridiplantae > Streptophyta > Magnoliopsida > Zingiberales > Zingiberaceae > Curcuma > Curcuma longa. The sequence continues at coordinate 4,731,603 of NC_133862.1, read as the reverse complement.
ATGAACCAAATTCAATTCAAATTTAAATCAAACTCAAACTCAAAAAAATAAATCAAATTAAACTTCATTTTAAACTCGACTTAACTTTTCTAAATTATCTTATCAAATAAACATGAACATTATAAAATTTAACTCACTTGAGTTATTTAGCTTCCATAAATTATTAAAAATTACCCTAAAAATAACTTTATAAATAAATTTTAATGTTAAAAAACAATTTTTTAAAATATTTATTATATTTGTAACTTCTTCATTACGTGAAAAGGATCACTGTGGGGAACCGTTAAAGCGGCGGATTCTACCTTAACAGTTTTCCTTTTGGCTCAGGGAGGTGTGTAATTGACTTGATCGCATCGCCTGCCTCATTTTGTAACTCCACTCTAAGCTTCTCCGGATCAAAGTAACCGAACACCATCACCGTCCAATCTATGTCTTCCCGCCATGTCTCGATGTCACCCGTTTCTTCAACACGTCAAGTTGCCAAAGCAGAGAGAGAGAGAGAGATCTTGATTAATTAAATGTCCATTGCATGATTTATCTTTTAAGCATTAAGCTAAGGGATCAGTCATATATATATACCTCGAAGCTTTTCTAAGACACCTTTTATCTTTTCCAAACAAATTTCTGAAGATTCAGCCTCAACTTTCAGTACTCTCTTCTGCCGCTGCTCCAAGAAAATATAACAAAATATTGAATAATATTAATCTGTAATTTTTGGAAATCTGAAATTGCATGATCAAGCCTTGGGAAATCAAAGAATTGAAGAATGCATGGTCAAAACATGGAAATCGAAGAGTTACTTCACTGCATGGTCAAAGAATGAATGCTTCATTGCATGATCAAAGTATGGGAAACGAAGAGTTATTTCACTGCATTGTCAAAGAACTCTTCTAAAACTTGTTAAGAGTTAATATAATTAATTATCTTTAATGTTAATGTGTCATGTTACATTCTGCATTATAAAACTAGAATATGTAAAACTTGTTAAGAGCTAACTGAGCAAGAAAAAAATTGTAAGAGTGTGTTGTAGGAACTTCCATTTCAATTTAAAATCTCATTTCTTTTTCATTTCTACGCTTTGCACCCAACACAAAAGACAGTAGTAGCTAGGGTTAATTATCATGAACCTTATTTAAACAAAACTCGATCGCTATTCGCTACTGTCAAATAACAGCTAAACAAACTAACTGATGGACTGTCAATCTCCGAAACAACTAAGTGCAGACCTATACGGATTCCTTAATTAACACACAAGCTACAATAATGCATCAAATACGCAGCTACATGCATGATTTCAGAAAGTCGGAGAGAATTTTAAGACGAGAAAGAACTCTTCACCTTCATCATCTCGTTACTAGTTGGCACAACGGGCTCTGAAGACGACTGAGAATCGCCCACCTTCTCCATTTCGTTAGTCGATGGATTAGAGGAAAGGGAGTGTCCTCCTTATTTATAGAATCATAATCTTAGAGGAGGAATTCAACTTCCTACTTAAGAAGACCGCGGTTTGACCCAGAACAGTTGAATAGGTATTAATTAATTAATTAATTAATTAAAGAGAAGAATAGATTGATTAAGTCAAGGAACTAAACCGCGGAGGGGCCACATCAAAACCAAGCTATTCGAGTTAATTCTTCAACAGTTTCTAGAAGGATGTGGAACTATTTATTAAGTTATTCAGCAGTTTCTAGTACTTGTCTGTAGAACAATTCCTTTCTATTCAGTTAAAATCTTTCATTAATGGTAATTGTTGATTTGAAAAAGAGATGATTTATAATTCCTATAATAGATTTACATTAAATTTAAATAATTTTAATCAAATTAATAAAAAAGTATTTTAATATAAAAAATATTCTATTTATAATTATATTTAACCGGTTATTTTAACACCCATCGATACATAGAGTAAATAGCCATCCTATTACATTTATAATATATTTATAATTATATTTAACCCACAAAAGATCAATTTATGATGAGAGTAAATCGAAAAACTGTAGTTGATCAATAGACATTATCTCGGCTTCGTCAAAATTCGATTTGCCCACTTCAATAACTTTATTCTATCTTAATTGCCTCAACTATACCCTGGAGTAATTTTAATTTTAATCTTTTTTCGAGCATTAGGAGGGAAGATAAGATCAGAAAATAAAAGTTAATCCTCATGTAGGAGGATATTTTCACAATTTCATTGGGATTCGATTCTTGCTCAATTTTGTAAATATACGATGTAGTGACCAACTAAACTATACTCTAGAGAGCTAAAATAGTTATTCTTATCTTAATTGCAAGTGAAATGACACCGTATTAATCATTTAATTATAATTGTGACTTTGACACCCAAACATACAAATATATAAAACCGGTGACTTTGGCACCCAAACATTCAAATATATAAAACCGGCATGCTCGAGCCATATTTTCTAATATCATTTTAAGCTATTGAGTCTCAAAGTAGTTATGGCCATCTAATCAATATATATATTATAAGGTAATTTCTATTATAAGTAGTTATTCATTACTTAGTGCATAGGTGATCATTCATAGTCATAAATTCTCAATTTGACTAGCAATTCAATATTTCTTTTTTGCATAACTTTATTGAGTATGAATTCTCCTTTTTCAACTTTGTATGTTTTTTTTGTACTTCTATTTTGTTAAAAAAGACTAACATTATTGATTTTCCTTAACCAGTTACATATAATTTGTTATTTTACTATGAGTTTGTTAGATGTATAACAATAATTTATATTTTACAGGTTGACTAGTATGAAGAAATAAATTGTAGACATTGTATTAACTCACTTGAATGTACAAGTTAAATTACCTTGTATCGTCTAGATTTAGCATGAACTTGATTCCTTTATGTTTGGATGTGAACGTGAATTTTACTGTTTGCTATGCAGAATGATTTATGATGGTTTTATGTTCCTTTGCTTGTAATTTTTATGTTATGTATGATTAAGAACTGTTAAGTGTGAAGGATTTATGTGGCATGTGCTGACATTTTAAGTTATTTAATGTTTTGTTAATCTTTGATTTTGATTTTGTATATTACATATTTATTTTTACAAGTGATTTTCATATTTTGTATGTAGTTGATTTTCATGTATTATAGGAGTTTTCATGAGCTCAAACTCGAGTTTAATTATGTGCTTAACGAGCTCGAACTCGAGCTTGTTTATCGATTTCAAAATAATATGTTAACGAGTCGAGCTCGAACTAAATTCGTTTAACTTTTAAACGCACTATTTTCGAATCGAGCTCGAACCATTCACGAATTATTTAATTTCATTATGAATCAAGCTCGAACTTAAACATTAAACCTCAAATCAAACTTGAGTTGAGTTCAAATTTAGAGAAAAATTAAACAAGTCAATCTCGAGCCTCTTTCTATTTAGTTCGATTCGGTTCGATTACATCCTAGAGCTACTGGTCTGGATCCGAATGAAATGATGGATTTCGAGACGGATACGAATTTGGTCAACTCCCCAATTAAAAGACTAAGGAAAATATAGACGCCACGGCCCCTCTTTCCGCCGTCGTTCTCCTCGTTGCTTCGATCGATCCATCTCCCCTTGCTCGTGTCGTGTTCCTCTCGATTCCATTATTCGTTAGTCCTACCGTCTCCGATTCGTTTTTTGGGGTTGATCCAGTGCCCTTTAATAGGAGGAATCGATTCAGGGTTCGAACAGAAGATGGAGCCGGTGGACATCCTGGGGAAATCGAAAGAGGACGTCTCACTGCCGAAATGTTAGTAATATGCTCTTTTGCATTTATTTTTCTATTTACACGGTGAATTATCGACATTTTGTATCAAGTATCTGGATTTTAGGATTGTTGGTTTTATTTATGCGTTAGGGTTTGGGAGGTGTTCGAAATTGCCCTAATTGGGCAATTGTTATTTGGAGAAAGGATAAGCATGAGTTAGTCTGTTGTTTCGTTTTGTGCAACTTTAGGAAGATGAGGGTTTTAGTGCAGATTTGGAGCTGTGGAGAAGCTTGGTCGTTTTTTCTTGGTTTATTTGCGAGATGTCATCGATTTTATGTCAAGTTACTTGGTGTGGAGCGTGTTACTAGGTTTAAATTTTGCCTTGCCTGTAAACTGTGCAAAGTAGCCGTGATATTAGTAAAAGGTATGTTAATCTTAGTTGCCTTATCAACTGGATATGTTCTTTTTAATCTTTTGTTTCTGTGTTTTTTTTTTTGGATTTTAACTGAAGTAATGAAGTTCATAGTCAACCATCCATTAAGTGTCAATGACTTTATAGAAGCCCAGTAATGTTGCACATCAAAGATCTGTCACTTTTATGATAGATTCTGGATAGTAGCTCCTGGGGAGAAACTTTTCCAACTTTATACTTTTTTCTCTCTCTATGATAACGTTGAATATTGCATCTGGCTTAAGGGGTAATGAATGTTATAGGAATTATTCAGGCTTCTTGATAAAGGAACTCGTTGAGGTTTTTAGACCAAACACAACCATCTATATTTCTTATTCATGTGTGAAACTTTGTAGACTCCTACACGAGCGACTATCAATAATATTCTCATGCTTGGTTTCAAAAGACACATATTCCAGTTGGAATCTAGTTTAGTATATGAAAATGAGTGATGATCCCATTGCAAATGTACCTTGTTCATGATATTTCTCTATTCTTGTTTAGTTGAAGTAACTCCTTAATCCTGTAAGCATGCTGAATATAGTTTGTAGCTTATTGGAGTGACTTTGAAATTTTTTGCTTGTTTCTTAATGGCTTGTGAATTTTGTTCCTAGTATCCAAAACAGGACCTGGTGCACACCAAACATATTTACATAGTTGAGTCCTTTGACTAACCAAAGCCCTGTTATGAGCTGGATTAATTTGGAATTAGAAACTTTTAGAATTTTTCAGGTTTTTTTGTTATGTTGAGTAATTGGTTTGATTGTTTTCATGACACACAAATAGAAGAGCAACTTGACCAGGCTCGAGGTTTTTTTTTCCTTATTTTTTTGTTCAAAAGAAATTAATGTGGCATGAGTCATTGTGATTGTTGCAGGGACTTTGTTTAATTTCCTCAAACATTGCAAGAGCCCACTATTCGCTTATTCAAACATGTACTTCATATGTTTAAGAAAGACTGCATGCATTAGATTTTTGTGGAAATTGTTGTCTGTTTCTTACAAATGGATTTTACCTTTTTTTTTGTCATCTTTTGACTAAATCAATCCTCTTGGATTCTGTTTCTGTACGATCACTTTGGTTAAGTATCCTGATCTTGCATTTGGATTATTTTCAGCCACAATGTGCAAGATTATAAAGGAGATGTTACCACCTGATGTTCGTGTCGCTAGAGACACCCAAGATCTTCTTGTGGAGTGTTGTGTAGGTATTTGGAATCTTAAATCTAGTCTATTCATTTCTTTGCTTTCATGTCACTGCTAATTGTAATCTTTGTCTGTATTGTAAAACATAAGAAAGGTGTCTACAAAGACATTGGCATGCTAGTATTTTAAAATTGACAAATTGTTGGTGGAAGGAAAGCATTTTATGTTTTTACTAGAAATATGGAATATATATGGGTGGTAGTTATTAATGACAATAGTAAGTATCCAGAGAGGGCCTAAGTTGTATATTTCTTTGAAACATGAATTTGGAAACAATAATTAATATGTTATGAGTTGTTATGTGAAGTTCAAATGAAGCTAAAGCAATCCACGAACATGCTTGTGGATATTTGAATGTCACTTCTTAGTTCCCATACCCTTTCACTATCAACCACCAAGTGCTTGTATGTGTTGGCATTTCTTTGTGTTCACAGTTAGTTTTAGTTCTATCAACTGTATTAGATTGAATGAACATTTGAAGAATGGAATCTTGACTACATTATAAATTGGTAAGGTAATAGCTGAGTACTAGCACCCAAGATTGATGGTAAGCCATGTAGGGATCATTTGCCACTAACTAAATAATAGTAGCCTTCTCCTGTTGACTCGTCGAAGTGTTGCTAAGGGTTATATTATTTTCTGTTGATGCTAGCCGTTGACAACATGTTTTAGAGAAACATGAACTAAGGGGACAAGAAGCCACTTTAAGCAATTCACTCGCCTATTCTTATGGTGTTGAGTTGCATCAATGGCGCTCATCCTCCTTAATCCTTCTAAGCCAACATGACAAGTGTAAGGTATTTATATTACAGAAAAGAAATTCTACTTTCATTTTTTTCCTGGTTGATTTGATTCTGTTTGTCTACTTTCTAAAGGTTGGTTCTCCTTGTCTTGGTTATTATCAATCATATACTGATTTTTTACTCTAGGAAAAGAAAACCCATCAAAAAGTAAACCTGACTCATTAAATTGGATCTGCCTCGTTAAGTCAAGCCCATGTTAATACAAAATGTTTATGACTAGAGAGAAGTGGAGAGGTCAAAGAAGGTTAAATTTAAGGTTTGACAGCATGATAAAAGAAGATTTGCTTCATTGAGACTTACAGTCAACAAGAAGGGTGGAGTTCACAACCAACAATGGGATAAGAACACATCTTGTTGCATTCACACCTAGTTGAGGGCTACTAAATAAGCATCTTATCATGACAAAATCGTCTTACTCTGCCTTGCTATTAACAAGGGAATGCAATTGATAGGATCTGTCCTATTGTGTGTAGTTCATTTCAATTCTAATGAACTGAAACCAATATGATTTTGTAATTGTTTTTTATCAATGTATGCGATGTTTTTTTCTAGTGAATCATGACAATCAGATTCTGTCAATCATATTGCGCTATTAAAGAAGGTGTATACTATATAATACATATTTCAGGATGTAAAAGACTTCAAGTTGGGTAGGTATTTTTTCTAAAACCAATTCTATATATATTTTTTAATTGGATCTTACTATTCACGTTTTGAAATTTAGCATAAAGATTCATGTTATGAATCTTAAATTGGCATTCTTGCTGAATGCCTTAAACACAACCTTTCTTCAATCAGGATTCATATTATCAGATGTTTTAACTATGGTTGTTAAATGGACATGTTGCTTTCTTATTCTGTCTGTTTTACTGATTAACTTTTATTTCTTATTTTAATTTGCAGAATTTATCAATTTAATTTCTTCTGAATCCAATGATGTATGTAATCGTGAGGACAGGCGGACAATTGCACCAGACCATGTGCTCAAGGCTTTGGAGGTTGTTCAAATTTGTCAGCTTCCACATCTATATAATTTTTATCATCATTTTGTTTATTAATTTGAATTGTCTCCATTTTCTCTTTTTGGTCAGAAATTTTCTCCATTTTGTTCATGAACCTTCTTAATGGTGTATTACTCTTGTGTACAAGGATGGCAAGAAGTTTACAGGAAGATATGTACTCATTTTAGTAGTCATCAAAAGCTGCTATTCTAAGTTGGCAGAGTTTGGGGTAGTTGAGTGTGTGCGCGTGTGTGAGTTGAGTGTGTGCACTTGTGTGCTAGAATTCAAATGTTTTTTCTTGTCTTTCTGATCCCCTCAATGCAAACATGCAGATGCAGTGTTTCCAGTAGCACTTGGATTTATAGATACCAAATTGTCAACATGATGTCCACACTCTTTTCTATTACTAGGCTGTGTGATACTCTAACCATTTAGATGGATAGGCTACATAAATCTTTTCTCCTTGAGTTTTTGTAGGATGTTTCCTTCGTTAGATCCAGAATTTCATTTCTCTTCATGTTAATACGTCATTAGCCATCCATTGGATGGGTAATTGTGGTGCCAAATTCTCTGTTGACAGAACTGCATATCGTTTGCTGTTTAGGTGTCTTAATGTAGATATCTGTTTACATTTTTTTCTTCTAGATATTGCAATTACCCATAGAACACCTGTGCTTGCTGCAATGACCATATACTTGATCAAAGAGTTCTTTTTTGTAAGTTCAGTTACTAGTGCCTTGTGATCGAAGTCTTGCAGAAATCCAGCATCTGGTATCTGGAGAGGCTGGTTTCTAAGCTAAACGCTAGTTTTAAACCTAGTTATTAAACTGTTATTTTCATTGTTTCCTCAATCAGGTTCTTGGCTTTGGTGAGTACATTGAAGAAGTTTTTGCTGCATATCAACAACATAAACTGGAAACTCTGGTTTGCTATATCAAACACCTTTTGTACTTCAACACTTTACTCCAAAATTATTTTTACCTATATCTTCAATGTATGTGGAGCAGGACTCACCAAAAGGTACTAAATTTGGTGGTATGGAGATGACGGAGGAACAAGCTGCAGCAGAGCAACAGAGGATGTTCGCTGAGGCCCGTGCGAGGATGAACAATGGAGTGAGCTCACAAAAGACGTCAGAATCCGATCCCACTCTTGAGAACTAATCAAGTCATACTCGAAGGATTATGTAAAGCATCCTTAAAAGTGGCACAATTTGAGCTATTTGCAGTCTGACTCCAGTTTGTATAACTGGTTATTTACTATGACAGAATCATCTGATATGTAGCAGTATTGTTTATAAAAGCCAGAATATTCTTCTCATTTCTTGTGTGCGCCAGCTATTGTTCAAATTTGATTGCTTGAGCTGCAAATGCTTCTTTCATTGCAGCTACGCACACAGTTTTTTTTCTTTATAGCAACTCAACTCACCTCAGCCACTGGCGTTATTCAAATTACTCAACTGGGCCTCACATGAATGTCCTGTAACCTCAGATAGATTTAGTGAAGGATAAAGCATAACTGACCATATATGAAGCCGAAAGATACTTTGATTTACTTTTTCACAAATGATCATGAGGTCACGTGGAATCGTTGGGACGACAAATTTTAATTTTTGTTAAAGTTATAAAATTATCACTTCCCTCACTGAAGTCCGTAACCTCAAATAAATTAGTGGAGGATAAAGCAAAACTGGTGGAGCCAAAAGATATATGCAGATTACGAAACTGAATCATATATATCACTTCCAAGTTTTCAACTGGTTCCATGAAATACTTCAGCACAGGTATAAATTACCAATATCAAAAGGCTAAGCATACCACTCAATTGCTGATAATTTATCAGGCACTCACCAGCCAGCATACCAAATCTGCTGTTCTAAATGGAATACAAATCTCTCTGTTGCTTTGAGGTAGGATTGCAGGTAACAACTGTTTCTCGCCTGCTTTTGTAGAAATTATTAATTTTTTTACAATAAATAAGAGATATTTTCTAACAGATAAGAAAGAGTTATTCCGTGCATGTTCAATAATAGGATAGTTATTTCACTGATCTTATACTATTTATAACAAATTTAAAATATTATTTTTCATGTCTGATTTGTATTTAAAAATTTATTACTTGAGTACAACATTTAAAATTGATGTTTGAGAATATGGATATATTTAGAAGCATTATCCGATATACATAATTCCATGTCATTTCGAGTTATTTAGGTCCATCAATCAATTTTGGATAAAACTGATGATAGATCTTAACTATTCAAAAAATTAAAAATTTATATCTTCAGAAAAAGAGAAGTTTAAGGATCTCAATTGTGATGGACAATTTATATCTTTAGAAAAAGAGAAGTTTAAGAATCTCAATTGTGATGTCCATCAGTACGTATCATTACCGTATTATTTATAATAAGCTTCTGACATCATTTTTCATGTCTGATTCATATTCAAAAATTCATTATTTTTAATATGGTGTACCTACTTATGTTTGTGGATACATTCACGATTATTGTCTGAGCATATATGATCTAGTTCCATGTTATTCTGATTTTTTTATATCCATTAATCACTTTTAAACGAAATCAATTAATGGACCTAGAGAGCTCAGAATGATATGAAATCAAATCTTATGTGCTCGGGTAGTACTCCTGAATGTATCCATATTCTAAAATACTAATTTAATACACCGTATTAAGAATAACGAATTTTTCATCGAAAACTTTTTAATCGATTTAAACAATAAAAAATAATTGATTACTACAATGTAGTATCAATTAACGTTAATGTTCATGGTTACAATAACATACCGAATCGATTACTATAATGTAACAATCGATTAAATTTTATTTTTTAATAGAGGGATAAAATCCATATTGGATATGTGATTTGGTAATTTTGAAATTTATCTACGTGATGAGTATTTTAAAATTTTGACAACGTTGTTCAATAAATTATTAAATATTTTTTGTCAATAAATGAGAAATAAATATGATATTTTCTAATAGGCAAGAAATAGTTATTCCGTGCATGTTCAACAGGATAGTTATTCCGTGATTAATCAGTATCACCGACGTATTATTTATAATGAACTTTCGATATCATTTCTTATGTCCGATTCGTGTTCAAAAATTTACTATTTGAATACAATGTATAAAATTTATGTTTGGGGACATGGAAACATTTAGAAGCATTCGAGCATGATCCGGCTAGTTATCACTCATCCAAAAGGATAAGGACGACGACCAAGTTCCCAAACTTAGCCCCCTAAAATCCTACATATTAATGCACAAGACCGTCGGATGAAGATCGGCAAATCTGAACCATTGGATATTCGAAAACCCTCAAAGATTATCTTTACCACATTAATAGCGCATCAATAGTCAATCACACGCGCCAATCTCCATAGATGACGCTCCACCTGATACTATATAAACCCCACAGGTATGAAGAAAAAGGGGCGTCTCCTCTCTCTCTCTCTCTCTCTCTCATTTTATACACGTATGTTATTTCTTTCCTTCTTTTTCTATTCTAACTTGAGCGTCGGAGTGGCTTGCCGGGGTCCCACCCCGACACCATTCTAACCCTCCTTCTGAGTACTTTTCAGGTCCTGTCATCTCCCCCGACGATTCTTTTCGAGGAACGTGGACGTCAGCAGTTCTGAACCGGCGTTTAACCATCCACGGAGAATTAGCCGGAACAAATGGCGCCGTCTGTGGGAACACTGAGCTGAGACGCTGGATGGTTACATCGGAAGAATTGATGACAATCATGGCTTCGTCAGAAAGAAAAACTACGACGATCTGAATTTTCTCCCCTCGATCCTCCTAGTAACAGCAAAAAACTTCCTTCGTCAAAAAGTTAAGTATTCAGAAATTTATTTTATTTCTATTTCTATTAGACCTGTCAGATAAAACCCTAACACGTAGATCATCTTTTTCAATATTCCCTTTTTTGAATTTCCTTCTCTAAATCCTTTTAATAGCGGCGTTAAAAAAAAAAAACTCCGCCGTCACTTTCCGTTCTCTCAATCTGTTGGATTGACGATGGAAGAAAGAGAAGGAGATGGAGCCGAACACGATGGCGAGGAGCGGCGGAACGATCGGCGCTGGTCCAAGTAGGGATGACAATTAGACCCGGACCCGATGGGGAATCCGTTCCCCGATCCCATTTTGACCGGGGAATCCCCGAATCCGAGAAAGCGGGGATGGGGATGGGGAATCCCCGAATCTCGGAAAGTGGGGATGGGTCGGGGATGGTATTCCAAAAATTCCCCGTCCCCATCCCCGAACCCGACTTTGATAATTTCATTCATTGAGATTCATTAATTTGATTATATCCTTATATCAAATGAAAAAATAAGTCATATTGATAATTACTTGTTTGAATACTATAGTTTCATTATTTCTAAAACAAATAATATTTTCTTTTTTTAATTAATAAAAAAGTAATAAATTTTAAAAAATACTTTTTAAATATGTCATGATGGGGACTCCTATTCCTGTAAGATCTGTAGCCTCTCGCGCTTGGAATGAGCAAGGGGAGGCCGAGCACCGTGCCTTGGCCTCGGCGCTGGCGAGTAGGAAGGCAGCGACCGTGCTTGAATTCTACTCCCCAAAGTGCCGCCTTTGCAACTCCCTGCTCGATCTAGTACTCTGGATTGAAGAGAAGAACTCAGACTGGGTGAGCTTCGTCCTCGCCGACGCGGAAAACGAGATGTGGCTCCCTGAGCTCCTACATTATGACATCAAATATGTTCCTTGCTTTGTTCTGGATAAGCATGGAAGAGCATTAGCTAAGACAGGAGTTCCTGCCAGCCGATTACATGTCATTGCAGGTCTTTCACATCTCTTTTCTGTGAGAAGAAAGAGAAGAGGAGGAGATCGCCAAATTCTTCGCTCTCTAAAATGAAAAAGCTTCTCATTTTAATTTGCGTGCATTATTATTTTTCTTGGATTTTCACTCGTCGTCTAATTGCCTTTTCATCTGGTTGGCAGAGTACTTAGCAGTTCTTCTTCCTCGTTTTCTCTTAGATTCCCTAATTAATGCCATGGAAGCACACTAATTAATACTATGAATGCAGGAAGTTTTTCTTTGTCATCTTCGATTGCTGTAGGGGTTCGATCACCGTCTCGCCCGGCGCGGCGGCGTCAAACACATCAGCGGACTCATCTATGAGGAAACCCATGGCGTCCTCAAGATCTTTTTGGAGAACGTCATACACGACGCCGTCACCTACACCGAGCATGCCTGCCACAAGACAGTCACCGCCATGGACGTCGTCTATGCCCTAAGCACCAGAGAGGAATGCAACGCACGATTCAAGAAATAGAAGCAAAGGACCACTCACCCTTTGCAAATCCATGAGGATGACTTTTATTGGTATTTCGAACTTCACTGCCTTGGTTTCTCTCCTCTGCAAATCCATGAGCACGGCTAGGAAGATAGCGACACTTGATGTTGTAAGGTCCATTCTACTTCCAAGAAACTCAATATGACGGATGAGGATCAATTTAAAATCCCATGGAATGCTCATCAGACAAGATAAGTCATTCATTTTTCATTACCTTATTTATTTGCGACAATCACTCAATAGTCGATATATTTGATGGAAAAAAATAATAATTTTCATATCTATAGTCGGTATAAACATATCTATCATGATTATCTTTTGACTAAACTATCATATACATATTTCTAGAGAGCTGCATGTTAAAATTTTCATTCATTTTTTCTATGAGAATTTCATCACTTCCTATATGTTTCGGCTTTTCATTTGCTAGCATCAATTCTTCCTATGTGAATTTCATCACTTCCAAGTTCCGGCTTTTCATTTGCTAGCATTAATTTTTCCTATGTGAATTTCATCACTTCCTATATGTTTCGGCTTTTCATTTGCTAGCATCAATTTTTAAACATGTTCCGGTGAATTAACAATCGCATGGGAGCAAATCACATGGCCTTCCGAGCTCTGCGTTCACCGACATGGCCTTACGACAGGTTGGAACTCCGAACTCCGTGCTCGATGACTTAGTCTTACGACAGGCTGAACTCCCGAGCTCTGCGATCGCCAACAGAGCCTTACGACAGGCCGGAACTCCGAGCTCCGTGCTCGATGACTTAGCCTTACGACAGGCTGGATTCCCAAGCTCCGCGCTCTCCAACATGGCCTTACGACAGATCGAAACTCCGAGCTCCGTGCTCAATGACTTAGCCTTACGACAGGCTGGATTCCCGAGCTCCGCGCTCCCCAACATGGCCTTACGATAGGTCATAACTCCAAGCTTCGTGCTCGATGACTTAGCCTTACGACAGGTTGGACTCCCGAGCTCTGCGCTTTCCAACATGGCCTTACGACAGGTCGGAACTCCGAGCTCCATGCTCGATGACTTAGCCTTACGACAGGCTGGATTCTCGAGCTCCGCGCTCTCCAACATGGCCTTACGACAGGTCGAAACTCCGAGCTTCGTGCTCGATGACTTAGCCTTACGACAGGCTGGATTCCGAGCTCCACGCTCTCCAACATGGCCTTACGACAGGTCGGAACTCCGAGCTCCGTGCTCGATGACTTAGCCTTACGACAGGCTGGACTCCCGAGCTCCGCGCTCTCTCCAACATGGCCTTACGATAGGTCGGAACTCCGAGCTCCGTGCTCGATGACTTAGCCTTACGACAGGCTGGATTCCCGAGCTCCGCGCTCTCCAACATGGCCTTACGACAGGTCGGAACTCCGAGCTCCGTGCTCGATGACTTAGCCTTACGACATGCTGGATTCCCGAGCTCCGCACTCTCCAACATGGCCTTACGACAGGTCGAAACTCCGAGCTCCGTGCTCGATGACTTAGCCTTACGACAGGCTGGATTCCCGAGCTCTGCGCTCTCCAACATGGCCTTACGACAGGCTGGAACTCCAAACTCCGTGCTCGATGACTTAACCTTACGACAGGCTGGACCTCCGAGCTCCGTGCTCGATGACATTGCCTTACGACAGGTCGGACCTCCGAGCTCCGTGCTCGATGACATTGCCTTACGACAGGCCAGACCTCCGAGCTTCGCGCTCGATGACATTGCCTTATGACAGCCCAGTCGCAGATGGCTCAGCAGCTCTGATAGCTCAGCAGCTCACACAGCTCTGTCAGCTCAGCAGCTCTGTTAGCTCAGCAGCTTAGCCAGCCAAGCAGCTCTGTCAACTCAGCAATTCTATTAGCTCAGTCAGCTCGGCAGCTCAGTCAGCTCTGTCGCCTCAGCAGTTCTATTAGCTCAGTCAGCCTTGTCAGCTCTATTAGCTCAGTCAGCTCAGTCAGCTCTGTCAGCTCATCTGCAATTCTGTTAGCTCGGCAGCTCAGTCAACTTTGTCAGTTCCGCAGCTCTGTTAGCTCAGCAGCCTAGTTTCTCGACCTTACTTGGCCTCAACCCGACTCGGTCTCGGCCTCACCTAACTCGGCCTCGGCCTCACTCAATTTTGGCTTCACTCAGCCTCAACCTCAGTCTCAGTCTCGGCCTCGGTCTTACTTGGCCTTAACCTGACTCGACCTCGGCCTTGGCCTCACTCGGCCTCACCCGGCCTCGACCTCGGTCTCAACCTCGGCCTCGACCTCTGATCTCGGCCTCGGCCTCACTTTACTCAACTTCGGCCTCACTTGGCCTCAACTTCGGCCTCACTTGGCCTCAACTTCGGCCTCACTTGGCCTCGATCTCGGTCTCAACCTCGGCCTCGGCCTCACTTTATTCAACTTCGGCCTCACCCGGCCTCAATCTCGATCTCGGCCTCGGCCTCACTTTACTCAACTTCGGCCTCACTCGGCCTCGACCTCGGCCTCGACTTGGCCTCAACCTCGGTCTCGATCTCGGCCTCACTTTATTCAACTTCGGCCTCACCCGGCCTCAACCTCGATCTCGGCCTCGACCTCACCTTACTCGGTCTCGGCCTCGGCCTCACTTTACTCAACTTCGGCCTCACCCGGCCTCGACCTCGATCTCGACCTCGACCTCGGCCTCGGCCTCGGCCTCACTTTACTCAACTTCGGCCTCAACCCGGCCTCAACCTCGGTCTCACTTTACTCAACTTCGGCCTCACCCGGCCTCGACCTCGGTCTCGACCTCGGGCTCGACCCCGATCTCGGCCTCGGCCTCACTTTACAACTTTGGCCTCACTCGGCCTCGGCCTCGGTCTCGGCCTCGGCCTCACCTTACCAGCTTCGACCTCACTCGGCTTCGACCTCGGCCTCGACCTCGGTCTCGGCCTCGGCCTCACTTTACTCGACTTCGGCCTCACTTGGTCTCAAACTTGGCCTCGACCTCGGTCTCGACCTCGGCTTCGACCTCGGTCTCGACCTCGGCCTCGATCTCGGTCTTGGCCTCGACCTCACTTTACTCGATTTCGGCCTCACCTTCAACCTCGGTCTCGGCCTCGGCCTCGACCTCGATCTCGGCCTCGGCCTCACTTTACTCAACTTCGGCCTCACTTTACTCAACTTCGGCCTCACCCAGCCTCGACCTCGGTCTCGACCTCGGCCTCTCTCGACCTCGATCTTAGCCTTGGCCTCACTTTACTCAACTTCGGCCTCACCCGGCCTCGACCTCGGTCTCAGCCTCAACCTCGATCTCAGCCTCGGCCTCACCTTACTCGGCCTCGGCCTTACTCGGCCTTGACCTTGCTCGGCCTCGATTTTGCTCGACCACTACCTCACTCGAGCCTGACCTCACTCGGCCTCGCCTCATCTTACTCGGTCGCGACCTCACCTTACTTGGCCTCGACCTTACTTAGCTTCGGCCTTACTCAGCCTTGACCTCGGCCTCGATCTTGCTCGATCGGCCGTTACCTCACTCGGTCCAGACCTCACTCGGCCGCTCACCTTACTCGGTCTCGACCTCACCTCGACCTCGGCCTCGGCCTTACTTAGCTTCGGCCTTACTCGGCCTCGACCTCACTCGGCCGCTCACCTTACTCGGGCTCGACCTCACCTTACTCGGCCTCGGCCTTACTTAGCTTCGGCCTGACTCGGCCTCAACCTCACTCAGCCTCGACCTCACTCGACCGCTCACCTTACTCGGCCTCGACCTTACTTAGCTTCGGCCTGACTTGGCCTCAACCTCACTCGGCCTCGAC
Source organism: Curcuma longa (assembly GCF_044706935.1). Lineage (NCBI taxonomy): Eukaryota > Viridiplantae > Streptophyta > Magnoliopsida > Zingiberales > Zingiberaceae > Curcuma > Curcuma longa. The sequence continues at coordinate 4,715,330 of NC_133862.1, read as the reverse complement.
CTCACTCGGCCGCTCACCTTACTCGGTCTCGACCTCACCTTACTCGGCCTCGACCTCGCTTGGCTTCGACCTTTCTCGACCTCAACCTCACTCGGCCTCAACCTCAGCCTCAGCCTGACTTAGCTTCGGCTTTACTCGGTCTTGACCTTGACCTCGGCCTTGGCCTCAGCCTGACTTGGCTTCGGCTTTACTCGACCTCGCTCGACCTCGGCCTCCCTCGGTCTCGGCCTTACTCGGTCTCAGCCTGACTCGACATTGGCCCCACTCAGCCACTCTACCTTTCGGCCTCACTCTGCCTTACTCGACCTCGATCTCATTTGGTCTCGGCCTCGCTCGACCACTCTGTCACTCAACAGCTCGGCAACTCTGCCATTCTATCAACTCATCCACTCATCCAAATCTTTCAACCACTCATCCTGGCCATCTCGTCTCGACCACCTCAAGTTCGGCGCCTCATCTCAACAGCTCAGCACCAATATGGTAAGCGAGACGATTAGATCATTATACATAGTCCAGTCAGTCGGACTACGCCTCCTTCGACTAGACTTGGAGGGGAGGCTTCTGATCCGGCTAGTTATCACCCATCCAAAAGGATAAGGACGACGACCAAGTCCCCAAACTTGGCCCCCTAAAATCCTGCACATTAATGCACAAGACCGTCAGATGAAGATCGGCAAATCTGAACCATTGGATATTTGAAAACCCTCAAAGATTATCCTTACCACATTAATAGCGCATAAATAGCCAATCACACGCGCCGATCTCCATAGATGACGCTCTGCCTGATACTATATAAACCCCGCAGGTATGAAGAAAAAAGGGGCGTCTCCTCTCTCTCTCTCTATCTCTCTCTCATTTTATACATGCATGTTATTTCTTTCCTTCTTTCTCTGTTCTAACTTGAGCGTCGGAGTGGCTTGTCGGGGTCCCACTCCGACACCATTCTAACCCTCCTTCTGAGTGCTTTTCAGGTCCTCTCATCTCCCCCGACGATTCTTTTCGAGGAACGTGGACGTCAGCAATTCTGAACCGGCGTCTAACCATCCACGGCGAATTGGGGTCCCGCTAGACTGAATCACTACCGGTTAGTTTGACACGCAGAGTAGGGCGATCGAGGTCAATTTGATATGACATTTTTTTCTTTAACGACACGGATACAACCCAAGCTAAGTTAGATCAATTACGATGGAGGCCAATTTACATCAGTATCTTTCACTGTGGCAATGGCAATAATGGCATTGGCAAGGCGATCTTCTTTGGCACTAGAACAATATTGAATAGCATTTTTATTCCAGAGAAACAATATAGAAAATAATTAATTTTTATCTTAATCAACAAGTGGATTCACACCACATCGATTATAATTGTGACTTTGACACGCAAACATACAAATATATCAAAACATTAATGCTGACTTTCACACACAAACATACAAAAAAGTCCACCATGGATCCCTAAAATTGGATTAAATTCATTAGAGATCCAACCACAAACAATAGAAATATTGAGTTGTTTAGTCTTCGATCTTTTATTTAGATCTTATCTTATATTATATATTTTATATAGATCTTATCTTATATTATATATAATATAAATAAGATCTAAACAATACATATTATATAAAGTATAAGAAACATAAACAAATATGTAAATACATAGTATATATAGGATGTTTGTTCTTTTTTTTTATTCGGTAATCAGCCCAATTTTTTTTTAGAAAAAGATTAGGCCGACTTTAATTGCAATTGATTAGGAGAACAAATAGGAATCATTGAGTTATGCACACTTAGTTTTTCTCTTTATTTGGCTTATCTAGTAGTTCGAATTCGATCTCTTTCCATACTTCACAAGCAACGGCTAATTGAGGGCTCCATTTGCTAGCTTTACAGTTAATTTCATTACCTTCACGAGCAACATTACATTCCTCATTATGAGTTTGTACACACGCTTTTAATGCCACCCTATTAGCTATTGCACTAGGTGCATTTTCCTAAGGGTGTCCTAGAGTTCCTCCTCCAAAATGTAGTATGGAATCATCCCCAAAGATTTAGCGTAGGCATATGCCAAACATGAATACCCTTTGAACGGATATAACACCTGGCATAGAAACCCAATCTTGAGTGAAGAAAATACCACGGCTTCGATCTTTTTCAATAAAATCATCACGTAATAAATCAACAAAATCTAAAGTGATTTCGCATGCCCTTTTCGGTTTATCTACTACTGTACAAGCGTGAAAATAATCTCCACTAGACATACATAATGCTTTAGCTAGTATACAGAAATGCATGCCATGATTTTTTTTTATCTATCAATAATTGCATGCATTGCGCAATGGATGTGAAGAAGTAGGCCATTGTCATGGCAATAATGAGCCAAATTAGTATTTGCAGTGAATCCATCAGTTAAGTAATCATGCATTACAATATGAGTCCTAATTCTTTGGTAAATATGATCCTTTTTGTCATATCTTCACATGTACCTATAGTAGTATTCAAGTAATGCCCTTTAATTTTATCTGTTTTGGCATGTGCTTTATAAATTGCTTCAGCACAAAATAGGAAACAGTCTCTCCAACACATACATGGTTATGAGTTTATGTTTTCATCAATTTTGGAAAAATCAAGCCCACCACGTAGATACTTATAAACTATTCTATCATAGTTTTCTTTGTAGATAATCCCAATTTTGGTTTAATAGTACATCCTAATAGGGGACGACCATACTTGTTCAACTTATCTCTTTCAACCTGAATGACATGAGGTGAGCCTTGGAAAGTTTTGGAATAGGAAGCGGGAATTGACAGATCCTCCATACGTAGTGCTCGTAAGGCTTTGAAACCAAACACATTACCCACTTATTGAACAGGGTTTATGGTCGGTCTATGACCTTTGGATGCCAAAGGCGTCCTTGTGGTGATCTCGCAATTCTTACGGGGTGGAGACGACGAGGTTGGTCCATGAATTTTCTTTCCTTTTGCCACATTTCAGTCAAAGGGTTGAAGGAAGATAGTGGATCAAGCTATTCGTAAGGGTCAACTTAATCCTCTTCCTCAAAGATCCCAGATGAGGGAGTCCTAGGGGAGCCATGGACTCCAACTATCGTCCATGTACGATCTATACTAGATCTGATCAACTGTCCATCCTATCTCCTCTACGTTGTTGACAACCCATTTTTTTTATTTCAGTAGAGTCTTTCAACTGCATGTTTCGATTCTCTTCACCATTACATAGAAAAAGTGAGCCACCGATTTCGGTACAAGATACCATCATTACTGCTTGAACAATTAGACATCCAACCTCAGTAGCTTTTTGTTCAATTTCTCGTGGAGTCAAATTCTCATTAGTACGAGTCTAGGGGAATGACTCCTTGGCCCTTGATTTCCATATAAAGAACACGCCGAGTATAAAGTTCCTCTTTAACCTCTATTCTGATTGATTGGTTACTTAAAAAAAGTGAGCCACCGGTTCAGATACAAGATACCATTATTACCACCTGAATAATTAGACATCCAACCTTAGTAGCTTTTTGTTCAATTTCTCGTGGAGTCAAATTCTCATTAGTACAAGTAAAGGGAATGACTCCTTGGCCCTTAATTTCCCATATAAAGGACACGATGAGTATAAAAATCTCTCTTTAACTTCTATTCCAATTGATTGGATATCTCTCATAAGGAACCAAAGGATGATGTGATGATTTATTCTAGGAAATCTCCAACGAAAAATACACATTCTTCCCTCTTTTCCATCGAATCGGCCATAACCGCTACCTACATTCCACGAAATAATGCACCACAAATAGTAGCTGATGAACAAACTCGTGATCCCATAAAAAGACATCACAACCCCTTGAGGAAAAACAATAATTTACTGAGATGGAAATACAGAGAACAATATAATTATCTTGGAAGGTCCAACCACTAACCACAAAGAATCCTAGTAAACCTAAAAAAAAAATACAAGCCCAACAAAAATTACTTATTTTTTGAGATTCCATTATAAGTTCTATCCATATATGTTCTGATCGCCAATTCATAATATACTGCATTGTGTTTTACTGGACTCCATTGTTTTTTCACTGCGATTGAGAATTACCTTAGGATTATCAAAGACTTCAGCTGTTGGTATCTTAGGGAACTCGGAGCCTCTTGCATCTCCCCTCTCCAGATTATTGGCCATAATTCCACTAAAAATTATAAATAAAAAAAAATCACTTCGTGCATAAATTTAATGTGTTAAAAATAAAGTTTTAATATTTATTTTATTTGTAACTTCACCATTACCAGGTTCGCCATTGACTATTGTTACTATGCTCCATTGGTTTTTCACCATGATAGAGAATTTCTGTACGCCGGTCATCCGAATTCGGGAATTGGCATCCTAGGAATTTTAGCAGACGATGCCCTCCTTCCGCATCCTTGAATAAAACATTCATGAATAACTTAGTAAAAATTTTATTTATATTCATTAAATATAAATAAAATTAATTAATTAAATAAATTTAAATAATTTATTAAACTAAATAAATTAATTTATGATATATATTCAACTCATTAATATTGATGAATAAATTAAATTTATGAATCATATTCATCAATAAAATTTTCATCAAATAAATAAATAAATTTATATTATCAAACTTAATAATCAATTAAAAAAATTTAAAAATATAAAATTTTCAAACAAATTCGAATAATATGACTAAACTCAAATCAAGTTCAAATTAAACTCAAACTTATAGAAAAGAAATCAAGTCAAACTTAAATGATCATTTCAAAAATTTAATTTATTTTAAATTTAATTTGACTGGTCTAAATTATCTTATCAAATAAATCTAAATATCATAAAATTTAACTTTTTGTTCCATGGTCATAAATCTATTAAAAATTATATATATATATATATATATATATAATCACTTTATTAATAAATTTTAATGTTGAAAATCAATTTTAAATATTTATTTTATTTCTAACTTATTCATTACCCGTGAAGCTGCAGACTGTGATGGAGAAATTCATTACCTATGACCACTGTCTTAGTTGGGTCTGTAATTGACTTGATGGCATCGCCGGCCTCATTTTGTAACTCCATTCTAAGCTTCTCAGGATCAAAGTAACCCAACACCATCACCGTACCATCTGTCTTTTCAGACCATGTGTCGATGTCACCCGTTTCTTCAATACATCAAGTTGCCAAAGCCAAAGCAGAGAGAGAGAGAGAGAGAATTTAATTAAATGTCCATTGCATGATTTATCTTTTAAGCATTAAGCAAGGGATCAGTCATATATATATATATACCTCGAAGCTTTTCTAAGACACCTTTTATCTTTTCCAAACAAATTTCTGAAGATTCAGCCTCAACTTTCAGTACTCTCTTCTGCCGCTGCTCCAAGAAAATATAACAATTAAAATACGTAGTAGCTAGCTAGGGTTAATTAATTATGCATGAACCTTATTTAAACTTAAACAAAACTCGATCGCTATCGCTACTGTCAAATAACAGCTAAACAAACAAACTAACTGATAGATAACATCAAATCTACGCTTCATATATGGATTTAGTTTCAATTAACGCACAAGCTACAATATATACATCAAATACGCATTTTACATGCATGATTTCAGAAAGTCGGAGAGAATTCTAAAAGACGAGTTAAAGAACTCTTCACCTTCACCTGCATCATCTCGTTACTAGTTGGCACAACGGGCTCTGAAGACGACTGAGAATCGCCCACCTTCTCCATTTCGTTAGTCGATGGATTAGAGGAGGAAAGGGAGTGTCCGTCCCCTTATTTATAGAATCATATATCTTAGAGGAGGAATTAAACTTCCTACTTAATTGAAGAAGCTAAGCGGTTTGACTCAGAACAGTTGAATATATAGGTATTAATTAATTAATTAATTAGAGAAGAAAAGATTGATTAAGTCAAGGAACTAAAACGCGGAGTGGCCAGCATCAAAACCAAGCTATTCGTGTTAATTATTCAACAGTTTCTAGAAGGATGTGGAATATTAATTTATTAAGTTATTCAGCAGTTTCCTGGAACTTGTGTGTAGAAAATTAAAATTCCTTTCTATTCAATTAATCTTTCACTAATCGTAATTGTTGATTTGAAAAAGAGATGATTTATAACTCCTATAATAGATTTACATTAAATTTAAATAATTTTAATCAAATTAATAAAAAAATATTTTAATATATTAAAAATATTCTATTTATAATTATATTTAACCGGTTATTTTAATACCCGATACATGGTAAATGGCTCCTCTGTAGTTGAAATAACACATGTTTTTTTTAATATTGAAGTATTGCCCACACAATTAGGAGGGAAGAGAGTAGATCAGAAAATAAAAGTTAATCCTCATGTAGGAGGATATTTGCACGATTTCATATAATTGTGACTTTGACACCCAGACATACAAATATATAAAATCGACATGCTGCTTCGGACATAACTCAAGTTATAGTTACGACAGAACAGAATTGTAAAAATGAATAAAAGTTCGAATCTCAATGAAACTGAAACAATGCTCTTCTTCATCGTGACCAACTACAATTTCTTAAAAAAAAAATATCCACTAAACAGATGGTCGCGTCAAATAACCGTGTGAGACCACTGAAATGACAGATTTTTTTTTTTTTGTGTAGAAATAAAACCGACATGCTCGAGCCATATTTTCTAATATCATTTTAAGCTATTGAGTCTCAAAGTAGATCATGGTCATTCCTGTCCCATCTCTGCATGTGCTGTGCATGCTCTCAATTGGGTCTGTAATTAATTTGACACACTAGAATTTACTTTACTATAGTAGTTGATCACAAGATGCAGTATAAATACATACATCATCGAGGTTCCACTTATTGGAAGCCAGTGAACGAGCATCTTCAAAATTTACCTCTCTTGCATTTTTCCAGTCCCAAAAGCTGCAGACAGAGTAATAAACTACCTGATATATAGATATTGAACAGCATAATAATAATAAGACTAGGGAAATAAGATTATGTTTGAGTGCGAAAAGGAAATATTGCAGGAGCAAACATAAAATTAACATAGAAATTTGAATAGGAAAATGACAAAGTAAATCAATATAACGTCGTCAAAGGACAAAAAAAAAATGAAGCTATATAATACAGTATCTAACAGAAATTATTCAGATGAGGAGCATGACTAACATAATAGAAACCAGAGTTACTATATACAAACAGAAAATAGTGGAAATTTTCTAATTTGACACGCCTACAGTGATATAATTTATTAAAGCTGTCAAAGGCTAGTCCAACTGCCAAAATTCCAAAAGGTCCCAAGGTTTTGAAAAACGGTTATGGGCGATAGTAGGGGGTCGAAACACTGCATTAAGGGCCTAGGTGGTTAATATAAAAATAGTATTAAAATAAAATATAAAAAAGTAAGTAAAAAAATTGGCATACATTTGCCAACAAGCACTCTATTGATTTTTTTTTTTCTTTTGTATGGTTTTACATACATTAATCTTGATGCTTTCAAACATTTAATACAAAGTTGTAAATATAGTGAGCATGAAGTCAACATGCACAACAAAAGAAATGCCTATGATACATGACATGTCTACAATAATCATTAAGTAGTTATAAGTAGAATACCCCATAATAACAAGTATATTATGACAACTAAAGTGTATTAATCGTTTTCAATCATAAGTAAATAACTGTTATTAAGTAAATACATAACAAAAATAAAACACATTATTTTTCACATTATAATTCATGCAAAATTAGATAAACGGACAACCCAGTGCACAAAGCTCTCACCAATGTAGGGTCCGAGGAACGATCGAATTATATTAGATTTATTATATGCAGTCTTACCCTGCATTGCAAGAGGCTATTTCCATAACTCGAATCCGTGACTACAAAATCACACGGCAACAACTTTACTGTTACACCAGAACTCCTCTTCGATACAAAATTAGATAAATATATAGTAAAAATGAAGGAAGAGAGATGTGATAGAGTGATAAATTCTTTTTTTTTCAATTAGACTGACTAGACGAGGTTGCCTAAGCTACCTAAGCAGGTTGTTTGGATTGCCAAAACAAACCACTTTTCCTTCTATTCCCGCTTAGGCATAAGCAACAGCCAACATCACTTTTTAGGACTACGAAAAGTCATAAAAATGGTAGAATACTAAACAACTATCATCTTCTAATAATGTCAATATCATATCATTGTAGCCTTTCTATAACTTAAAAAATGAATTAGATAAAACAAAAATGAACCCCTTGTGGCATGCAAGTACACCTAGAGATGATAATGTATTTATATGAATAAGAAAATCTTGAGGTCAAAAACAACTATGCAAAAACATTGTGATTTTCAAATCAAAGGAAACTTTAATGAATGGGTATATGTATGCCTATATAAGTTTACATTAGCAATTATTAGTATTCAAAATCAACATCGCAAGCTTTTTTTTTTTAAATTGCTTGAAAATGTAAAACCAACAACGAAAATTACCTCAAAGTCTCAATATGTGTCATACACCAAAGCTTCTGATTCATGGTTCCAAAAAACCCTATTTTTGCAATTGAAGTTTCCACATTCATCACCTACAACAATAAAGATTAAACTAATTTCAAAAATAAATTAAAAAATAAAAGACCTTTCAAGTTCAAATTGTCATCTTTTGGGGCTCTTATTATGTTGCAAGCTCAAGTCTTGGATACCATAAGGTACTCATAGTCATCCGAATGTAGCAAATTGTCCGCTCTCTGACTTAGCTAGGGGCCAGATTGTCTCTAATATGTAATAAAACAAAATAATGAGAAGAAGCTTGGTTCCCTGTAAAGATCTATACTGATGAAAAGTTGAGTGGTAGAGACACCTCAAGATTGAGAAACTATATGAAATGGCAGTCTAAGATAAGAATAAAATGCATATGAACAGTGAGAAGTTGAGAATCAGGAAAGCAGTTTACTAGGTGTTGTATGAAAATACAGTGAAGTAAAAGGAAATCAAAATTCAGTAGAGGATAGAGGAACCAGAGGCATCGACTAATCTCCTTTCTCCACTCTAAAATGTTCTGGTCAATTTCCAATTCATTTTGCAGGATCAATAAGCATAACATTTCAATATTCCAAAAAAACTCAAACTGATAACACCCTGTAATTTTTCTAGTACGAGGACATATCATTGAGATAATTAGTTAATGAGCTACCTTCCAATTTTCTTGTAAAACAGGCCGTAACCTGTCCCACAAACTCAATGACAGACACCCTTCAGTTCTATAAAACCACGTGCATAGTTTATGATCAATTACAAGCAGGAAAGCATGGAAATATAGATGGATCAACATATTCAAAAAGGCCTTTGGGTCTCCAGAACAAAAGCCTGATAGGCAATATTATCGAAATGGCATATTAAAATGCTTTTGATAAATATAGTGTAAACCATCAATTTGTGTAGCAGGTGGTTTATCGGAACTAGGCTAAGACAGCATCAGCAATAATAGGCATATGAGCAGACAAGCAAATGTTGAAAGCTACCAAAAAAACAAACTCCATGTTTTCATTCTTATCATGGCTAGTGGATACAGAATAAATAATTAAGAGCCATGACGCATTTACAAATACAAAATAGGAAAAATCTTTTTTTTTCATCTACAATATAGTTTTAAGTTAATGGCAAGTAAGCAATGAAAAACAAAAAAAAGGGACAATCACTAAGCACAATGAAATAACTTACTTGATCCAAATGGTTGTTGTCATCAATAGGTCCACTGATATCAAAGAGACACATCAATCCATCAACTGAAGAAGAGATTAGCTTATTTTGCTGATTGGGAACAAACTTTACCTAGTTCCAAAGGAAAATACATATAAATACAATATCTAAATTGCAAATTCAGCAAGAAATGCATAAAAGTATAACCATGGCAATGACACATCAATAGGTCCACTCATATCAAAGAGACACATCAATCCATCAACTGAAGAAGAGATTAGCTTATTTTACTGATTGGGAACCAACTTTACCTAGTTCCAAAGGAAAATACACATAAATACAATATCTAAATTGCAAATTCAGCAAGAAATGCATTATAACAATGGCAATAACCATTAAAATATAACAAGACAAGCATGATTCATTATACCAGGTAAAACTGCATTTTGTAAATGTCCAGCCTATCATTTAAAGGGCACTGATGAGTAGAATTTTGCCATGATGACAGCATGTCCTAAGACCGTTCAAATCTATAGATAACCAATGCATAGTTAAGACACCCAAAACTAGAAAGAAATTTAACAACACTTCAACGGTGAACCTAGGAAGAATAAAAAAAACCATAAATCCCAACTTCCCAGCTCTATGTAATGTCACATCGTAAGTAATATTGAGGTAATTCAAATCTTTTTATTACTAAGTAAAGATATCATTGATCTATACTATGAAAAAGTTGTCTATAATCTCTTCTAACCTAATTCTCACCATAGAAGCCATAGAAAAATTGTGTAGATTCACTCAAGGATTACTTAATTAAAATATCCTGAAGTTCAACTTATGTTTAAATCCATTCAAAACTTGAGCTTTCTTCCAAATTATTACCTAAACTTCTTTAAATTCACTTAACATCTTCAATCTTTATAATAATTCATCCATTTTTGTTGGGCAGCAATTCAAGATATTTTTTCTGAGGAAAAAAAATTAACAATACTATTCAACAATAGCTTCTTTTTGGATGGAGAAATCATTTTAAGAAAAAAAATAAGCATTATTCTTAATGATAAGATTTTATTTGGGCGGAATAAGAATTTTAGCAGAAAAGTTTATAGGATTGTTTCACAAATAGAAAGTGAACATGTTTGGTTAAAAAAATTCGATAAATAAGATCATTGGTCATTGCAAGTAAATGAAATTTTTGAATACAAATGTTAAAAAACTTACAGTTTAGAAAACTTTGAATTAATTAACCTTTAATTAAAGAAAGTATTATTACAACATTTTGAACTTCAAAATTGTTCTTGCAAATTTATTTCCTGAGAAAAAAACAGAGAAATATGAACAAGCTCTAGCATATTATGACTGCCATATTATCTCTTTATAGTTAAAAAAAAATTGGACAACGCATACCTGTGTAACATCATCCATATGGGACTCCTCCAAACATGCCATGTGATTTCCATTTCTCCAGTCCCAAAAGAATATCTATAAGAGTATTTCATAAAATTGTATGATGAAAAGTAATGTTTTTGCATATACAATGGCAAATAGTTGCAAAAAGGAGAGGATGAGCCAATAATAATAAGAAAATCACACACGCGCATGCACACACAGATTTCTCCATTCCTAAAAGAATATCTCTAAGGGTGCGTTTGGTTTAAATAATCATACATAACCTTAGTAATCACATAACCAATATTATGGGGAATAAAACATAATATAATATTGTTTTGTTCAACCCTAGGTAATGCAACAAAAACTTATTTGTTTGGAGATTTTAGTATATAACCTAGTTTAACATTTACTGTATTACGCTTGGTTCAACCCTAGACATTTTTGCAACTAAATCAATTTGATATTTAATTAATTTATTTAGAATAAATTAAATTAATAATATTAATATTAATAATATTAATGATAATAATAGGTTGATAATATATAAAATAAATAAATATAATTGATTTAGAATATTTAAAATTTAAAATAAATTTATATATATTTTAATGGAATAATTCGATTAGGGTTTGAGGAAGTCTATTTAAACTATCTTATTTAAGTTAGGAGTTGATTGAATCAATTAACAAAAGTTTCAATTAAAAACTTAAAGTTCATTGAAAATCATTGTACCATGCTCTCCCCTCACCCGTGCTCGTCGCCACTGCTTCCCCTCCACAAGCCGTCGGTGTTGCCTCCTCCGCAAGTCGTTGGCGCCGCTTCCTCTATTGTCGTCTGTGGAACCCAACCACAAGCCCCTCGACCTCTCCTTGGCCTTCTTCTCGGCATCGAATCTCGCAGCGGCCGCAAGGCTGGTCCGGTGGCGCCTCATGTGGCCACCCAAGGCCTACCCGATGGCGAATTGGTGGCCACAGACGGAGCACTCGTGCGCCCTACACTTAGCGACCTCGCCACCATGGGTGTCGTTGGAGAGCCTTGACTTCTTGTGGCTGGCCTGGTGGCCGCCCAAAGCGAAAGAGGAGAATTGGTGAGCATATAGGGAAAAAATCAAAGGAAAATTTTGCAAAATTTTTTTTATTAACCCTAGAATCCTGGAAAACCTCACGCTTCCAAGGTAATCTCATTCTGAATTATATGCCCCCATTTGTTGACGTGGTGAACATACTCCATTACTTGGGAATCACTCATTACTTGAACCAAATAGGGTTAAACAACATAACCTTAGGCAGATAACCAAAGTTATCAACAATAACCCCCAACCAAACATGCCCTAAGAGTATTTCATAAAATTATGTGAAGCAAAATAAAGTTTCTTAAAAACAGCAACAAATACTTGCAAGAAGAAATATTTACTCCATAGAATTCCTCCATGATGAAAAATGTTCATGATAAGTAAACTGATTCCTTCTTCACCGGATCAGACTGTAGTGGGTTAAAAATGAGAGGCGTGCTTCAACAAACAAATGAATCAGTGGAATGAATCCAAAATATCACAACCAGTCTAGATGAGAGAATTGATCGCCAACATCGAATGCTTAAACCCAAGTTAATAATAGACAACTCAACTAAGCTTTTAACTCGTTTATTAGTATACAACTCTTCATATAGAACTAAAATAGGATGTTACAAACTCCACACTTCACGTCCTCATCAAGATAAAATCCAACACACATCCAAGGATCATACCTACTTGATGGCATGTGCAATGATTGATCCGCCATTCCATAGGAAGCCCTTCCCAAACACATCAGTATGTCTTGAATTGCATGCACTTTGTAACAATTGTCCTGAGCAAGGTAGTTAGAGAATTCATCCATCGACTTATCAAACCTAACCGCTATACAAAATTCTTAAACCCAAGTTAACAGTAAGTAAATCGCCTAAGCTTATGAACTCTCCATGTTATCCCATAACTTTCTGTGTGGGATTAAACTAGGATTTGTTCCAGGCTTCCAGCATGTTTTTTTCATAGGAAACTTAGAAGTATAACTCTCATCATTTTTGACAACTTGACAATTATTTTAGCAAATATTAGTTTTCAAATATCAAAGTGGTGAAACAATGGCATTAGCCATCTCTTGCAATTTGTCAAAGATATCTACAAATTTGCTTTTAAAAGAAAAAGAAAAAACATCCCACTCTGGAATTAGTTTTACAACAAGAATAAACTCCATTGGCATTGCATACAGCAATCTATGAAACACAAAAGACATGGTTGAGGCTTTCTCTGATATTAAGAACAATAAAGTGAATGCACATGCTATTACATGCTATAGTCTCCAAGGAGGAATATAAGTTGGATATTAGTACCTGAGCATTGCTTCCACCAGCAAGTAGGTTGCCACTTGATCCACCAAAAGAAAAACTATATAATTCTTGAGAGGATGTAGTTCTTAGTGAAGAAACCTATGTCACAAGTCTTTATTAGAGTAGATATTCTATAGAAGAAAAAGAGGTTACTGAATTTACGATCAGCGTTATCAAGATTTCTTAGCAAGATGAGCAACAATTAAGTAAAGAATCAAACACAATTTGCAAATGAACAGAATAAAAAACATTTAATAGTGATGCTGAAAAGTGAAGAATTGTGAAAACCTAATGAGAACTACATGGCATGTTAAATCTTGCTGTTGGCAATAAGCTACGTCACAAGTGACAGGTCAAAGCTCACACAAATGACATAGAATCCAAAACTAATGACAATTGGAGGTCATTGTACCTGCTTGAATGTCCTGACATCCCATGCTCTGACAGTGCCATCAGATGAACAAGAACAGATTGTTTGTGGTGAGGATGGAACAGAAAAGAAATTTCATGGATTGTTCCACTGTGTCCTCTACACTCGCCGACATATTGGCCAGTTACTGCTGAATAAAATTTGATTGTATTTGACGATAAGGACAAGGCCAAATGTGAGGTCTCCTGGCTTACACTAGAATACCATAAAATCATAGGAAAACAACCATAAAAGCAGTCAGAAGACTATGCAAATTAAACGGCAACAAGTTCTACCTGAATAAAAATCTATGGAATAAATGCAAAAGATGATGCTGATGGGAGGGGAAATCTCATTCTTAATCACAATTTATAAATCACAAAAATGAAAATAGAGTTAATTATTCATATAATCAATGCAGCAGTGATGTATTGGTCTTGCAAGTTGAAATAAAAAATGAAAAGATGGTATAAATGTATTATCAGAGTGTCCTCTAGCCTTAAAAAAGATCAAGGAATTGTAATAACCAAAATCTGCAAGCACACATGGTAAAATCCCTGAACAGATAACCTAATTTAATAGGCAATGGATGTGACTATAAAAGGAAAAGGGATTAGATACACCAAATAGCATAGATGGTAATGTAACTCGACACTATATCATACTCCTTGCTTTAAACTGGATAGAGGAGTGCAAAAGTCCTGGTTATTTTGTCAACCACAAACTAGCCTCCACTTTTTCCAACAATAATTTTGCTTCCTTCTACACAATCTTTAGAAACAGATCTAAGAGAACTTTCTCCAAATGGAATCAGTATCTCCATATAGTTGTTCAAATAACAACGGAAAAGAATATTCCATAAAACTGCACACAGAAAACCAGATTGCATAGACTGATAAAATGCATTCAAAAGGCTCCAAATCTGGTGCCACTAACGAAATTCGCAAAATGTAACAAACTCTATCATAATCTATCTTACAAGAGAATGACATATCTCGTACGTATTACTAGTAGCCTGCATTTGTCGAGGAAATCGCCTACTCAACGCGGCTAATTCTTCTCAATCCTACCGAGAGCGACATTCCGACCGCCACCAGAATAAGAAACAATGAAAAAGAGTGAGGGGAAAGGGGAGAAATGAGGTACTTGGCAGCTATCTGAAAGACATAATCATCGCCGAAGTTGGTCTGAATGGTATTTTTGACAGCCGGGCGCTTCGAGGAGGGAGACGGCGCTGATGCCGCCCCATCCACCTCCATGGCAGTCTCCACCTCCATCGCCGCTTCCCTAGTAGGGTTTACAGGACACGTTTGAGAAGAACAAGAAGGTAACCTAAAAACAGGCATCCGTAGACCGTAGTGTTTTCTGGAGAAATTTTCATTATAACCCCATATTTATAACTATCCCTATTTTCAGAAATTCGTAGGCTCAAGTGAAAATAATGAAACTGTCGGACCATTTTGACAAAATTACAATTTGACCGATAAAATGAAATTCTAGATTTGTTCAATTTTTTAACAGTTAATTAAAAAAAATTTCAATTAAATTTCGATTTAATTCAGTTTTATTAAAATTCAACATTTCCCTCTACCTAATTCCAAAATTATACCCGTAACCAGATAAATCTTATTTATTAAAAGCTAGAACTAAACACTTAACCAATAAATTGATCATACCAATTTTTAAATTTTTAGACTAGGATTTTAGAATGTAAAAAATTGAAAGTAAATAGATCATTTAAGCTAGCAATCGATACGACACGATGTTTCAATCAACCCAAGAACTACATTTGTGTAGCATGCTGGAAACTTGAGAAAGCAACTTAAAATTCCAATGACGGACAAAATGCGGCATAAGCAGAAATGAGTCGGTATCTTAAAGCTAGGAATGCATCAATAGAATTTGTTCATTCAGAAATAAAATTATGGCTAGTGAAATGTAACTCCAAAGGGGAGGAGAAGCTCAGTCCATGTCTCTAGTATCGTATCTCCCACACTCTGATAGCTCCGTCGGTGTAACCGGTGAAAAGAGTACTGCCATCCGCGCTCCAAGTCAAGCTTGTGCAATACAGCATCTGCATACATTTACACCATTCGAAGTAACAAGAATCAGACAATTGAACTAACTTGATTGGTATTTACTATTTAACTGTCCGATAAAAATTTAAAGGTATAGACAAATGAGAGATGTAATAAAAAAGATAGTGTCTGACGAGAGAAAATCCTTGTGAAAAAGATAGAAAATCACTTTCAGAATCTGTTGAGGATAAAACAAATAGTTTGGCAATCACAATTTAGAGTTTTGATCAGAAAATATAGTATCAAAACAGTACCATGTTAAGCAAAAATTTGTCCAGCGTGACAAAGAAAACCCCAAACCAATCTGTTTAAACTTTATAAATTCAAAGATAGGATGAAGTATTAAAAAACAGCAACTGACCAACAGAATTGAATATATAATAAAAGCTATCAAATTTGCATATGGTTTTACGTGGAAAAAAAACATCCTTGCTTCTTGTATAACCCCTTCACAATCATGCGGATCATGTCTAATATCAGAATCCAACAATATGATCACATTAAATGGCAGAGGACAAGCAATTCAATCTCTCAGAAGACTAAAGTACCTCAATAATTGAAAAGATCAGTCTATTGTTCACTCAATGTTTAAGCTCTACCATGGGATGCCAGAGGACAAGCAATTCAGCCTCTCATGGGATACCATGGGATCAGTCTATTGTTCATTCAATGTCCCTGTTATGTAAGCTCTACCATGGGATGCCTTTCAGCAAACATACCAGCTTAGCCACTGAGATCCCTATCTTAAAGCAGAAAGTTGTCTCCATTCCACTATTCAAGTGACTCCAGGAGAAGTGGTTTCAAGGGATTAACAACCCAGACAAGTAGATTAGAAACATCTATAAATACATGCCCTTAGGCATATTAATTGGAGATTTGGGGCAGTAAATATTTTCAGTCAAGGACCCTTATAGATTAAACAAATCATTGAATTACAAGTGGAAGGACAAAAGGAAAACCAAAAACTTCACTCTCAAGCATATCTTAAGGTATAAAAGCATTTCTTTCTCCCATCTGAAACCATGAGTTTGATGTAATATGTAAAATCTTAAATGTTGCATTCTTCCAATTTTTCATAAACATAGCCTAAATCCTTCAACTTTAAAATCTTGGTACTTCATCTTTATGAATAAACAAAACAACAGAAATGATAAAATTCCTACACCTTTGAATAGTTAGAAGTAGCACTTTGTTTCATATATATATATACTAATCTTGCACTCTCAACATCAACAATAGTGAACAATGTTAATCCCAACTATTTGGAGTTGGCTGTATGCATCTTATTCCTTTATTGAATAGTATGGTAAGAAAAAATTAGTATGCATGCTTACAGAATTAATAAGCACTGATTGCCAGGGCTTAATGTTATCACTTTAGACATTTTTTCATCTGGGCTTAAAATGGACATCTAGCAATTTTGCACTATCCACAATTGAAAATCATACAAATCAATAAATTACCAAAAAAATCATATACTAAAAGAAACTCCAATTTAATTTCAAAACCAAATGACAATAAGAAATCAAGAAGAAGATATAAAACAACATCATATCCTCAGATACACTTGAAACCACTCAGAATACGAAAGAAAATAATGCCTCTACTTGTTCTATCTGAGCAATAGTTACCAAACGAGAAGCACAATATGAAAATGAACAATTAAGAAATGAATCTGAGAAATTAAATATAAAAATATGTTTTTTTAAAAAAAAGTATACAGTTCAATTCAATGTTTTGAAAAGTAAAGTGGAAGATTTTGTGGACTCTGAACAACTAATCAGCACGCTGGGTAAATCAGAAACTGGCCCAGATCAATGAAAAACAAAGAACTGGCGGGGCTTCTGGTTTACATATTCCAACACATTGGTCCGATCACATTTAACCCCCAATCACATTCTACCCATGATCACTTAATAATAATAGATATTGGAAAACTGAAAATCTATCGTTATCAAAGCAAGTGAGCGACTCAAACGCATCAGAAACCAAATAAGAATGATTAATTACAGCAACAAAAAGCTGATCATGACTTAATCTTGCAGTGAAGTAAAATGAAAACCAAATTACCTGGTTCTTGGTGGCAGTAGTCTCAGGCTTAAGATCCTGCACAACGGATTTACTCTCGAGGTCCCAGATCTTGACGCTCTCCTGAGTGGCAGCGCAAAGCCAATAACGATTGGGGCTGAAGCAAAGGGCGTGAATAATGGCTCCTGCATCAAGTGAATAAAGGCGCTTTCCCTCGGCCAGATCCCAGAGAAGCGTAACTCCGTCCTTGCCGCCACTAGCACAGAGGGATCCATCGGGGCTAACGGCGACTGTATTGACGTAGCCACCATGGCCAGCAAGAGTGCACCGAAGTTTGCAGTTAGACAAGTTCCAGACTTTCACAGTACGGTCCCAAGATCCGGAGACAATGGTAGGCTGGAAAGCATTGGGACTGAAGCGGACGCAGCTGACCCAGTTGGTGTGCGCATCGGCATCCTGAATGGTGTACTTGCACTCCCCGAGGGTATTCCAAAGCTTAATGGTGCGGTCGCGTGAGGCCGACACGATCTGGCGGTTGTCGACGGAGAAAGCGACGGAGATGACGTCCTTGGTGTGGCCGCAGAACCGACGAGTGGTGAGTCCGGTAGCGAGATCCCAGAGGCGAAGGTCGCCATCCCAGGAGCCGGATAACGCGAACTGGCCATCGGAAGAGAGGACCACGTCCTGGACAAAGTGAGAGTGGCCGGTGAGGCGACGCCGGGGCACACCATAGGAAGATCCCCCTCCGGCACCATCAAGACCGGCTGCGGGGGCGTCCTTGGTGAGATGCCAAACGAGGACGGACTTGTCCCGGGAGGAGGAGACGATCATGTCGGAGTTGTCGATGGGAGCGGCGATGGCAGTTACCACGTCTGAGTGGCCGCGCATGGTGCCTCGGAGGACCAAGGTGTCAGCCATCTTGCTGTCGGCGGAGGAGAACACGGCCGCGGGGACAATGAATCAAGGAGGACGAGCGTTCGGCGGATGCGATGTCAATTTATAGTGAAGGGTTCGGGGTCTCTGCTAGGGTTTCGAAATAGTGTGGCGGATCAAATCGTTAAAGAAGCTTCTTGGGCCCGAGCCCGGCCCATTACAAGCTTTGCAATTAACTCTTCACCTTTAGCAATTCACTAGTCAATTGTGTAGTTACCTAATTATAGAAAGTACTCTCCATTTTATCCCCACAATCTACTCTCTCCTCGCCGCCGCCGCCGCCGCCGCCGGCACCGACGCCGCCGCTACTATGGCCATAATTTCCCACGCCGCTGTGTCCTCCCCTGTGTTCTCATCTTCCCGTAGCCACCGTCAGGACGACGCCCGACGAGTCCCGACACTAAAAGCGTCCCCTCTCCTCCGGAACCCTAACGTTCCCTTTCTCGTCCTCCGCCACCGCCGCCGGGGGGTTGGGATCTCATGCTCCGCGTCTTCCAGTGGAAGCGGCGGAAACCAGCAGAAGGTCAAGATCCGGCGGCCAGCGGATGAGAACATCCGGGAGGAGGCTCATCGTCGCGATGAGGCGAGCGGCTCGCACGGTTTTTCGGCTTGCTACGTGCCCTTCAACGCCCCTGCTGACTCCACCGAAACCTACTCCCTCGACGACGTGGTGTACCGTAGTCGCTCCGGCGGCCTCCTCGACGTCCGCCACGATTTCGCTGCTCTGAAGCGCTTCCCGGGCTCCTACTGGCGTGATCTCTTCGATTCTCGCGTTGGCCGCACCACCTGGCCGTATGGCTCCGGCGTCTGGTCCAAGAAAGAATTTGTTCTCCCTGAGATCGATCCAGATCACATTGTCTCCCTCTTCGAGGGAAACTCGAACCTCTTCTGGGCCAAGCGTCTCGGCCATGATCACTTAGGCGGTATGCCTGATCTCTGGGTCAAGCATTGTGGCATCTCCCACACCGGCTCCTTCAAGGACCTCGGCATGACCGTCCTCGTCAGTCAGGTTAATCGCCTTCGCCGCGCTCCCCTCAACCGCCCGATTGCTGGCGTTGGGTGCGCCTCCACTGGGGACACTTCTGCTGCCCTTTCCGCCTACTGTGCCGCCGCCAGGATCCCCTCGATTGTCTTCCTCCCTGCAGATCGCATATCTCTCGCCCAGCTCGTCCAGCCGATTGCCAACGGCGCCACAGTTCTCTCCATAGACACGGACTTTGACGGCTGCATGCGCCTAATCCGTGAAGTCACTGCCGAGCTCCCCATCTACCTCGCTAACTCCCTCAACTCCCTCCGCCTCGAGGGCCAGAAGACTGCCGCCATTGAGATCCTGCAGCAGTTCGATTGGGAAGTGCCAGACTGGGTCATCGTCCCAGGAGGCAATCTTGGCAACATCTACGCCTTTTATAAAGGCTTCGAGATGTGCCGGGAGCTTGAACTGGTTGACCGTGTGCCGCGTCTCGTTTGTGCTCAGGCGGCCAACGCCAACCCTCTCTACCGGCATTATAAATCTGGGTGGTCTGACTTCAATCCGATCATTGCTGCAGACACATTTGCATCAGCCATCCAAATTGGTGACCCGGTCTCCATTGATCGAGCAGTTTTTGCGCTCCAGGCAACGGATGGCATTGTCGAGGAGGCGACGGAGGAGGAACTTATGGACGCCATGTCTCTCGCTGACCGCACAGGCATGTTTGCCTGCCCTCACACAGGAGTTGCTCTCGCTGCATTGTTCAAGCTGAGGGAGAAGGGAGTGATTGAGACCAACGACCGCACCATAGTAGTTAGCACTGCGCATGGCCTAAAGTTCGCACAGTCCAAAGTTGACTACCACTCCAAGGAGATATCAGACATGGCTTGTCAATATTCAAATCCACCAGTAAACGTGAAGGCTAATTTTGGCTCTGTCATGGATGTCTTGAAGGAGAAGCTCGATGTTAAGGTTGGGCTTTGAACAATGTGAGTTATCCCAAATCTCAGATTCATTGGCTTTGAACTCCTTCCATCTTATTATTTTTCAGTAAGAAATATGATCTAGTGCACCAATGCATCGAAATCCCTAGTATTTCTCAACTTAAACGATGAGGAGTTAGATAACTGTAGGATGCTATTGAGGTGCTTTGGGTTTATGCCAGTATGTTCTAATAGCATTAGATTTCACTGTTTATTAGGATTATTATCAAGTTTGAGATTGCTGAAGCACTTCTTTGTTTTCCTTTTTACCTGAATTGTACTTCTAATCTATATGTTAAATTATTATCGAGTGATTGCAATGGGATAGAATAAATTGAAGTCTTGTAGTAATGGCAACCCCATTGTTCAGTGAAGAACTTAGGATTTTGACAATAACTTCAAGAACTTTATATCTTGATGAAGGCACTTTCTCATGCTTGGCACAATCTGACAGTTTGATCATAGAGTTTTGTTTTTCCAGGCAACCTTAAAATGATGTTAAAACTGAAAAGTATGAGGTAAAATAAAAAGTTAAAATGGTCATGAAAATACAAAAATACTTTATCGAATCCATTGGTCCATATAGATACCCCTTAATCTGACCTCCATCCTATCAGGAATTCTTTCCTTAATCTCCCATTATTTTTCTCAATTAGTTGATAATTTTCTTCTAATATGAAAGTGTTTATTCTCTGTCTAAAGACATTTGTAATGACTAAGAGGTGAGAACTAATCCCCATCATCTAGAACATCAACAATCTTAACTCTCAAGATCAAGGCCCCAGCAACATTTTCTAATCTTTATCAGACTAAGGTCAATTTCTGTGTTTTGTGACTTCCATTTTCCTCTTTTTTTTCTTCTCTTGAAAAATGCCATCATATAAATGATTTATGAGACCTGAACTTAGGTCATATTTGGTCGTGTGGAATGGAAAGGAAATGTCTGGGTTCCTTCTGTGATTCACATTCCATTATTTTGATGGAGAATTTAAGACTCATTTGCTCAGGGCTGATATTGTGCTTGTGAACTCTACAAACATGTTCGGGTAGAGCAGTGCGACTGCAAGAATGACAAAATATCACAGGTTGGACGAATCGATCAAGTTGGTTAGACTAAATGAAAATTCATGCTTGGTGAATTCGGTGAGCTAGTTTGTTCAATAAGCTTTAGAGGTTTGGGAGGGTTGGGTAGCCTGACAAGCTGAGTTGTCTCATATAACAAAGAGTTATAAGGTTTATTTGAGTGAATAGATAGAAAGGGCCATGTGTATATGCTTGTGAATTGCATTGTGTGCCTTTTTCTCTCTATTCCTCTTGTTTTTATCTCTTCAGTAAACCTTGAACCAAGGAAATGTTTCTAAAACTCAACGGAGAGAAACAAGCATTAGGTTTCCTCACCCACATACTTCTCATTGACAAGTATGGAATGAAAGACCATCTTTGTCTTTTGGGCACACATACTAGTCAGTAAAGGACTGAATTGGACCCTCAAGTTTGTACTTATTGAGCCTCAAGTCCCAAGTGTGCCCGTGTCAAATCCATTCCTAGTTCCTTGCAGATTCTCATTCGACTGGTGAGTCTCCTAACCTCTTAGTTAGCTCAAACTGATTTTCCATAGAATCTCCCATGAAATCCCATTTCATTTGGAACCTTGCCATTCATGACATACAGGCAGGTTTGATGGGATCAGTTGAGCTACAAATTAAATAGCTTTTAATTATTTTAAGCATTAGAGTTTCCAAGTAGCAGGTGCAAACAGCAGCCAGAATAAGAGAAGGTGCAGAAAAGTATAACAGCATTAGCACTATACAAAGAATATCTATCACTTTTAGTTGGTGCAATTCTGTGTAGTTACCATCATGTTCTTGTCCCCTTGCGCTTGTTGTTGGGATCTACATGGTGGCATGGCTCCCATTTCCTGCAACAATGCAAGCTGAGTGTTTATAAAATCCAATGGGGAACAACCAGTTTAATCAGTTAATCTAGAACCAAAGGTCCCACTTTAGAACAACTGTTCTCTACGCTATGAACTTATTTACTAAACCATGTTGGTAGATTTTAGGATTTTTTTCATTTTGCATATTTAACTTTCATAATATCCAAATTATATAGTGTATTTTCGAAATACTTCTTCTCTCTCTAGATCTACCAGTGATGAAATTAATTGATAGATATAAAAAATTTTGAATCATTTCAAATCAAAACAAATATACTCATGGAAATCTCTTTAATATATTTATGATGTCATATTTGAATTTGTTAGTGTAAATTGAGAGCATTGAATTTTTAAATTTATAAAAATTTGATAAATTTTAAAAAATACTAAATTTTTAAATTTTCGAATGATATAGATTCATAGTCATTTTCGTCCACTAATACACATCATGAATTCTGAATATTTGAAATTAAAATTAATATATTTTAAAAATCTCATTTGATAGTATTTATGCTTTTCAGATATGAATTTGATAGTATAAATTGAAAGTAGTAAATTTTTAAAATTCATTGAATTCAGAATTGAAAGTATAAATATATTAAGGAGGTTTTCAAGGATATTGATTTTGATTTAAAATGATTTAAAATTTTATAAATTCATCAATCAATTTCGGATGAAATTAATTGATAGATTTCAAAAAAAAAAAGATATTTCGAGAATATGTTACATGATTTGTTTGAAATTAATTGACAGACTTAGAAAGAAAAAGAAGATATTTTGAGAATATGGTATATGATTTAGATATTATAGTCTTTGGGATATAGTTGAGTTGGTTACGATGAGACAGTATTTATTGAGATGAGTAAGGGTGGCGAATCTTAAGATGTTTTTGAAGTCGAAGTAATATTCTTTAGAAGATCCAACTACAAGTGGTTTGAATATGATAACTTCTCGATTTACCTTTCTTTTTACAGATATCATGAAATCGATCGTGTGGGAGCTCTGGGTGATGGATTATATCTTTTGCTGAAATAGTTTAAATATTATAATAATTAGGTATACAAAATAAGAAGCTGTTACCCAGCTAAGCAAGAATGTTTGCTCTGCGATAGATCGCATTGCCTCATGCTCCCTCACATGGATCTGCCTATCGCATGTGCAGTGCAATGCCGGCCGCAGAGCCTGGTGCGCCACTAATTCACCTTTAATGGACATACGTTCGTGGTTGGTTTGCAAATTAGGAGAATAAATGAAATCTGAGATGTGCATTTATTTATTTTATTGTATTTATGCAGCATGGTGTCTGCAGGAGTGGGTGCACATATGGTGCACGGCATGGCATGGGCGCCGCTGTTAATAATTGAAGATTTTCTTTTTTATAATCTAATCGCTCTGTGTATAAAAAGAAGATCTAAATATATATGGGTGGAAGACGGAGGAGGTTGACCTAACCACACCTGCTTAACTAAGTGACCTTCCCAGTGCTGCCATTTTATTTGACGTCTTGTTTAATTGTTAATGGGATAGGTCAATATTACTTAATTTTAATTAATATCATTTTTAAAATTAAAATTAATATATGAAACAATCTACTATCCGAGAGTATTATTTTATTATGCTCAGGAAGGCGAAGTTAAAATTAGTATAGTATGTATTTATGGTTAAAGTAATCAATTAATGAATGCTACAATAATTTTAAAATAATTTTGATCAAGTTAAAATTTTTTATTAAATTAATAATATATATATATAAGTGTTTTTATATATAATATTTTTAATTAAATTATTTTAATATATTAGAGAGTGGTTATTCTAATAAGTACTTTGTAAAGCTGTCGATTTAGATTAGGTCTGTTGGGTTGACCTGTTTATCGAACAATTTAAATGGGTTGGATTGAAATTTTATCAATTATTTTAATATGGGTTTAGATGAGTCGACCTTTTCTTAGGCTCGCGATCCACGTGGGTCAGCTTGTGAAAAAAAATTATTTTTTCTTTAAAATTTAAAATTAAAAGAGAAAATTCAATGAATTAGTGAGCTTGATCCGTTTAAACTGCAATGCAAATTTAAAATTTTCAACTTGACTCATTTAAACTACAATTCAAACTTAAAAATTTTAATATTTTCTATATTTTTTGACAGCCCCGTGGGTTGGCCCATCTAACTCGTGACCCGCCTTAAGTTGGGTTGAATTGAAAATTTTTCAACCCGCTAAATTGGTTGGTCGATTCATCTCATCCCGTCATATGATGCGTTGACTTGTCCCATCATAGATTGGTTCGTTTGACAGCTCTAGTACTTTATTAACTAATATATGAATATTTTTAAAATAAAAATTATATTGAAATATCTTTTTTTTAGAGTAAGATATTTTTTTTATCAATCCAATAATCAGAGGTGTCATTAAATAATATTTCAATAACACTCGCTATGGCAAAGAGAGCTAAGAAATCTCATCAACTATTAAGGTAAATTAAAAAGTATAGATAGATTTTTACGGAGGATTTAATGTTATAAATAATTTGAACTTCTCAAATGTAATATGTGATGAAATTGAACATTCATTACTTAAAAAATCTATCCCACCATTGACGGCCATAGTCTAAGGAGCTAATATTTACGAAGCTTGAATAATGGATGTTACGGGTGTAAGGGGGCGGGTCATAGTTCATCGAGCCCAACAGTGTTATACTACCTCCCTTGGCGTCTCGGCCCCGAGCCGACTCCACCTGTTCGGGCTTAGGGCCCACCGGCCCTATCGCCCCCGACGTCTCAGCCCCGAGCCGACTCCACCTGTTCGGGCTTAGGGCCCGCCAGCCCTATTGCCCCCGGCGTCTCGGCCCTGAGCCGACTCCATTCATTCAGACGTGAGACCCGCCAGCCTCGAATGTCCGGCACAACTCCCTATAGATGTCCCCTTTTCCAAAGACCACTCCTCCCATCATCCAGTTGCGAATGTTTTCCCACCGTCCCTGCAGTTCATCATGGCAAGGCGCGTGCGTGACATGACCCTCCTCTTTAATACAAGTCAGCGATGGGACATCTACGCTGACTATATCATGCTCTCTGACACATTCATAACGGTGATGGGACCCCGATCACATCCGTGATGGGACATATCATCTTCAGCTTATATAAAAGGTTAGCTTTACACCGGAGGAGGTATGAACAATAAAAAAAACACTCTCTTTTCACTCTCTCCATTCCCTCCTCCTCTGCAGAAGCTGACTTGATCGTCGGAGTGGTCGCGCCGGAATACCCCTGGCCTTCCTACTCACCCTCCTCGTGTTTGCAGGGCTCAACAACCCCCACCTTCATTCTCGTCCAGTCTAGCTCCAGCGAGATGCTGAAAAGGGGGCTGCACACCCAGAAGCAGATCTCAACCGGAACAATGATTAACAAAATACAACAGATGCTCAAAGACACTAATGTGACTGTCAAAGGGTTATTTCTTCATCCCAAGTTTAAGATTACTATTAGACGCCACTAATAAATAGTTACAATTATAACATCAAATCAAATGTCATCTATCAATTTAGAAAGTTTGTCTTAAATCTTCAATAAAAAATGAAATTTCACACGATTATCCCACGACCATCTAAGTCAGTAGAAAAAAAAAATCTACTCGTTACTATGACCACAAAGTAGTCTAAGATACTACTAAATAATTATTCTAGATTTCATCGATCAATTCAGAAATTATTTGATGATATTTCAGATAATTAATTAGTAAATAAAATTAATTAGAGATCTTTTATTCCCTATTGGGCGATTTGGAAAAGTAATCTCCAATCTGCCAAATTAACTACTATTCCACCCCTTTTTTTTTCCCCTCCTCCTTTATTTATTGTCTCTCCCTCTTCATGTGATTACCAGTGAGACAGGGAACTGCAGTGTGAATCGCAGAGGACATCTCTTCTTCTGCCCTGTCGCCACACTCCTCGCTTAACTTTGGCCTCATGCATTTATAGTAAGACTCCTGTCCCCGTCTCCTCGCGGCCTGCCCCAGAAGGGAACCCTAAAAGCTCGCTTTTTTGGTTCCCGCGATGGCTCCCTTCTGCTCAAGGTCGTTCCCATGAGTACGTGGCCATGCCGATCGACGGGGGGATCGTCCTCTTCTCCTTCCTCTTTCTGGCGTGTCGTCCTGTCGCAGCGGCCTCCGGAGCTTCGCGTGTCATTGTCGGTGGAGGAGGCATCTCCCCAAAGTCTATACTCGGTCCGTTTCTGCGTTGATCGCGTCGGTCTACGCCTTTGTCTTTACTATTCTCTGCTTGCGTGCCCTACTTCTAGCCCATTTCTATGACTGGCGATGTGGGCTCGTTAAGTCGTTTTCGTAGAAATATTGCATTTTTTTATTGGTTTTCTGGATGCGACGATAAATGTGTATTCTCTCGTCGGGTATCGATAACTTCAAAACAGTGATGTGAAAAAAAGTAGTGTTTTTTATTTTCTTATTGTTAGTTGAGTTATTTGGTTGTTGATATAGAAATTCTGCTCTTATTTTTGGCGTGATGAAGGTGGGGAGAATTTGGCGCCGTGGGCAAATGGGCTACTGAAGTTCTCTCCTGTGGCTTCTGCCCCTGCCCCTGATGGGAAAGCTCCGCTGGTTTTGGCACGGAAAAGAACAAGGCGGCCAGATATGCTTAATAACCTCAGGATGTATCGTGATGGTTGGGATGTTACTAACAAGCACTACTGGGCGGTAAACTACTTCAGTTCTTTGCCTTGATGGACGTGTTTTGTTATACAATTGGAATTTGGAAGAGTTGCTTTGCATCGTTTAGGATTCAGTTAGTCATACTGTAAAATCTCATGATTTAGTGAAGCAGGGAAAAGATAAACTGGAGACTAACTGATTTTTAAGAAACAGTAATATGACAAACTAATTTCAAGTGTTTTCTACCTGATCTAATCGCATTGCATCTTCAACTTTCCTTGCAAGTTCAGACCTTAGTACATTCTTATTTCATCAGCTCATTTCCTACAACATTGACTATAGAATCAACACAAATTATTACCTTGGAAAGATGGGTTCAAACTAATATGGTGCAAGAAAATATCAATATTAACTCATATGCAAAAGCAAATGCTAAAAGGAGGCATATGACAAACAATAGCAAAACAAAGTTTGTTTTCCATACCCAATGGTTTGTTCTGTAGATGGAACCATTTAACTATAGCATTGTATGTGAAATATTTTGATTCATGTGTCACATTTAAATGAGGGATCACTTATTTGAATAGCTTAATCCTTGGCAGAAGGGTGCTCACATACCCTGGAAGCTTATGTTATTGGAAAAGAACTCAATATATTAATTTATGTTTTCAATACTCCCTCACATTTGGGCATGGATTAGACTAGAGCAAGGTAGTCAACATCAAGATCCTCGTTAGAATAGTCAGCCCAACATATGGATTGTCCTAGTTATACACATGTGTGTGTGTGTATATGTTGATACGTACATATACAAGTTAGCTCCTAGCATGTTTATCTACATTACCTTAGCCTCCACCTTCTTTGGTGATCAATGATAGCCAAAGTTTACAGTGATTTTAAATGCCTATCTAGGAGAGATGTCTTAGAGAAATTTTTGGGTACATGCATAAAAAAGTTTACTTTTCCCAAAATTTATTATCTGAATGTTAATTGATCTAATATGCAATTCCATGTGCCACACTGTCTACGAAACCAAAACAAATAATTGGGACAAACATGGCATCAACCTGTGTTAGTCCAACTATTTCTTTGGTTACCATATTTATTATTCCTGCTAATTCATATGATCTCTATCTTACACTTGATGCACATTCTGATTTAACCCATCTGGTTTTATCAGAAAAATAAAAGATAGTTATTGAGGAAGAAGTGAGGAGGAAAAATAAAATGGTTCTTGGTGTCTAAAAGTGTATAGCTTTTTTTTTTTTTAATAATGGACACATTATGATGGTTTACTAGGCTATGGCTGACAATCATTAATTTGTGACATGTATAACTGTTCTGTGCTGTTAATTTGCAGATTTCCAGTACTTTTGGACCAAATCTAGCATCCACTCATAGGTTTAGTTTGCTATGCGTTGGTGTCTAACTTGAATACCAGAAATTGACCTGTATGCTAACAAGTTCTGTGCTTATTTTTTCTTCTTCTTTAGATCCACCCTATGTATTTGTTTTTGACCCTTTCTTTTTTGGTTTCTAGATTAATTCATGCGATCCTTCCATGTTTTACATTTGGCTAGCTAATCATGAAGTTGTTAATGTTACATGGCGTTTTCCAAGATGCATACTCAGAGGAACTTTTGGTCCATTGTATAATTTCCAAAAGCTCTTTTGTTGATCTAACTCTGGTTTGGGGTGGGTCTGATGGTTGTTATCATGAGACATGCTTACTTTGGAGGATATAGACAAGTCTCATTAGTTCCACATTGCTAGCATAGGGGTTCTTCGTGTCCATAATTCATACATTTGGGAGTGAATTTCCCAAATTGGTCAATCGTTTGTGGTAGTGAATGGATGTTGTGCATATATATGGTATAGGAGAAATTGACTTCTATATAGTTTGAGTGGATTAGCTTAACCATAGAAAGAGGTTGGACCTTGGGTAGGTAGATTGACACCGGATGGGTCTGGGTCATCATTGTTACCATGAGAGACAGCAAGTGAAGGACATAGGTTCCTTTGCAAACATGCTGATGCAGTTAGGCAGAGGCTTCATAGTCATATATATTATTGTGTTAGTAGTTTGTTGGTGTCTCTATATGTAGGAGTGAGCCTTACTTGAATTGGCTTAGTCCTTTTCTAGTGAATTGGCCTCCCACATTGTATTTCTCCACTGGCATTGATGTTAACTTTTCCCTTAACTTTATAGAAAGAATCTGCTGCATCTTGGATTATCTTTGGCTGGTTCCCTTTCTTCATTACATCATGATCAATGACAATACTTTTGAGTTCTTGCATCTTAACCTTGCATATATAACTGAGGTATAGCGTTGAATCACTTGTTTGATTTTTTTTTTTCCAATTTTCTTTTGCAGTCTGTTGGATTTACAGGTGCTCCTGGATTTATTCTTGCATTCATATGGTTCATCTTGTTTGCATTGGCACTGGTTACACGAAGATGTTGCAGCTGGAGAATTGAACTTGGCAAGGAAAAATTGATTTTCTTAAGGCAGATTTCTCTTGTCTTGCTCCTGGTTTTCACTTGCGCAGCATTGTAATTCTCTCAAGCTCAAGTCTTAGTTGTCTAGTTTTTAATCCTTTTGCTTTGCATTTTGGAGCCATTGAATCCTTTTTTCTATGTGCTTTTGTGGTCACTCAAGGCTATTTTATCACAGCGATAATTAGTTTGCAACAGCTGGTGTTTGGTTTTGTGAATTGTTAAAATTGAATGAGGATATAGCCTCCTATCATAATTTCTTAAATGTGATCGCTCATATAGCTTGGTGTTATTTGAAATCCGAATTGCAAAACCCTCTTAACTTCTTCCACTTTATTATAAGTTCAATGCATTCAAAAAGTCAACAAGATGCAACTGGAATAGATTTATTTTCTTTCTTCCTTCCTTTTTTCCTTTTTTAAGAGTTTGTACTAATCATTGACATAATGAAATTGCACATCAACTTGGTGGCCCAATTCATTATCGAGATGTAAAGTGACTTGTTTTTAGGAATTTTTGTAATTGTAAAAAACCATATTCTTGCAAAAAATGAATACTGATTTTACCTCTTTGAAGTTCTAACTTATCTGTTAGTGTATCTCTGTCAGGATTGGATGTGTTCTTCTTTCAGTTGGTCAAGATGAGTTCCATGGTGAAGTAATGGACACATTAAATTTTGTTGTTAATCAATCAGATTTCACTGTAGACATCATTAGGAATGTCACAGATTTTCTGTCACTTGCCAAATCAATCAGTGTGGATCAGCTCTATCTTCCACATGATGTTCAGAACAAGATTGGCAAGTTAAATGTGGATCTAAATGATGCTGCTAATACTCTATCAGGTGAAACAGCTGAAAGTTCTGCAAAAGTAAGACAAGTTTTTGACAACATGTATGTTCCCAAAATTCTTTACCTATTTATTTGGTGAACATACTTGCACGAAATGCCTAACATGCCTTATTGCTTTTCTATGGCCATGGCAGACGTTTCACATTAATCCTGGTAGCAGCTATAATGCTTCTTTTAGCCATCATCGGTTTCTGTATGTGATCAATTTTCATTTTGCATAATTTGCATCTTATATCTAGTGTTCTCTACCTTCAAATTTCTACTGTTTGTATTTTATTTGATGCCTATATTGACTCGTCCATTGGTTTGTTTGCCGCAGTGTTGTCAGTTCTTGGGCATAAACATGCAGTCTACATGTGAGTTCTTGGTTGCAAAGTAGTTTGAAATTTGTTTGTTGGATTTAGATTTTGAATATCATTATTGACACTGTTAATTGGAATTTTCAGATTTATCATAACTGGGTGGTTGCTTGTGGCAGTTACATTCATACTCTGTGGATTTTTTATGATTGTCTCCAAGTAAGATACCCAACCTCTTTCCATATTTATCACTTGGTAATTATTCTTATGATTTAAATTGAATGTCTTGTTTTTGAATAAAAAGGAAGCTGAGCTTTGGACAAAGAAGAAAACCTCTTGATATTTTATTACATTATGTAATCCGATTAAAGTATTTGGTGCACAGGCAAAACTTGTTGCTTCATGACATTTTATTATGCTTCAACAAACTATTTCTGTTTGTAATGGCTTTCTTTAGTCAGTGCGTTAGCGAGTACCATATTCTTTTCCCAAGCTTTGTTGTCAAAGAAGCTTCAACTTCTGGTGGAGCCACTGTTATATGAAGTAGTGACTGACTTGCTTTAGGATGTTAAGGACAAACTTTTTGGTTGTCGAAATGAAAGACAATTAAACTTTGCTTCCATGATTGTGCATGGCCGGTGTCCTGATGCGCTAAACAATGGAAAGCTGAACTTTTAGTAGCATTTACACAGAAACCGAGATCCTTCTAGTTTCATTGGCATCTTGTTTAGCTGGTTGTTTAGTGCACTTCACATTTAACCATATCATTTAGACTATAATGATTACTTAGTTATATACCTATTGAAAATAATAACTTCATTCTTCAACTACAATTAGGAGTAACATTGAAAACTAAAATATGTTTCACACATTTTTGTCGATTTATTTCCTGAAAATATTGATAATTTTAGATGCTTTCAATTTAATTAAAGATTCCTATACGAGTTAAACAATTGTTCCTCCCTGACAATTAAATTGGTGTTTAGTATTGGCAATCTTTATATCCATTCAATAAATATCACGTCTCTGACAATCTAGCTGATGAAAATCACTTGTTCATATTTAACTGATTTCTAATCTTCGGAAAATAGAGGATGGTTTCATGATCGCAGAACTATGAGGAAGATCTAGACTTTTTCTTTTCCACATGCAGTAATTCATTAGTTGCTGAGTAGACTCAGTCTAGTTCCCAACTAAGCTGAAATTTGAAGATTCTATCATTTTGTCTCAGTGCCGTGGGGGATGCTTGCGTGGCAATGGGCGAATGGGTCCACAATTCTCAAGCAGAGACCTCACTTAGCAGCATTCTCCCTTGTGTCGACGAGCAAACAACAAATCTGACATTGTACCAGAGTAAAGAAGTCATCGTCCAGCTTGTTGACGTTGTCAACACTGCAATATATTCTCAAGCTAGATCCATGCATTTCAACCAATCTGGTCCTCTAATGCCATCTCTCTGCTCTCCTTATGATTCTAAACTGCATGACCGACAGTGCAATCTTGAAGAGGTTTCACTGGTGAATGCTTCAACGGTACATGTGCAGATTATTTCCTTCTACATCTAGTGCATTCATATCTAGTTAGTTCTAGGGGTTCCATCATTCTGTCAAGATAATATGAACTCTCCTTCTGTTAGCTCATATTCTATCTGTTTGTGGGCAATGTCAGGTTTGGCAAAACTACACTTGTGCTATCTCTGAATCAGGACTCTGTGTCACCGCCGGAAGGGTGACTCCCGACATCTATCAGCAGTTGGTTGCGGCTGTAAATGTGAGTTACGCACTCGACCACTACACACCATTCTTGCTGAGCCTTCAGAATTGCCAGTTCGTGAAAGAAACCTTCGACGCGATCACAACTTTCTTCTGCCCCCAGCTGGAGCTTGATCTCCGGGTTGTGAATGCTGGACTAGGCCTCATCTCCGCGGGGGTCATGCTCTGCCTCATCTTCTGGTTCTTGTATGCAAACCGCCTCCAAAGGGAGGAAGTGTTTGCGAAGCTCTACGAAATAAAGACTGCAGTAGTCGATCAAACTCCTTCCCCAGCTCAAACTCCCTCCGGACGTGAAGCATCTCTGTAGTCTGTACTTCGCAGCATCTAAATCTTTTGTCTATGAAAAGCCCGTTTCATTTGCCCATTTACCTGATGTAAGCCAAATGGCTTCGAGTAAATCCTTTACATTTTATGAGTTTCCTATAGTAGCTTGCTTTGCTCAGTAACTGTTGCGAAAGCAGATTTTCTTATTGTTTCTGCTATGTTCTCGAGAGATTTAAACAGGATGCCTCCATCACAAGGATTGAGAGGTGAGAACTCTTGCAGGAAGAGGGAAGGGTGAACAAAGGTCGAAGCCATGAAATTAAAATAATGTCCTCTGCGTCGTAATCAACTGTACTTTCTTGATTTATCTCCTTATAGATTGTCGTGGGGCCGACCGTGTGGGGTCGACCGTGTGGGGCCGTTAAGGTGGCGGATCCACCTTTTTGCAGAAGAGAGGTGAGAACTCTTAGTCCCCGGAATATAATTGAGTTGATTATTATGGGATAGATTTGTTGAAGTAGGTAAAGTCAAATTTTAGTGAAACTGAGATAATGCCTTTCTCATAATGGTTAATTGTAGCTTTTTGATTTACTCAAAAAAATGATAATCCCAGTAGCCACATCTCTGGGGGTGGTCGGTCCGGTCGCACGGAAGTTTCCCACCGACCACCAGGGTAAATCGGAAAACGCATACGGTGGCCAATCCAGATGCCCAGCATCCTTTGATTGCGTTCCCTATTTGGAGAAAAATTTCTGTAAATACGTCGTAGCTAGGGATCGAACTGCGAGTCCTTGAGTTACAATCCGGATGTCCTATCGTTGCACCATTGTCCCGGGGACGCTTTTTGATTTACTCAATCAATCGTGTGAGGTTGGTGAGGTGATGAATTTTTACTTTTTGCTCAAGAGAGATGACAACTCTTTCACAAGGAAACTTCGAATCCATGAAATTCTTATTATACGCTACCTGACGACGATACTGACTGAAAGATAATAAACTCTTTCATAAGCAAAGTTTGAGTCTATGGAATTCTCATTTTTGTTTATAATTTTTTAAATTGATTAATTTTGAAAGTGATAGATTCGGTCTTATAGAAATGTTAAATTTGTCAGCTTCAAAGTATTTTTTTTTAATTTTGTTATGTTATTGTTACATTTAAATTTTTATTTTTTTAAAATAAAAAAATTGAAAAATTATGGATCAATTAGCTCCGCTGCTGACTTCGTATCGAGCAAGCACATGGGCCACCTGGAAGATGGATAGCACGTGGGCCGGGCCGTGCTACGGCGGCCCGCTACCTTGTTTAGACGCCATGGTTGGATCTCAGTCAGACGCAATTGGCCGATTTGAACGACGTTGGCGAGGGCAAAGTAGTTATTCCAGATTCCAACGCGGTGCTTTCCGATCTTAGGGTTGTCACCGCGAGTGAGCAAAAAGTGGCCATGGCTGGGGAAGGAGATCTCAGAACCTCCGCCAAGGAATCCGAAGATGATTTGCCCATCTTGAACGCCGAGAATCTACAGAGCAATATCAAGTCTGTCTATTACAGGTGATCCCCTCAAACTAGTTTATGCTTGCGGTCAAATTAAAAGTTGGAATTTTTTATGTCGATGATTTTGCATATTTGTGATAGAAGATCCCTTTTCTTTCTTCACAAGTTCATTCATGCGATTGCAGCTTCCCATCCATTTTTAGATTTAAAATTTCTTTACTTTTTTTGTATGATTTACAATTGAAATATTTCTGTTGATCAATTACAACCTGGCGGTTGAATGCATACCTTCACAATGTGTTCTTAATCAAACATTAGAAACGCATGGAGCTTGTTGACTGTTTAAGTTTGGTGGAATTCTTAGGCTACTAGATTCAGCACTGCTTTTTTATATGCTTGCGTTGATAGTTCCCTGCTATTGTCTGTGTACCCCGAAAAATAGTGTGAAAACTAATAAAATTTAATGAGGGACGAAAATCTACTTCTGTAATGGGAATTCTTTTTCTACTAAGGTTTGCACCAGAGAGATGATTGGGAAAGTCCAAAATAATTGATGATAAATCAATAAATCTATTGTCGAGTTTATATGCAGTTTGTTTTCACGACAAGTTTGTTGACTATGTAATCAGATGTTTGACGCTTTTATTTATTTTGCAGTCGTACCTTCCTGTCTATCATTGGTGGTGTGGTTGCTGGAATATGGGGATTTACTGGCTTGACAGGATTTGTCTTTTATTTCTTGGTCATGGCAGCTGCTTCTTTGGGTCTTGCAGCTAAAGCAAAATTTTCCGTCAACAAATACTTTGATTCTTGGAATCGGATACTTATTGATGGAGTTTTTGGTGGACTCATGGTATGCCTCTAAAATGAATTTTTAGTAGTAGAATGCATCATTATGTTTCTTTCTTCTTTTTTCCTATGGTTCTGCACTCAATTTTTGTTGGAATGTGTGAAGTATTTTTTTGGAACATTTGCATCTATTTAGATAAGAGAGCTTGAATTGCCCAGCGGGCGAGGCTGATTCTTATTCTATGCAGTTGACACACAAAAGTTTGTTTAGTCTGATAATAGATATTCTGGCCTAAATGCTTTGTCCCTCAGAAGGTTATATTACTGATACCATGGTTCTATCTATCTTTTGAGCTATCTCCTAACTCTTCCTAAAATTATTGCCAAATTCACAATTTTCTGTACATTGGGTTTATATGCCAGAAAGTTATGTTTTACTAAGAAATTTGATCATTGAATACAACCTTTATTTCTGTTAGTGATGTTTTGGAGAACACAAGTTTGTTGAAACCTGCACAATCAGGAAGCAAGCATCCTACTGATTGTTTTAAAATATGAAAGAAATGCACTCTACAGGTTGCTTTTAATATGAAATACAACTATTCTATTAGTTGCTTTTTAACATGTATAAGACAAAAGGATGTAATTGCAGTTGAAGAGGTGGGGTGGATTAGGTCTATTAATGTATTTTCAGGAGTCTTCTTTGAATGATGCTTGGGTTGGTTTTCTCATCCCATGACTTTTAGGCTCATATTTTGGTTGGTTCTCTTCCCAATAGTATTTGATCATGAAGAATTGCTGCCTAAATTTAGCTCTTTCATAGTCCAGTTCTTTTTGTGCTATCTTCCGCAAAGTTGCAGCTTCATCCAAAGCAATTGTTTCACAAGATTCTCTTCTGTTTTTATGATAGCAGCCTCATCTAAAACAATTGTTTCACAGGATTCTCTTGTGTATTTATGATTTCATGTACATGGGAAATGAATTCATTGGATCAGCGAACAGAAAGAAAGAAAGCTAGAAAAGCCATTCTTAACTTCATAAATAGCAAGCAAAAGCCAATGTCAACGAATAACAAAATTTTCCCTAAACTTGCTTGCAAATTATTTAGCGTATGGAAAAGTTGGATAAGTAATTAGTACTAACCGCAAAACTCAAGATTTTGTTTGGTGACTTTTTGATGGCTTCATAAAAAGGCCGCCAACAGAAAATTATTCCATAAATGCTGTTTTAAGAGGTCGAATATTCATGCATTTTATTTAGAATAGTGTGTCTTACATAATTCAAATCAGTTTTACTTTTGCCAAAATTGTGGCAAAAGGATAAAATGGCTATTACAATTTGCTGAAGTGATTATCATGTATATTTTACTTCATGTTAATCTTGATGTATAAAAATGGATACAACTGTTAAACTAATTAATTTACATATGATTAGATTAAAACTATGTCACTACTAAATGGAGGTGAACATTTTGTTGGCTGTATATTGTGGATATGGTTATGCATGTGATTTTTGAAAGTCATAGCAGAGAAAATGGTTTTTTTATTGCTGAAATATTATTTTTCTTTAAGACAGGATTTGTAGTTTGCGTTTACAATATACTTTGTTGTAGCTGTTTTGCAAAATCACTTTCATTAGTGAATGTGCTTGATAAATGCCTATATATTGCTGTCTGTTTTTTTTTTTTTTTTTGCTTATATGGCAGCTGATTAACCTTCATATTCATTTTTCCTTTTGTTGCAGTCGTTCGTGCTCTCCTGGGCGTATCCTTGTTCTACTGTTTTTTCTGACCTTTGATTTAGCAATTTCCACTATTTGCATAATTCTAGCAATACTGTTAGTTTTCTTTTCTACTTATTCTTTTTGACCTTGGAATGCATGCATTTATTTTAGTATGCCATTTATCTAAAGTCCAGTCTAGTTGATCCTGGTTAAGGTTGTTTCATGAGATACCTTACCTGAGATATACGTCGCACTTATTAGCTTTCCGTTAGCAACCAAGTTGGAGAACAATGGTAAAGGTGTAGAATCTTACAAAACATAACGACGATAGTTCTCTGCTTTTGTAATCTTGAAAGTAGTGTGAGAAGTAAGAACCTTACTGATCTAGTTTTTGCTTGTATAACCTTACCAAACTAGTGATTGTTTTGATATTTGACTAAGCAAATATGAGGACTCTAGTTTAACCTCGTCATTGATAGTCTTCTCTAGCCGTCGTTGTTTGCTGGTACGAATGGAGCAAGTTCTCTGGCCTCATCAATGATTTATATCACTTTGTGTCGTAATGCTTCTGCTTTCCCTTGTAATACATCCTTGACATATTCAGATTTGCATATGACATTGTCCACATATTCTGAAGGGCTCGAAACGCAAGATGATGACTTGGAGCTTCATAATTATCTTCATCTACAATCACAGAGTAGTGTGCCTTGTTAGGCTCTTGTTGCCAAAGCTACTTTGACACAGTGGAGACTATCATCTTCGATGTTCATGTGTTGCTTATTTGGTACTACAATTCACGGCTCAAAAGCTTGTCATATCATTTCAACTATTTGTTTACCTATGCTCTACTCAAGGATCTCAGTGATGGCTTCGATTTCCGTCGCTGATGATTGCTCCTGCTCAATTTATTGCTTTGTTTTTCATCTCTGCTCAAGATCATGTTTAATGAGTGAAACAAGAAGGATATCTGGAATGCAGTTCTTGGAAGACATTTACTGGTAAGACATTCCCAGCTAAATTATTCCGTTTCTAGATGTTTCTTGAATTCTCAACAATTTATCTAAATCACCCTTGAAAGATATCGATTAGTAGATTCGTATTCCCCAAGTTAATATCAGCAACCCCAATGCTTCTATCAGAATGACAAGATCACGCTCTCGGAACTTGATTAAATTGGTTACTGTGAAGCAGATTTGTTGAAGTGAGTAAGGATTAAATCTCGGTGAAGCCGAATTAATGTCCTTCCCTGTAATGGCCAATTACAGTATTTTGATTTACCTCCTCATAGATGATCATAGGACCGACCGTGTGGGACTGTTAGGATGACGGATTTTATTTTTTGTTGAAGAAGAATGATAAAATCATAATACACTAAATCTTTTACCTATTCAACCTCACTTAAAAGACAATTTCATTGCAACCCTAACTTGAAGACAAACCACCAAAGAAACGCATGCTCATCTGGATCATCAAGTATCATTCCCGACAGTGCGATAGAATGGTCACCATTATAGTTGTCAGAGCAAAGTTCTGACGTTCCTCAAATGGATTCATGCTGACTGGTAAGGGTTTGAAGTTTCCAACAACCCCAAGTGTCATCATCAATTTTAGTTTTCTTTAGATTATACTTGAGAATTAGAGAATTAGTTCATTGTGCAACTAAGCAAATTTGTCAAAAGAAGCAATTCTCGTCGGCTATTATGAGTGTTGGGATGAAATATAGAAACAGTTGTAGCTGATTTAAAAAAGCAAATGCAGGATCAAATGGTAACAATGCAAAATTGAAAGAGAGTTGATAATTTGGATTGGATGTCATTAATTTATTTTGTTAAACAATTTATTCTGTTAAATAATTTAAATGGGTTAAATTGAAATTTTATCAATTTGGTGAGCTTAAGTAGATCGATGTGTCTAGATTTGCAACCTATATGAGTCGATTCGTGGTGGATTTGAATTGGTATGGGAATTAAAAAATTTTATTTATTTTTTTAAATTTAAAATTAAAGTAGAAAATTTGACTAATAAATTTGATCATTCTAATTCATAATTTAAATTTAAATTTTTAAATTTTATTTATTTAAATTATAATTTAAATTTAAAAAATTTTAATTTTTTTTATATTTTTTAATAGGTTCATATAATCCATCTATAATTCGTTTTGAATTGAATTATATGGAACATTTTTTAATCTATCAAGTTGGTAGGTATTTAAATTATAATTTAAATTTAAAAAATTTTAATATTTTAAATATTATTTAATAGGTTCATGGATCAGTCCATTTAATTCGTAATTCACTTTGAATTGAATTGGATTAAAAAAATTTTAATCTATTAAGTTGGTAGGTTAGTTCACTCCATCCTGTTATAGGACTTTTTGATGAGTTGATCTGTTTAAAGAATAACAGCTTTGGGATTAAATAGTTCTTAAAAAAAACAGATTCCACATCTTCAGTGGTAAACAAAAGCTCAGCAGTTAGACTCGTTTAACTGGATATAAAAGCAAGCTTTTAAACAATTGAATGGAACAAAATGTGCTCTAACAAGCTTAGAGGATCACTTTCGTTAAGTTTGAAAAGATACATGCAAATATTAAACAGCAATAGCAACAGTAGATTGCTAATTGTAATATATAGACAATCTAAAACAACATAACATAATTCAATTGCATCAACACAAATTATATCCGTAGAACGTTCAAATCGTGATTAAAATAGCTATGTAACACCAAATTGTCAGATGTGTGAACTACATATATAAATTCTTGGCATCAGCTGCACTATTTCACATGATGTCAATCATTTGATGTCATCGAGTGGTCAGGCTTCATTTCTTTGGTATGTCACTGGTATGCTTTGGCTATCGCTTGATTTCAATTACCACACTTGAAGAGTCACACAAATTACAGGGCTAAGATTCATCAAGTGCTGGAGGAGCAAAATCATAGTACTTCCTTGATTTCACATAACATGAGGCAAACCTATCCTGCATAATTACCTGTGAGGATTTATATAATCAGATAGTAGCTTCTACACTGCCCAATTTAATCACCAATGGAAAATTTTCAGGAATGATAGACAATGACACGACAAGTACACATTTGATATTTATATTGATCACGTCTAAAAAATTTAAAAATAAATATATCAGACACTTGAATCTACATCCATATTGGATACTTGTACGCGAGGCCATCTCACAAATGGGAGTATAGAGCAGCCAAATGTAGTCCCGTTGAGGCTAGATATTCAGACAACCATTACCTTGATATTCCGTCTGTATTCTCAGAAGGGACTTATTTCATGAGCCAGTTTCAGTTGCCATTCAGGAACTAGCCGTCTTGCTTGAGGGGCTGTAGCATGTTTTGCTAATGCAACTGCATCACCAGCATGAATTACGGAAATAATATCTTCAAGAAGTTCATCTCTACCACCTCTTAGAGGATCCTGTTTGCAGAAGATCTGTTGTCAGAGTGAATCAAGAAAGTTTTCAAAAGAAACACAACTATTTTAAGAGGAGGCGGACACAACATAAAAAATCTGTTCTGCTGTTGCAGCAAGAAAGTAGATGTGCATTAAGAGAGCAATATATGGTGCGACTAACATCTACGATGACCTTCTAGAATGTCACCCTATGCTCTCTCTCACACACACGCGCACACACACGGCCGCACGCGCGCTTTCTTCTTCACCCAGTCAGCTACTCTCACTCATTTATTCTGTGTCTAGGTTATTTGCCTTCCAATTAAAAATAGGGGAACATACAGATGAAGACAAAGGATACAAGAGGTGAATCAGCAAAAACATTTCTCCCTTCTCTCCAAATGATCTCAAATACATGTTAACACAGCGCAGTTCATAGATCAGTGTCAGGCCGCTATTTATTATTCCCTCTATATTGGAATCAAGTTCAAGGTAAGAAAGTCGTTTAAATAGAAATTATTTCATGCTACAATTATGCTAAATGTAATATTTCAAACAATGTTAAATTATGCCAAGCTCATAATTTATCTTACTCCAACATGTTAAAGCAAAGAATTGAGTTGGCTCTGGCTGTTGTGATTATTCAACTTAACTCTGGATTTGTGGGGTTTTAATGTGCTTTTCTTATCCTACAAGAAAAATCAGTTGTGTGCCTATTTTTACCAGAGATGAGAAGATTTTGGCAGCTTATCAACATGAAAAATCAGGATTTTGCAGCTCCTTTCTCACTTTTGGTTTGTCCAAAAGTGAAGTGGGCCTATTGTTATTTTCTCTCATCCCTCTTTTCGTCTCTTTTGAAGTAGACAAAACAAAAGAGCCCTTCTCCTCTCCTTTCTGTCTCCTCTTTTTTTCCCCTAGTTGAATAGTGCAAAGAAGGCACATAAAGGAGACAAAAGACTGAAAATAGATGGATCGAGAAAGGAGGAATAACGACAGATGGTTAAAAGTAAAAACTAAAAAAAAAAGGTGCAAATTAATTTCATTTGGAAACCTATTATTTCAGTGGCCAGTTAAACTGGTTTGAGCCAGTTAGTGTGCCCTATATAGACCTGTTTTTAGCACCATGATGGATTATATGCCATACAGATATCTTTTGATTCTTCAGTAAATAAAAGAATACAAGAAAATAGACAAAGGATATCAGCTTAAACTGAGGGGGAAAATGATAAAATAAGTCAATTGTTCAAATGCTCAAATTACCTGCAAAAACAAATCAGTGTGCGTCTTGCCTTCATACAAGACTAATCTAGCTTGAGCTCCAGCACTCTTAAGAGCATTAGTGAAGTCTTCACTGCAAAATTAGGTAGGTTGCCCACAAAAGGCCAAACCAAAAATTTGAATAGAATAATTGGAGAATTAATATAAAACAATGAGAAGAACAAAAGAGGCAAAAAATTATTTTGGCATACAGAAAAGAAAGAAAGGAAAAACAGCTAATCATCTTATCTTTTTATATATAATAGTTAACAAAATGTCACTGCATCCGATAGTAATGATTCCTTAATTAACCTTCACATTATAGCCGATTTTTAAAAACTCAAGGTTAAATGGTGATGCTGTTCTAGTGACAGATCTGGATTTAAGGTTAATTATAACTATTGTCAAGAGTCATCATATGGAGTTTTCAAGTCCAAGGAATTGGATTAAAATTGATGCTAATGGTTGCAAGCAAAATGCACATACCAGATTTGTCTCAGAGGTCAGAAGTGATAAATAAAATAAGGCATGGTGATGTGAATAAGTTCAGACTTCTAAGAGCTAGTTGTTTCAACTTCCAACAAATATGTTTTTTAATAGAGGATAACTGTTGAATTAGATCCATGGAGCAGAATTCAATTTATGAGTTTGAAAATTTGAGTTTAATTCTTCTATTCTTATAATGACAGTATGCAGACAAATATAGAAATTTGCTGAGATCAACAATGCACTATGTTTGACTAGTAATTTGATTGTCAAGAATGAACATATAGAAACCTGAACAAATAACTTCATAAGCATAAAATTTAAACAAGTATGATGGTAGGAAATAAGGTATATATGATACAAACATACTAAAGCAAGTCCTAATTATTTTACATAACTTTCATATTTTCAAGTTCTTAAAAAATTTCAGAAATTGTTGTTCAATCGAGAGTATATTTTTC
Source organism: Curcuma longa (assembly GCF_044706935.1). Taxonomy (NCBI): domain Eukaryota; kingdom Viridiplantae; phylum Streptophyta; class Magnoliopsida; order Zingiberales; family Zingiberaceae; genus Curcuma; species Curcuma longa. The sequence goes on along the minus strand of NC_133862.1, from coordinate 4,672,562 downwards.
ATTGTAATGTTTTTAAATCTCCTGTAAGTTTGTCAAGACCAACCTTGCAATAGAAGGTATTGAATAGTCGCCTGTTCCATGGAAAAGAATAATCTGCGGGAGATGAGAAATAGCCAGCTCAACACTCTTGTCCTGTGCAGTTAACTCGGGAGAAAATAGCCGCAACGATTCTTCCCCTTCCATTATGCTGTCATAGGATTTCAAAGTTGTGTGGCATTGATATACAAGAGTGCTATTAATCAGAAAATAGAAAATAGCAAATAGAAAATAGAGTAAAATTACACAGCAGTGCCAACCATGCAAATGACAGAAACACTACCTGAGAAAGATTCTGCGATACAGGCCACGATTATGGAAGTGATCGACCAACTTGAGCAAGTTGTATCTGTTGAAATTCCAGAACATCTTAGAATTTCTATTTTGTTCTAGAGTGAATACGAGAAAAAGTAAATACTAAACAGGACACGCGCTATACAATTTTAATGCAACAATAAAAAATGGTTCTAATTTGGAACAGTAAACTGAATTAATCAAGCTAAGAATAACATGACATAAGACACCAATGGAACTTAGAAGAACTCAAGTATTACCCCCCAGACAAACCAAAGTAGGTCTTTATTTGGGATACGCTCCAAGTTGTCTTTTCTCCTTTTGCTTGTTTCACTGCCTGATCCAGAAGCACACATGCAGCTATATGTGCACCAGCTGATTGACCCATTAGATGGATCCTGCATATTAAATAATTTATAAGGTAACATATGTGAGACATTTGGATGGCTGATATTACCCAGTATGCACAAAAGTATGGCCGTTACACAAATTAAATATTCTCTTTTTTTTTTTTTTTTTTTTTTTTTTTGCCATTACATAAACTTTGTTGTGCCATAGTTTCTTCTAGTACTTTATTAGGTACCTTTACTAGTCAATCTGCTTAGATTGACAATATGACAGTGAATACATCAGCTGCCATTGGATATATGAGTAATTATGTTACTCAGACTTGGATTTGAGTACCAGTATGCCAAGGTAAGAATGAGGATCTTAGAACTAAATGTTTTTATATGGGGGACGAGCTTCGACTCCTTGAGTAAACAAGAATAGACTTGAGTCGCAAGGCATATGTTGAGAAGCTAATAAAAGAAAATATTTCCATACAAATATATGATTCAATGAATATCTAACCCTTCAACAATATTATCAAATCCTAGCGTGTGCCACCTTTAACAATTAACATCATCCTAGGTTTGGAGAAGGCTCAAGCTCCTTTTATGTATACCCTAATAAGCATAACACCAAATTAGAGATCAATTAGAAGTTTCAATAACACATTTTAGATTGGAAGAAACTTATTTGATGGTCAATCATATCCAAGCACATTCCTATGTTGGTTAATTGATATAGAAAATTACTTTTACTGGTACGACATCACCAACCACCACACACAAGCATTATTTGCCAAGATAATTAAAATCACTAATAAACTTAAGCAAAATGCTCAAATCAAATTAGAATAAATAGGAACGCCAATCATTAGTAAGAAATGAGGCATAGTAGAGAAAAGTATATTTCATACACTGTCAGTGTAGTCGAATACAAAAGGCAATATAAAAATTGCACAGTCTAACGTTAGTGAAGAACCTTGATCCACCATAAATTGATTCACCACCATAAATTGATTCATTGCAACAATTAACAGACTTAGGCAAGAATTTAGGAGAGAGATCAAACCATTTTCCCTGACATAAGGTTATATAGAGTGAGCATTACTTTCAGCATGAAATTCCACAAATCGAAGACAAATTGAAGATGAAAAAGAAGTAGAAGATCCAATAGTTTCATAGATTTTAGTGTGTAAGAAGATAATCTCCAAAACCCACTACTACATTAGTACTCTCCTTGCAATTCCCAAAAAAACGGAGAAGTCTTTTAAGTAATCACATAACTCCAAAGGGATCTTATGGTGATTTGGTCCCTTTAAGAAACATCTCCACTAACCTTAAGATAACCAACACTGCTACCTCAATTATTGATCCATCTCCTGATAACAAAGAACATTTAATTGTCTCAAAAATTAACACTAGAATAACTCCCATTTCACTTCACCCCTTAAAAGAGCGTTTAACAATGATTAACCATGACTAAAACTCACAAATTATGGCCTCTTTATACTACCCTAAGAGACAAAAAAGGGGAACTGAAGGAAATAAAGAATAAAGCAAAAAAAAGGGATAATTTACAAAATTATCAAGAATGCTAGCAGTATGTGCCATTTTGTAATTACTTATGAATCTTAAGCTCATCAACCGAACAAGTTGATTCCATTGTCTATTTTTTCTACCAAACTAGGAGATTTAAAGAAGCACATGCTTATGCTGGTAAATTAATTCTAATAATTCACAATTATGTTCATGGTGATACTTAATTATTCTCTTACATGTCATAAGTCCGAATTGCCCATATAAACTCCCCTTTGATCCTTCTTGTCCACTTTATTGAGCCATACTACAAGAACAAAACTTCTAATGCTTATCTATTGAACTTGTCAACATCGATTTTCATCATAGAGGATTTGCCAATTATTAGGAGACATTTGTGCCTTTGTCCTTTCATGTGGACTTCCCACTGCTCTCATGGTATTAATGTTGTTGCTCTAATCCTCAGTAGTCACATTCTTAGACAGCAGGACTACTAGTCACATTCTTAGACACCAGGACTACAGTGGAAATGCAGACATCAATCTTGCCTGATGATCAAGCATAATGTTGCCATTTTTTTTTCTTTTTGGAAGGGATGATAAACGAAAGAAAGATGCTAATAATATTAATGCTCAGTTCGTCAAAGATAAGAAAATTAAAATGCATATATTCCTTATTATTGGCAGGTACATAAAAAAGAAGATATAGAAACTTGATTCCTTGAAAGTGAAAGCAGAATATGTAATAGTTCTTTAGTCATTCAAAGTGATGACCAAAGATATTGATAGTGAAAAAGCTTTATCTCTTGAGGTCAAAGCAAAGATAGTGAGTAGCAATTCCTTACTAATTGCAAAGGATGACCAAAGGGAAGATACTCACAACTCTTCAAGAATGAAGTTATCCCAGATGAATAAGAATGATAAAAATAATAATCAATCAATGTAGAATAAACAATCTAATAAAAAAAAGGAGAATGGTCTTTTCTTTTACTTGAAAACTTTAATGTGTTATTTTTTACCTTTTTTCTTTTGACAAACTTAGTCCATATTGTACTGAATCTTACAATACTGTACTATTGTTGGATCTAAAATAGAGATCCCAACTTCATTGTTTCATCAATTCCAAGTTTAATAAGATTTACACTGTTTACAAAATTTCTCCCTTGGGGCATTGTTTATAAAGGATAAGCATTCATAGAGAATCTTTTTCATATCAACCATATTTTGTGAGGCAAAGGATTATGATATAGCAATCTCTTAGGCATCAAAAATGTTATATAAGAGATCATTTATTCAGGCAACAAAACTACAAGATAAGTGGAAAAAAGGACTAGCATATGACTACTGGATCATGCAATGGAAATTTCCCTTTTAGTGATGCATTAGTGCTTCAACACTTGTCCAAGTTTCATGCAAGAAAATGAAAACAACCAAGGCACTTCTATTGAGCATTATTTTGTCGTATCATACCCCCTTGCTTCATGGGTGGTTCCTAAATGTTGTGGTGATTTGACTTTTTCTAACTTGCCAACCAAAAAGATTTCTATAGTTTTGATGTGCCATGACCATTGGGAGTACAATTCTAAAGCATTGTGAACAAGATGTTCATTGCTCATGAAAAACACCACAGTTTAAGCATTTGCCGCTGAGGACATGTGATGTGAAGTAAATCCAGGGTTATCCTAAGAACTTTGCCGATGCATTTCACGATGCAATATAATATCTAAGTGCCAACAAACCATTCTTCTCCTAAAGGCTCTAAAGGGCAATGACATGAGATTTATCTACAAAAACTGGAGTAAATACATGTACATGTTTGCAAGACTTGGGATTATCTTAGATATTACATGTCTCGCCAACTCGAAGATTCATAACAATGTCATTGGTCCTTTGTGTTACAAAATGCTACACAGCTTGACCATCTACGGATTACTTATTGTGGCATTTCAATTAACATTTTATCTTGAATTAGTGCAAGACATTCCTTGATCTTGAAATTTCTTGTACTGTCAAGGATGTCATATTGCTTTAAATCTAGACGTACTTCTACATTTATCAACATGCATATTAAGTCAAGATATAGCATGGAAGGTAGTAGAAAGAATAAATTCATATATGCATGAAGAACTTGATCGGAAATAGCCTCTTGCAAAGCAGAGTAAGGCTGCGTACAGTAGACCCTTTCTGGGGACCCCGCATTGGCAAGAACTTTGTGCACCGGGCTGCCCTTTATTTGCATGCATGAAGAACTTGAAAGTTACTTGTTCACTAATATGTTTACAATGATAATTGTTTGTATTAATTTTCAACTGGAAAGATAAAGAAGCTGCATAAGGTAATATTAGAGTTTTATAATTTATTCAAAAGTACTACAGTTACCATGATTGGCCAAAATTATTCTTTCATTTCCTTAATCTTTCTATACTCCTCAATATTGCTCAAACTTTTCATCTAGCCCTTTTGTTGCAATGTCAAGCACCTAAAATCTGATACCTACACATTGAGTGGGATACAGACATCCCCATGGACACATCTAAAAAATTGTAGAAAATGAGATTCATACATCTAAATCCCTATACTTTTGTTGGATACTTTTACTCAAGTCCTAGTAATAGAGCTACTCCTAGAATGCATGCAAGCATGCTATACATGTTCAAGCCCACATTAAATCAAAATTAGCAACTACATCCAAAAGTTAATCTAGATGTCTTTATTAGTTGCAGTGAAAGTTGTTTAGAAGCATATATGTATAGTGATCAATAGTTATACCGGTTAGGATCACCTCCATAGCTAGCAACATTGTTGCATATATATGATATCCCCTGGGAAGCATCTTTTATCATATCACTTATTGTACCTTGAGGAAAGTTTCTGCAAAATAGAAAAATTCCAAACAAGATCAAGTTGTGTATCTCATTAAACATATATAAGTTCCATTTGTATGTGTCTACTCATTACCTATAATCTATGCAGGCAACTATAACATCTCTTTCTGCTAAACGTTTCCCTAGAAGAGCACCCCATGCTTTATAGCTGGAAAAAAAAGAAAAAAATAAGCTAACTTATAATCATTTAACAGTGTAGCAGATGTTAAATCATAAGTGACTCAAGCTTTGTCATTCTTTACGATGAACTTAACTCACCCAATGATCCAAGCCCCTCCAGTTACAAATGCAACAACTGGCTTAGGTGTACTAGTATCAAGAGGTAAATACAGATCCAAACTGTTTGGAAGAAATGATAGAAGAGAGGAATCAATAATAAACAAAATTAAGAAAAGAAATTTCACAGTTTTTGCAAGCCTACCGGTTTCTTGGTTGTTCTCCATAGATTACACTTCTACGTACATGTTTAGAGAAGAAATAGTAATAACCAACTAGAGAAAAAGACAAAGGTTAGTTAAGGCATTTCCCTCAGAGCCAACTTGATAAATTATATTGACTTGTAAGTTAACACCATAAGACCTGGTAGCAAAATTAAAATTCTAGTACAAACGGAATGGCAAAAAGGTGATCAAAAGAAGAATATCATGTACCAGATGCACTAGGGCAAAGTTTAGTAAGAGATAGCACCTTGTATGAAACCAGGCATAAGTAATACAGCATAAAATCCAAGAGCAAGAAACCTTGAAATCCACCGATAACCAACTCTGCATGAAAGTAAATACTCAGTAATAACCATTCCACTTTTACTTCTTCTAAACAAGCTTAACCAAAATGAATATGTAACTAAAAAAGAATAAAATTGGCATAAGTATATCCTTTTAGCCACTCTCCAAACCCAGAACTGAGAGCTAATATGAATAAATACGATTATGGTATGTGTACTTTCTTAAAGGTATTATCGTGGAGTTGCAACCAATTCGTTGCAACCAATTCCTTTTCACACATATAAATACGATTTTAGAAAAAAGATTGAATATATCTTCTCAAGCACAAAAGGTCAAGTGTTTAACTACTTCAACAATTTCATGCTAAGGTGGAAAGGAGACTAGTACTCCATGAAATGTCTTTGCTCTAACAATAAACAAGAGTACATCTCTCATGGTTTAAGGTGTACCATTCCACACGTGGCATGGGACATGAATGATTAGCAACAAAATTGCAGCCAGCGCTTGATGGTGTTCTATGAGATCTCATGAAAAAAGAATCAAGATGTAGTGCCAGAAGATATTAATTATTGTCTCTTGAGCTTTGGTAGTCCCTTTGGATGAGCTATCTCAATCATGACTTCCTTTCTCTCTTAACTTGCGGAATGTCAATATGAAAGGACTAAGAAATGTTCTCAAATTAGGTAACTCTTACTCATCTTTATGATTATACTCTGCAGGAGATTAAATTGAAATAGTTTTTGTGTTTTTTAAATGAAAGAACATAAAAGTGGAAGTGATGGCATGAAAGAGAAGAAAGAGGATATACTAGTGGAATTTAGATGGGTTATCACAATACAACTTGAAGTGCATGGACTCTCAGTTGCACAAGTTTACATTTCATAGGATTGTCATTTTCACAATTTCACTTTTCTTGTGAATCGTACAGTTTTATATAGCTCCATTTTTCCATCACCCCTTCTCATTAACCATCTGTGTGACCTTTGGGGGGAAAAAAGGTAGATATTTATTCCTTAAGTACCAACTGTTATGTACCATTGATGTTTAGGCCCTCTATAGTTCTAGGGAAATTCAATATTGCACTTTGAGAGTTTCTAGTGGGCAAGAAAAAATCATGGACTGGTGAGAATAGGTTGGACTTGAAATTATTCAATTAGATCAATGAAATATGATATATTGATGGTCCGTAAGCTTATTGGGACCAATAGACAAACAATTTCAGCTCTTGACAGACAGGATAGTACCTCAAAATATGTGGTACATGATGGATTTTTGCTTCATGAAATACCAAGAATGCTATACTGATAGCAAAAGTAAAGATAGATAAAGTTATTGTATTGTCTTTCACCAGAGTAAAAAATTCTTGAGAAATTTTTTTAATCTTCTATAAAGCACCAAAATGTTCTTATATTTTTCAGTTCCTATCGCTGTACTTGCTGCTCATGTCTTTATGAATTTTTAGCTTCCATCATTTTATTTATCCATTGAAGGTTACATCATCAAGAACCATTTTTTTATTCCTCTAACTCTCTTTTTATTCTGTCATATTAATCCTCCTGACAAGGGAACAGGCTAATTCCTCTTTTTCTTCTGAAAGAATGGGGGGAAACAAATGAGCTATATATTTTGCAGGGTTGATCGGTATTTATATATTTCTTGTAAAGTTCTCTTGACGCTTGAGTATGAACTACTCTTTCTTCCCATTGTATATGCTAATTGATCATGTGGTAATATAAAGGAAGCTTCTCTGAGAAGTTGGCAATTTGCCTGTGGCATTTCTATTTTGATTATCATGTCTTAGTCAACAAGTTCCACAATTTGGAGTGTCAAATTAAAATCGTCATTTTTGCTGCTGTCCATGGTTACCTTCCTAGGATGTCAAATTAAATTGGTCATTTGGAAGTGCCAAACTAGAGTGATTTATAAATGACATTATAGTGCACTACTAACCTGTATTGCTCCTCGAAACATATTGTTCTCCTACATGACTAATTTTTCAATTATTCTAACCAGGAAATCTTACAGTTTCTAACAAATATTTGAAACAGTCGGATAAATTAGAGACGTCAAAAAAATAAACAGAATAGGACATATCTTGATGTGCTTGAGGTCAGAAAAAATAAATACATGATTTTGAGAAGTACGAACTGCACAATATAATCCGAGAATTTCAAGCTAAAAAGAATATCTTTAGTATTTCGACATAAAGATGCCTTCAGAAGGGGAATTGAAACAATAAAAAAAAAAACTCTTTCATTAATGGTTCCATTGAAAAATAACTATTGTTCGGTGGGGTTGTCAAAACAAATCTACTGTACCAAAAACACGCAATCGCGGATGTCGAGTCAAAAAGTCAATAGCAAGACTGAAAAGCAACGACGCAACCGAGAGAGAGAAGTACAAACAGGAAACCACGAAAGTCGAGCAAACACGATACCAAAATACTAGTAAGAACATCAAATGGCCAATAATAATAATAATAATAATAATAAACAAAACAAAGGGCGCAAGCATAACTTTTCCAAATGTGAGGATCAAGAACGAGGGCCTACCCGAGATATTGAAGGAGGATAATGGTAAGGCGAGTAATGAGGTACGTCTCTGCGGCAGCGTGGCCCATTTCCTGCCGGAAGGATTGCCGGCGAGGTGGGGGCTTGAACAGCAGATCACCGCTCCCCCTTCTTCTCAGGCTGCCGGAGGAGCCCCACCAGAGGAACGGCCCCTCCAGATCTGAGCCATCTGCGGCCGACGACTCTGTCCCTGCTCCACTTCCTGCGGTGGCGCGACGCTCGGGATCGGACCCCATCGCTTATTCCAGGAAGAGAGAGAGAGAGAGAGAGAGCGGCCAGTTTTGAAACGAGAGAGAAACAAAAGCAAGCACCGCAGGGGCGACGTTTATGCGGACATGCTTTTTCCTTGCCGTCCCACGCTTCACGTATCGTAACCCTTTTACATTTTACACCCTAACCTATAGCATATTCACGAGTAGCTGACAACGGGAAAGTACTCATCAATTAAGCTTTATTCGGGGATAAATATGCAAAAATAAAGGAGCGAACAAAGAGAGACCCTCCAATGGAGGACACGTGGGCTGGTGACGTTTCCTCTTTAATTATTTCTCCGCATATTTTTCATTTAAAAATATTACAATATAAAATAAATTATCTAAATTTAATTAAAATTACTATATATATATATATATATATCAAATATTTTTATATTAAAATACCCTTTGCTTGGGGGGAAAGAATATGCTTTTGGTATCACCGCTAACAATCTGTGACTATATGACACCGCTAAAAGACACATTTTGCCACCGTCTCAGATTCTATCGATCGATAATTTTTTATTATTTTTATTTTTATTTTGCTTTAGGCGCACTTTTTAAAAGGCACTGCTAACTGATAAGGGTGGGGGACAGATGTCAGTTTTAGGGAATTACTGGAGTAATTAACTAAGCACGACACCAGTCCAGCGGTAGCAGAAACACGAAGTCGAGTTTTAATATATATATATATATAGACGTGGCTCTAATATATATATATATATATTTATTTATTTATTTTTTTTTTTTTTGATGTTCTCTCTCTTCCTGGATAAAAGTCAAGAATCAAAGTGAAAATCAAAGTTATAGTAAGATAGATCAATACGGATCCGATCCCATCAGAGTGAAATATTTATTACTTCAGACTCAGACCATACTTTAAATTCAACATGGGTTCAATTTTGACCTCCATTTGGACCCTTGAAGTCATCTCATCCGACTATCCCGGCCTCAGACTTTATCTCGATCATTTCTGTCGTCTCTTTTCTATTCTCGTCCGACGTCTTGGTCGTCTTGTCTCAGTCGGTCATTTCGGCGTCATCGTCTCATCTCAGCCAATCTCGTCTCAGTGTTTCGGTCGTCTCGCCCATCATCTCATCTCGGCCAGTCTCATCTCGGTCATCTCAATCTCAAGTCTTGTCGCAGTCCCACCTCGATTAACTCCATACTGGGCTTCACTTTCACGTCTTCTGGAAACTGTTATCTTATATGACCTATTAAAAAGAAACGCAATATTTTCACGGACACGTGACAGTCTAAGAATGAACATGGTTACAAGGTTATCAGACTCGGTCTTCTTGAATATCCCTTTTTCTACACATAAGGTTAAAAGAAAATGATTGTCGGATCTAGTCCCTTTTGCAAGTTGCCATAAGGACTTTATCTCATCCAACGTGGAGATGTCTTGAGCAGAATATAAAAAGCTTAACCCTCAGCCTTATTCCATATTCGACTTGAAAACTTTACTAGTATTATCTTCTTTCCTGTCCACATTTCATTATCTGTCATAAAATCCTAACTTGAGTGTCGAAGTAACTTGTTAGGATTCTCTCGCACCAGTCTAACCTCTCCTTAAAGTGTATTTTAGGTCTTGATCGTCTCTCCCACTCATCCAGAAGCTCGCACTGAATGGAAAATACTCAAACACTATTTATAATTATTTCAATTATAATTAAAATTACTCTAACATGATTAAAACTACATTAACTAAATAAAATTTATTTTACCACTGTTGTGACAATTTTGACTAAACTTATTACAATGTGAAATAATTTGAAATAAAACTATTTTAATATTAGTTAAAATTATTCTAATTTAATTGAAATTACGCTTTGTTATGTATATATATTTATCAAATGAAAATAGTAGCTAGAATTAAAAAAAATTATTGAAAAGTTTAGATAAGAACTGGCCATTCACAAGAATATATATCTACAACATTGATGGAAGTAAGAGTTATTTGAATTGAATTAAGCAATAAATACATATCATTGAAAAATAATTAATATAGTATATATGTAGTTTAAAAGTCAACATAATATATGTAATTTTAAAGCAAATATATAAAGCAATTTATTTTAAAAAACAGTTAAGATTGTTTAAAATCTTAAAATTAAAAATATATTATAATTATTTTTTGCATATTTTAAATACTGTCGTTGACTTGCGATCCAATGTTAAGTTCTACGTAGATGGTTATCAAGTTACAAACATACTTTCAACTTTAGAACAATTTATTTAACCATAACAAAATTTGAATTTGTTTCGGTAGAATAATTTGATTTAATTTGAATTTATTTTTGTAGAATAATTTAATTTGAATTGCTTCCTTGCTCAATAATTCAAGTCGAATAATTAAATATGGGTAACAGATTAAAAAATAATTTCCATTTAATCGATTTAGTTTGGCGGGTAATTTTCAAATCGAAATTTGGTAGGTTTTTGTTTTTTGAATCGATATTGATTTTTTTTTAAAAAAAAATAATATTGTTTTCGATTAATTTTGCTGCGCGCTATAAATAGAGCTACGTTTTCGATTCAGTTGCATCTCCACACTTTTTACTCTTCGAGCCCTAATCGCCAGTGCGATCCTTTTTCGTTCCCGTCAAGTGCCCGATCTCGACGAGAGAGGAGGGGAAGGAGGAGAAAGCGGGAGCAGGATTCGGATAAGCGATGAGTCCCCTGGGGTTTGAGTCCGATGCTGCGGAGGAGCACGGTGCGGCTTCCGAGTTTTTGAGGTTTCCACTGCCGTCGGAGCCGTCCTTGAGGTCGCTGGTGGAGAAAGAGCAGGAGTACGTGCTTAAGAGTGACTACCTCATGCGGCTGCTCTCTGAGAGGCAATTTGCCGCCAGGAGAAACGATGCCATCGATTGGATGTGGAAGGTACCTCTCTTTTTTGTTTTTCGTTTTAATTTTTGTTACCTGTTTCTCTCTATTTTTTGAGGTTTTTATTTCATTAGCGAGGTTTATTTATTTATTTGTAGTTTGTTGATTGAAGATGAGTAACGTGAATATGCATGAGCAATTCAGTGCAACTCTAATACATACTAAAATGAGAGAAAATGAGCTAATATGATAAAAACTGTTCATGCACGTAATTTCTGTTTGAGTTGATTGAATTGTTTCTAGTTGAAGAGTGTAAGGAACAGAGAACACTCAATGGACAACTCTAGTTAGGGTAATTAATCAAGAATGAGTTGGAATTGTTGAAGATCACTATTATGATATGGCATATAAAGGGACTGTTCATGTAAACGACAAAAATAGTTGGGGTATTACAATACTTGATCTACATAAGTTGACGTGATGCAAACCGAGAATGCAAAATTTGATCCAAGTTCAATGAGTTTAATTAAGTTGTCATGGGATGAATTACTTGTAATTTATCGCTTGATAATATGCATTAAATAGGCTTTCATAAACCTTCATTCATATTCAGAAGTTCAACATCATGTACTAGGTTTAAATCAGTCTATGGGGCATGCAAACTAAGGAAAATGCTTAATGGTGAACACCCAATGGTGTATATAGAATGCAATAAATGATATGATTCACCTATTATATGTCTTGTTTGTTTCTCCTCTTATCCCTTCTAAACTAATGGCATCTGTAATTTATTTAACAGGTTCATGCGTTTTACAAGTTTGGTCCGCTCAGTGCTTACTTATGTGTCAATTACTTGGACAGATTCCTCTCCTACTATGACTTTCCAGAAGTAAGAACCGTCATCAATCCCTCTATATTTTATGTATTGCATTCACAGATTTATCATGTTCATCATAGCCTTCATTAGTTTTTGTCTCATTGTTTCATATGGAATAGTCTGACTTATGTGTTTGTGATTATAGGAGGATCAGCCATGGTCGACACAGCTACTCTCTGTGGCCTGCCTATCTGTGGCTGCCAAGATGGAGAAAGTCGAGGTTCCTCCTCCCTTCTCATTACAGGTTAGAAAACCCAAAACTCTCCTCTAGCTTGTTGTATGAATTATACAATTTTATGAAGTGACCACAAATATAACTGTACTCACACTTTATTTGTAACCTCTTTGATAGATTTGTGAGCCAAAGTATGTATTTAGAAAGACGGCAATCATAAAAATGGAGTTAACACTACTTTCCAAGCTCGGATGGAGGACGCAAGCTGTAACACCCTTCACTTACATAGACTTCTTCCTCAATATGATCAGTGGTGCACATCCACCAAGCCATTTGATGGTCTCCCGGTGCACAGAAATCATTCTGAATGCCGTCAGAGGTAGTTCTCCTAATGCAAATTCTGCATTTTTTTAGTGTTGGATTCATGCATGGCTAAAACAATGACCCAACTGGATGCAGTTATTGACATGATGGAATTCTGGCCTTCTGAGGTTGCCGCATCGACTGCATTGCTGGTTTTGGGAGATGCCAAGGTTGTGGATGTGATGGAAAACTTCCCTCATTGTCCTCTTGTATTGAAGGTATTTCCTTTTCTGACCAAAATATCCAGATTTTTTTGATTGTTAGATTCTCTTTGGTCACAACTAGAAAGATGAAACAAAAGGAGAATAATTTGGTGATTCTTTGGTTGTTTCAGAGAAAGGTCAGGGAATGCTACGGAGTTATCCGATACTTGGAGATGGCGAGGCAGCGTGACCGTCTGCGCCAAGCTCCTGCTTCGTCCCCTGAGCCTGATAGCCCAGATGGGGTCTTGGACTATGACAACCTGAGCATCAAGAGTGATGATCCAATTGCTGACCAGTCTCATAAAACATCAGCCTGCAAGAGGAAGGCAAGCCAATCAACATGCCCTTCCAAGCGGTTGAGAATCAGTAGATTATGATCTGTGAAGTTCTCAGTCGATCCGATCCACCTGATTCTTTGATTCTTTTGTTTATCCGGCGATTCTGACTCGACCTTGGAGTTACTGCTCAGGCCAACTGTATCATAATTCACACATTAGTTGCTCAGGCCCTCTGTTTTATTCATGTTGAATTGTATTTGCACCTGAAAATGTACATGCTCCTGAAGCTGTATACAATTGATTTGGCAATCCACATCAATCCTAACGGAGAGTTTAATTGATTGATGCATCCATCACAACATCAAACAATGAATTGTTAGTGTCAGTCCTTTAGTGTCAATTTGGATTGAGTGAGATTCAAATTGGATTTAAGTCAAATCGAATCTATTAAGAGGGTTACATGATTATCATGCATGAGATTAATAGGGTATTAATTCTCTTATCATTAAGAGGGTTGCATGAACATCATTAAAAGAGTTGTATGATCATCATGCATGGTATACATGAGATTATTAAATGTATTAATTCCATGGAATCCCAAGAGTCAAAAACCCTTCATATTTCATGGTTGGATATAAAAAGGATGAGAGAGTCTTGAGAGAATGACTATTGGTCTTCTTCCTCTTCTCTTCTACCTTGGCCGAACCTAGTATTGTGCTAGCACCACGATCTGGTTTCTCTCCATCTCAGTGTTCGTGTGGATATAGTAGAGGCACGAACACACTGATCGTGCTGAGATCCGTCAACCTTTCAAGGCAAGAGTTGCTGTCGGGATTGTAAAGGACTCGCATCGAAGGTAACATCGATTCCAATAGATAGAATCGGTAAAACGAATATGGTTTTCGCATGGATCTTCTGGAGGGATCCCTTTTCCGCTGCATTTTATGCGGCTAAAATTGATTTTAGGCGCACGCAGATCTCCTACATGAACCACATCGAGAAAAAGAAAAAGAAAATGAGTTGCGTGTGTATATATAGCCATGCAATTAATTGCCTGCATGGGGAGGTGAAAGTGAATGTAATTCTATTTCTATGTCGACTCAGGAGCAGCTGTCGTCGTCGTCGTCGTCTCTTCCGGGTCCGCCGTAGTAAAAGTAGTTGCCCCACACGGCGTTGATGCCGCCCTGGATGTCGTAGCAGCGGGGGTGGTCGGCCAGCACCCGGAGGTTCGGCACCGGCACCAGGCTGTTGTCCCAGTCCACCACCTGCAGGTTCCGGAAGTAGGACGCCTGCCCGAACCCCTCGCCGGCGAACCGCCCGCTGCCCATCTGCGTCGACGTGTGCTCCCCCATCGGCCGCGTGTTCACCACCTCGCCCCCGAACTGCACCATGCTCGCGTGCTCCGACAGGTGGCTGAACAGGAACGACGGCCAGTACCCCACCAGCGTCCCCGACCCCAGCTCCAACCACCAGTTCCCATGCTTCGGATCCTGCAATCATGAATTCATACACCAATCAATCAAACTTTCGATTAAATCTAACTAAAAATAAGTTACAAACTACCTTCCACACTAAAAGACTGATATCAAACTGGCCGCCAGTGGGCGTTGAAACAGGGGAAATGGCAGCTCCAATGGCTACCATGTTTGTTGGTTTGAATGAAGCCTGAGCAGAGAAGGTTGTAGCATCCTGTTGCTTGATATGCATCACTCTGAAAATTTTCAAGATTCAGAGAATGATTGTATATATTGAGCAGGTATATCTTTAAATAGAACTTACAGTCCAATAAGTGAAGAACCTCGGAGAACTATCACCATATAGCTGGGGACTGACCTGAAACACAAAGAAGCAGAAGTATGTCTCTGTATCACGAAAAATATATCGATGTTAATAGTTCTTTTAAGGCCAAATTTAGCACCTGCCATCCAGCTTCAATGGTGTTGAGGTCGGTGCCAAAGGATCCAGAGATGACCCATATTTGCGATAAGCTGAATTCAGAAGGGCTCGTCACTTTGGGTGCCCACACATTGATGCTTGCTTTTGCACCATAATATTCATCTCCCACGACATACCCAACCGCATGCTGTTCATCGTGTGAATTGTAAGAATTACAGAGAGAAATGATCAAACTACTACACAGATTCAATGCTTTCGATGGAAGAAAGGGTAAAGTGGAACTGAATGAAGAATCTGCTTTACCAACTGACCTCGTGGTCGTCGCTTTCAGAATCAAGTCTAGTAATCGCGACAGGCTTCCTGCCGAATCTCTTCGCAGAGCTGGCGCGCACAATGTCTTCTTCTTTGGTCCTCCTGATCGGCACCGATCCCTCAGGACACGACTCGCCGGACGTCCTCCACAGCTGGAAGTCATGCCCGGTGGTCGCCGTGCCGTCGGGGGCATGGCCTCTCGGTCTCTCCGGCGGATCCTAATACAAATTCGAATGATGAAACGATCGAGCGCAGAGATGAGGACGCAGAACTCACCAGAGGTCGCGACCCTCTGAGCTTCGGATGATCAAATGCCGGCTGAAGATGAGAGAGCACACAGTCGATGAGATCCCCGTCGGGACTCTGTCGGCGAGCCAAAAATAAGTGAGAGATCTTAGACCGAGAAAAATATAGAGAAGACGTACGTACCTCAATTGTCTTTACAGGGGGCTTGTTCAGCCTCTTGAGATGGGCTCTTACTCTCCTATACTTCCTCACCTCCTCCCCCGGCCAGAAAACCGTACTGTTCGCCTCTGAGACGGCCGGACCGACGGCGGCGGCGAGGAGAAGAAGCGCGAGAATGAGGACGAGCACAGGAAGGGATCTGCGACGGCTGTCAGCCATTTTTGTGGAACTTCGGAGCTTCGGACCTTCTTCGTTTTGTCGTTCTATATCTGTCTTTATCGTGGTGCATGGGCGCCCCTCGTCTTCCACGAACGAACCTCCCCCGTTTCCTCGATTAACCACACTGCCTGCCTGCCTGCCTGCCATCACGCACTCCTCCTCCCTTCACGTCGAGATCCAAAAGAGAGGACTGATTGCTCTGGCGCTTGCATGATGAGCGGAGGTTGCAGCCACGAGAGGTGCAATCAAGAGTCCCTGCTTCCCTGTTTAAAGTGATTCAAGCACGCTCTTTTCCTCCTTTTTCTCCTCCATCGCCTTCTTTTCTGCCATGTATTTTATTGTTGACGAGACTAGTAAAAGCAGGAAGGAGGAGGTCAGGGCATTATATATATTACAGCAAACGATGCGCAGCATCTTCGGCTTTTCATTTCTTGGGGTTCTTCTCATTCCATTCTTAATTTTGGATTGGATCGCAAAGGAGGCATGCAACTCGATCCACTCGAGTTCTGAGTGTCCCCTGTGGTCATTTTCTCCATTTCCCAGATGTTCTGTTCTGTTCTGTGTCAGTTACTGTTTTCTTGGAGGAGCATCTGCATCAGATACTATCTGTCAAGGGATGATTTTTTGGATACCAAAACAATGAGTTTGTACTTTTGATTGAAGATATACTGGTGGAAGAAGACGACAAATGTTCTTGTGTAATCTTTCTTGGCGGAACTTTCCTAATGCTGGTTTAGTTTCGTGTTGCTGGTAAATACGTACGGTACAGTTGGCCGCATTAGTGTAGTGTTGTTCAGTAAATATTCTCTTAGTGAGTGAGTAATGCCTCGAGCTTTCCGTCCGGCAGTAGTGGAATCACAATTTTTTTTTCTATTTTTTTATAATAAGATATCTAATTAATCTAAGTTTTAAGATCTAATTTTAGAAGTGATTGTTATGGGCGTGAGGAGCGGATCGCGGTTAGCCAAGCTTGAAAGCGACCTATCAGGTCTAGCCCAGAGTGTCGCAAAGCCGAATCGGACCTTCGAGTTGGGCTCAGAGCGTCACAGAGCCCGGAATCAAGCCGTATCCCCGGCACCTTGGTCCCGAGTCGAGTCTTTTAGGTCGGATCGAAGGAATCGGCTAGGACCTGACTACAGTACCTCGCCAGCGGCGCCGGCGCCGGAGCCGGATCGAGGCTCATCCCCTCGGACGCTCAGAGCCAAATCCCCTCGTTGAACCCATCAAATCGGTGCGGAGATCAAGTTTCACCCTCTCGAATGACTCGGCACCGAACCCCCGAACCAAATCCTTCAGGTCGATGCGGGGACCAAGCCAGATCCGCAAGGAAACAGGCCTCTCCCTGTCAATTCGGCCCTACATCACTTCCGAGCTGAGCCGGATTCTCGGAGCAGCGTCCCTGCCCGAGCCGACTCGACCCATTCAGACGTAAGGCACGCCGGCTTCCCCGTTCTGCCCTGGCCCAATGCGAGCTTCTTTTTCTTTCCCAAAGACCACTCCTCCATCGTACGGTTGTGAATGTCCTCCTGCCACCTCTGCAACTCATCATGACAATGCTATGACAGACGTGCGTGGTGACATGACCCCCTTAAATACAAGTCAGCGATGAGACATATGCGCTGACTATACCAAGCCTTCTAACACATTCATAACGGTGATGGAACTTCAGTCACATCTATGACATGACATAACGTCTTCGATTCATATAAAAAGTTAGTTCTGTACTAAGGGGAGACATGCAATCTCACATCTTCTCTTTTCGCTCTCGTTCTCCTTCTACACAAGCTAACTTAAACATCGGAGTGGTCGCGTCGGGACAACCCCTGGCCTTCCTACTCACGTTCGTTGTACTCGTAGGTCCTAGAAGCCCTACATCTTCCTCTTCGCTCAAGTTCGCCCACACGTGGTGCTAAGAAGAAACACTGGCGGAGCCAACCCGGGTAATTTACCCGGGCTAATTCCAAACTACCCGAGCTATTCTCTTCATTTATTCAAATTTGCCTTTCTTTTACTTATAAATCCCAAAAAAATTCTTCTTTAATGGTATTGGGCCCCCGGCCGGCTATAGCCCGAGTACCTCTCAAGGTGGCTCCGCCCTTGAGAAGAAAGCTGCGCGTCCAGAAGTGGATCTCAACATGAAACAGTGATAATATAGTAAATCATTTGAATAAATCGAAAAATACAGATCCTATGGATCTGACAACTATCCATCGATAATTTTTTTTAAAATTTTTTAAAAATAATATACAAACTCTTAATTTCAAAACATTACAATTTTTTTAGCACATTAAAATAACAGTTGGTAGGAATATATTGCCAAAGAATATAAGAGCTAACATCATCCAGTTGGGTAGTTGGGTTAGTAGAGATGTGAATGTTGGATTTAATTTTCTTAAATATCTGGGCTTACATGCATATTATTTTTAATAATACATAGCATGATGTGATTTAATTAAAGTATTCATATGTTTGAATTATTATTATTATTATTATTATATATATATATATATATATATATATATAGAAACGCTATCCTGGGCGCCTCCTCCCTGAGCGCCTGTGCGCGACACCGTCCATTTCGATCACGCGCCAATCTGAACCGTCCATTTTTGGGAATGTCTTCGCCGAACCCGTTGCTATTCCCGCCGGCATCGCGACGCCGTCCGACCACCGACGGCCGTCGGACCAGGCCCGATGGACGGCCAACTCACCGGCAGTCCGGATGGGCCCGGATTCCGGCCCCGATTGACCGGTGGCGGCCGGAATCTCGACCGAAATCGCCGCCAGAATCGGGCGGCCGATTCCGGCCAAAATTCGACCGGCCGCCGGCCGAATCGGGGCCGGCCAAGTCACGGGAAGGACCGGCGGCAGCCACCGGTCCTTCCCGTGACTTGGCCGGCCCCGATTTGGCCGGCGGCCGGCCGAATTTTGGTCGGAATCGGCCGCTCGATTCTGGCGGCGATTTCCGACCAAATTCGCCGATTCCGACCAAATCGAGGTCAGACTCCGGATCATCGGACCGCCGGTGAGTTGGCCGTCCATCGGGTCCAGTCCGGCGGCCATCGATGGCCGGACGACGTCGCGATGCCGGCGGGAACGGCGATGTGTCGGAGGAGACGCACACGGGTCGCGTAAGGAGAGGCGCCCAGGATAGCATTCTTGTATATATATATATATATATATATATATATATATATATATATATATATATATATATATATATATATATATATATAGAACTGATCTCCTGCGCTCCGCTCACCTGCGCTACCCGTGCGCGACAGCCGACCTCCTTCCGTTCATCGCCGCCGTTCTTCGTCGTCCGATCACCGTTGGCCGCAATCCCGGACTCGTTGGAAGCGCAACTCGACGGCGCACACATCGGCACCGGATTCCGGCCGGATTGGGCCGGAATCCGGCCGGAATTCCGGCCGAAACAGGGCAGACACGGTGGCGCCCGCTTTCGCCGGAAATCGGCCGGATTTCGGCCGAATCACGGCCGGAATCACGCGCCGAATTTGGCCGGAATCCGACCACCGGACCCGGCGCCGGTGAGTTGCGCATCCATCGGCTCCGGTCCGGTGGCCGGAGATGGCCGGACGCCGGTGAACAGCTGCGGTGAAGGAGCAAACGTCCGAGAAGAAACACTGTGCGTCGATCGGAGAAACGGACGGTCTCGATTGTTTCGCGCACGGGGAGCGCAGGATAGCGGAGCGCAGGAGATCAATTTCCTATATATATATATATATATATATATATATATATATATATATATAATTCGTTAATCCATAATCTATTATGGTTGATGGACACTGATAACATATTCAAATCTGATATATAAAAGGATGTGGTCTTCGTAGGGTTAGACAATCTGACAGATCTCCATGCCTCTCATTAACAAGGAGTGTATGGTGCAGAATCTGTTTCTATCCGAAGAAATGATACATCGAAATGATGAATCATATGGACACATATGAAATTAACAAAAACTCAGAAGTCCCTCTATTCAATCCTTTTGTTGTTATTGTTGTTGGATATCATGTTTGCATACATTTTTTTTTTTATTTCTTGAACCTCTAGTGAGTTATAGACAGAGTTTGGAAAATTTTAATCTTTGATGATTTTATCATAGATGATTGAATTGCAAAAACTTGTAGATAGGTGAATGGAATTCTTGCTACATAAGATTCGCTTTCACAAAAGACAACGTGAGCAATGGCACTTCCCGCTACAATCGAATTCTATTCTATTATAAAATCGATGAAATTAGATTTTTTTTTATGTATAAATCTAATTTTGTATTCGTATGGATTTAGAATATTACATTATAAATTCATGTTTCCATCAATAACATGGCATGTGTCCTAGCGTAGCTCAGTATTAGATCTTTATGGTTGAGTTAATTGGTTATTGCGGAACAGATTTATTAAAATAGATAAAGATTGAATTTAGATGAAACTGAGACAATGTCCTCTTTTACAATGGTCAATTATAACTTCCTGATTTACCTCCTTATAGATGATTATAAGATTGATCGTATGACACTGCTAGGTTGTAGATTCTATCTTTTATTGAAGAGGTATTAGATCCTTAACATCCAACTCAAGTTTAGATCATGCTCGATCCAGACTTGACTTGTTAGGTCATGTCCAACAATTTAGAGTCGACCAAGCTAAACTACATCATGCTCGATCTAGACGAGACCCATTAATACCCTTACTCGTTAGTCTAAATTGAGGTGTACATATTTCAATTTAATTTACTGAGTTATTAGAGAAATATTAAACAAAAATCGAACCGATTGAAGGTTAAAGAAAATTCGAATTGAACTAGAATCATTAAGCTTCCAAACCAAACGAAATCGATCGGTCTAAATTTTTCAAATAAAAAAATATTATATAATTTTTAATACATCAAATGAAAATGTTCAATTTTATCAACCTTTAATTATATTACTTATCGGTTAGATTTTATTAAATTATTTTCATCCCAAACTCAAATTGAAACTTCTTTTATTTTTAAATCAAGACCAAATTGATATGTTTTTTTTGGGGTAAAACTATGATGCCCTTTTCATTTATTATCAAAATGATATCCCATCCCACTTTTACACATTTTATTTTTTGAAAATATAAGATATAACGACCTGTAAAAAAAATTTGACTTCTTTCTTTTATTAATGTTTTAGCAAGGACACACTAATTTAAAAATAATATAAAATATGAAATAAAATACGAGACGATATTTACTTGGTTACAATTCTCAAGTTGTTAGTCCAAGACTATGAAAATGTTTATCAAAAATCTCCTTGTCAAAAATACTCCAGAGATGGAAAAATCTCATATAACGGTTGAGCGTAGACTAATAATAAATTGAACGAAACAGATAATTCAAGTGTATATTTTCTACTTCGAGCTTCAGTCTATTTATAGCCTTCACCTCGATTTGACAGTTATGTTGACGTAGCACTTTTGGACGCCTGAAAGTCTTTCGAGTGCCTAGATTCGTCGATCCCAATCTAATTTGTTAATAGTCTACTAACATGTCTAGATGACTCCTTGCAATCCGAGCGCCTGGAACTTCTCTGGGTGCTTGGACTCCGCTGACGTGGACTTCATCTTCATCTGCTGTAGCAATGGCTCACGCTGACATGGATTGAGTATCCGATCGCCTGGAATGGATCCGGACGCCTGGATGCTGGAGCGCCCGGAATGGATCCGAGTGCCTGGACGCTTGGAATGGTCAATTTCGTGTCAACCATTTTCTCTTTCATTCTCCGTTCTGCCTTGGTCGCCTTGTGCAGTCTTTTCCCTAACTTTTCATCCCTCTGATGTATTGAACCCTTCTGACTCACTCTCATGCGTCCTTTTTGCTCCGCCGGAGCACTCTTCCGTAGCTCCTCGTACCTCGGATGCACTGAGTCGATTGGCTCATTTCCCGTACCATCCTTCTCGTTCGCTTGTGTCTTCTACTAAGGTTTGTCATTTAGATGTTACGTGTGATCTCCTAAATCCCAATACACTTAGACATATGTGTCAAATACCACAAAGTTTAATTTCAGACTTATTTGATTACACATCAAAATTCCACTAGGGTACTAACAATAATTGTTACGTAATTAATTATAACGCTACGAGATTGTAGCTGTTACAATTGCATAGCAATTACTATTTCGTATTTATAACAACTATGATCCTTTAACTGGTTCAACATAATATTGACTAGTATTAATCGAAAATAAATTATTTATATTATAGTGGTTATGATTCATAGTTGCTTAATATATATGATATTGATATGTGTTGATCAATATTGAATAAAGATGAAACGCCTATATATAAAAAAAATAATGATAATCCCAGTTGCCATATCTCTGGGGGTGGTCGGCCCGGTGCAATGGTAAGTTTCCCACCGACACCAGGGTTCGAAAAGCGCATACGGCGACCAATCCGGATGTCCATTTGATTGCATGAAACACTTTTATATATATATATATATATATATATATATATATATATATATATATATATATATATAAAAGAGTTGCTATAATATAATGTTATTAGTGTTGATTAATATTAAAATTCTATTATAATATAATATTAATAGATCAAAGGTGAAATATCTATATTAATTATAACTAGTACAATATTATTTATTTGTATTTATCAGTGTCCATTTTATAACAATATTTATATTTCTTCTGTCTTCCCGGGGCATCGAGTCTTTACTTAAAGTGGGGACTTAGCCTCCATTGATGCTTCCCACTCACACAACAGCACTATGCAGTCCCCACGCTTCCCTCTGCCCTCTCCCAACCGCTCCCAAAACCTCAAAAGCAGGCAGAGCAAAATGGAATAACCCGAGATATCTTGAGTGGAGCAGACGCAGTACTGCTTTAATTGATTTTCCCAACGGAGTAATGGAGAACAACGTAACATTGTGATTCCAGTAGTGATTTGGTGGCTCTGGAGTAGTACGTAGACAGTACCAACTCATGCCTCGTATTCTTCTTCAGTTTAGTTTGCAGATCGCAACAGCCAGCAGACAAAATCCAATGCCATGTGCAGATCCTTAATTCCATGCATCTTCAGTAGTTTAATTTGTTTTTATGCTTTGCTTTTGGGTAAAAATAAGCTTTTTGCAGGGAATCAGTGACCTTTCGTGACTTAAAAACCAAGTTTAAGACATCTGTTTACTGAAACTGAAAGTCGATCTCGTTACTGTAAATGAAAGGAAGCTTAATTAGCTTAGAAGAAAAGCAACCTAAAGGTTGAATTCGTCTGCATGCACATGCGGCCGGGTTTATTCCTTCCTCCACTGAGTGAGCGAGGAGATGATGATGAACGTGAGCTTTTGACCAACCCACTCGCTTCGAAGGAGATTTTATCTTTCGGAGATTGCGTTCAGAAAGGGTTTTCTTCATTTGGATATTAATGGTGTACTACATAGTCAGCTCCTGTAACATGTAGCCATGCATTGATGTCGAAGTCACTAGGATTCCCAAGCCACCGAGAGTCCGAGATCTCATGAATTCTTTTATTCACTTCCACCTCCTTGTGATTTTATTTTTAAATTTTAATTAAAAATTTTCATACTATTTTCAATATGAAACTTTAATTATATTTCAATAATAACAATCTACTCTTCAAATAAAAAATCACTGAAAGCCCCTCTTTAACCGTTCCAAGAGACCTCTCTTGCTAGCTAGGAGCCCCCTAATTATTTCTTTGTGAGGGTCCTCACATGACACCAAACCACATAAACCATCCTCATACCATTAGATTCGATAGAATCCATATATATTGTATGATATTATTCACTCTGAGTCTACACATTTATGATTTTATTTTTGAGTTTTACCCACCTCTCTAACGATTCCAACATATCCCTTATTAGGAATCGCCAAAATATCTCCATAATGGTATGATATTATTCACTTTGGTCCTAAGCACTCATGACTTTATTTTTTAAGCTCAACCCAAAATATTTCGTACCAATAGAAATATCTTCCATCTTATAAACCCATGATCTTTTTCATATATTTTCAATGTGAAATTTTAATTGTATCCCAACATTAATATGTTGGAGAGTGAGTTATACTGTTCGAGTTCGATAGGTAGAGAGAGAGTGTTCAATAAAGAAACTTGGGAGTTGATGAACTCTTGAATCTACTGCATGAACGATGAAATGGGTGAGAGAGTTCCAAATCATGATGGTGTTTAATTGTCCTGGGACATAATTGAGTTAATTATTATAGGACAAATTTATTATAATGGACAAGAGTCGAATCTCAACACCGAGGTAATGTTCTTCGTATAGTGATCAACTGTAATTTTTTAATTTATCTTCTCACAGATAGTCGTAGGACCAACCGTGTAGAGCCGCTGAATGGTGAATTTCATATTTTGCTACAGCAATGATAGTGTTTAATTAGGTCGTGTAAAACTTAGTGGGATATGAGTTTAATTAAGGGAGAAGTTGAAAGCCCCTCGCCATCTAAAGTCTGTCCACGAATGTAACGAGCGATTTTGCGTCGCTGCACCACGGAGGGCAGCCAAGCGAAGGAGTCACGGCCAAAGCTGAGTAAACTTTGCTCGCCTAGGCACGTCCATCACAAAAGCAATTGGACATCTAAAAATTGAGCACAAATTAAAAAAAAACCTTTTATTATCTTAAAAGTTTTTATTTTTAAATTGATGGGGTGAACCTACCGCTCCCAAATATCCTATGTGATCACAGAAAAAATGATAAATTCCAGTTAGTTTTATTGATTATTTCTGAGGTGATCGATTCGGTCGCACGAAAATTTCCCACCGATCACCAGGGTAAATCAGGAAGTGCACGCAGTGGCCAGCCCAGACGTCCAGCATCCTTTGATTGCGTTCTCCATTTAAAGAAAAATTTCTGCAAATACGCCGTAACTGGGGATCGAACCACAGGTGCCTAGATGCCTATGTGATCAAGAATCATATTGAGTTGTCAATCAAAATCAAGACAAATCAGATGTGACCCAAAGAAAATCTGACTTGGCCTAAAAGGAATTCAGATCTAGTTGAATTTGCTCAGTGCACTCATTCTAAGATGTCTCAAGGCATCTCGGTCATAACATCTCAATCTTGACATCTCGGTCATAACATCCCAATCTCGACATCTCGACCTCGACAACTCGACCAAGACATCTCAGCTCAGTATCTCGCCCATGACATTTTGTCCTCGACAACTTGGTCATGACATCTCGATCTCGATATCTTAGCCATGACATCTCGGCTTCGGCCTCATATCCTGATATCATATCTGCCTCGGCCTTAGTCGTCGACTTTGTGTATCTTCAAAGTCACTCCAATCGATCTCATTCCTTCATTCACAAATCAAATCTACACTTTACATTGGTGTCCACTGACAATAATTACGAATATCGTAAACACATGACACAGGATGAATGGAGAATCAATTATGTGATTCTCAGCTCTGGTCTCCTAGATGTCATCCTTCAAACACGTGGCACTTAGCAGATGGAAAGGAACGACTATGTCGATCTAATCCCCTCATTAGCTCTAATATAGAAATACTCTTCTGGCAACTATATAAATCCTAGAGAAGGTACGTGCAAGAGTTCCAAATTCTATAGGCTTACACATTCTCTTTTTCGGCTCTATCAAACTCTCACTTACTTCTTTTTCCTACTCTACTTTTCATATCTCAATCAACGCCTCGGAGTAGTTTGTCGAAAACTCTCTCAAGCGTCATTCTAATCCTTTATTGAAGTGTATTTTAGGTCTTCATCGATGATCTTCCAGAATGCGCACATTGGATCATTCATTGAATGGTGGTGTGACCATCCATAGTATTCGACCTGAACATAATTAAAATAGCACTCTGACATATATTTCATTCTAAAAATAAATTTAATTTACCATTATTATAGCAAATTATGATGTAATCATATATATATATATAGCTATGCATTAAAGTAGTTACTATAATATATAATAAATTATTTTAATTTAGTTAAAATTATTAATATATGAAATATTATTTTATTAAAATATTTTTACTAAATCAATATTATTTAAACTTGATTAAATCACTACAACTTAATTAAAATTTAGTCATAGCTGCTCTAATAATTTTAAATTTATTTCGATCAAATTAAAATACTTTTAATCAATTTTAACTAATTTTAATTAAATTGATTATTTTTAAAAATATACTAGTACTTTATGCATGCGTAATAATTTTTATTAAATTAAGTCGGTTTATTTTAACATATTATTTAATAGCTATCAGATAATTATTATAACAGTACTTGAATAAATATAGCTTTTAAATAAAAAAAATATGTTAGAGAGTTATTTTAATTTTTTTTAAAAAAAGGATGATTTTTTTTATTTTTTTCATAGAAATTTTGATATGGAAATATATAATAAAGAATAAAAAAAGAAGGATTTGCGGTGCGGTTGGGTAAAAGAAATAAACACGATGGTGCATTTTAGTAAAACCCTAAAACTAAGGGTTCAGTATTTATCACATTACGTTTTCATAATTATTAGTAATAATTTTTAGTGCTTTTCCCTCATTTAAAAAAAAAGTAAATGCAACTTGCTAAACCCTAAACTCCTAATTAATTCTGAATCTTCCACTGGTTATTTAAGATCTCAATCCCAGAAATGTTAAAATCGTTTTGAGTACGCAAATTATTTTGTTTGCCATAGAAAAGAGCTCTTGTTATCGTAAAGCAACAAATACAATGATGCGAATTGGTCGTATATTGCTCTCGTAATTATTGCTTTTAAAAAATAATTATCTCCTATTGGTTACTGCAACTATAATTTTTATAATTACGAATCGATTTGATTCTGTTTTAAAAAATAATTATCTATTATTGGTTACTGCAACTATAATTTTCATAGGATAAGATTGATTCTGTTTATGTTGATGGCCGATAATAAATTTTCATTTAAGTAAATCAATCATCTACTGAATAACTCTAGATTTTTTTTAAAAATTATTTATTTGACATAATTTAACGCACGCCATAGCGTGCAAAAGCTTGCGCATGGCCGACCAAACCACTTTTTGTTTCAGCAACTCTATGGAGTCTGATCGAAAATTAGTTGTAAATTATTTTTATAATTAAATATAATAATATTTATTGCATGATAATCGATAAAAAAAACGAAGAAGAATGGAATTCTCGTAACAAAAAAAAAAATAGCATCCAATCAAGTTCCTTGGCTAAGTCAAGATTCAAATGGAAGATAGGATTAGTGTAAATGTCTCTTTCATTTCACATATGATTTTTTTTATTTATGTGTGAATTTGAAAATGAATTTTGTATAAATCTTATAAATTAAATTATATTGTAGGTATTACAAAATTGTAAGGCTGATATTATCAAACTTATCATATAAGAGAAATGATACTTACCATGAAATGGTATTTGTAACACTCACAATTGCATGCAGTGGGTCTATTAATGTCAGTGGAACTGTCAATAATGCTACGATTTCATGCTATGATTTCATGTTGTGTATCACCAATCATAAATCTATTAAAATTATAAGCTATAAATTGTATTTTAAATGCTATAAAAATTATAATATTTAGATGCTATTAAATCTTATAAGCAGATATAGAGCATTTATTAATAAAAATTAAATAGTTTTTTTAAAAAAAAGTTATTAAATATTGAATATTATTTTAAAAATTAGCCATAGCAAGCAAAGAAAGTAGAGTTTAAAAAATCATTTTATATGAGATGACAATAATAATAATAATAATAATATAATAATAATAATAATAATAATAATAATATAGCCATGTCGAAAACTCCTTAATCATAGCAAAATCGAATTAATGTTATAATCGATTTGCAAGCCCTCAATTACTTTAAAATACGTGCTAAATTGGTCGTCGCTCATTTCAAGGCGGAGCCCAAGTCAAGGCTATTGCTGACCAACATCCCGAGCTGCTCCGCCGTCTTCGCCACCGGCGACTTCAACCCCCGCTCGTCGAACGCGTCGCTGCAAGTTTCCACAAACGCAGAGGCGGCGGAGAGGTTGTTCATCAGGTCTGCGTGCGACGCCGCCCCCTTCAAGTTCTTGCCCGCCCCCCGCAGGCTGTCGACGGCCGACTCGAAGTTGGCCCGGCACACGCTCAGCGACTCGCTCACTGTCTTGGGCGTCCCCGGCGCCGCCATCAGCTTCGCCACCTCGGCCTGCGCCTCCTTGGCCTTATCCGCCGCCGCGGAGACGACGGTGCCGGTGAGGTCCTTGAGGGAGGCCGAGTTCGCCGGGACGGCGAGGGACTGACAGAGGAGGGGGTAGGACGTGGTTTTGCAGGCGGCGGCCACGTCGAGGAGGGCGCGGCGGGGCTGCATGCGCTTGAGGACGCGGGCGTCGACGGCGGTGGAAGCGAGGAGGAGGAGGTGGAGGAGGAGGGCGGGGAGGGCCGAGAGCTTCGACATGGCGGCGAGTGGCTCTCTCGATCGGAGGTTGAGGAGAGCCGGAGTGGATGGTGAGAGAGGGATGAACACATTAATTTATAGAGATTAAAGCGGTTGGTGGTCCTGTTTTATCTCTAATTGATGGTTATGTCTTTGTTAATAACCATTAATTAATTAATTAGTTGAGGACGACCCAAACATAGCCAAATCAATCAAAGAAATATTTCGTTTTATTTTATTTTTATAAGGTAAATATTACTTGATAGTGTTATACTTCCATGCTCGACACACTAGATCCAATCATGAAACATTTCATATTTTCACATTCCAAAGTATTTTAAAGAATAAAAGAAAGCAAAAAATAATAATGATTACATTACAGTGTTTGGTGTACATTATTTTCAGTCTAATTTTTATTATTATAAAATACCAATAATACCCTCCTAATTTTTAAAATAAAATAAAAATAAATGTAATAATAAAGATTAAATTTTTATTAATAAAATTAATAATTTTTAATAATTTTATTAATTATAAAATATAAAAATTAGTAAAATATTTATTAATTACTAATTAAAATAAAAATTTTTAAAATAATTAATTAGTTTAAATAATAATTAAGTAAAATTATAAAAAAAAAACTATTAAAATAATTAATAATTAATTAATTAATTAATTAATAATAATAAATAATTTTTATTTAAATTATTAATAATTATTATTAATAATTTTATTATTTTAATTATTTTATTAATTATAATTATTAATACTTATTTTAATAATTAATAATTACCATTTTATTATTAATTATTATTATTAATAATTTTATTATTTTATTAATTATAATTATTAATACTTATTTTAATAATTAATAATTATTATTTTATTATTACTTTTATTAATTATTTTAATTAATTTTATTAATAATTAATTATTAATTAAAATTATAAAATAAAAATTATTAAAATAATTAATAAATATTTTATTAATTAATAATAATAATAAATAATTTTTATTTAAATTAATAATAATAATTATTATTAATTTTATTAATTTTATTTATTTTAATAATTAATAATTATTATTTTATTAATACTTTTATTAATTATTTTAATTAAGTTTATTAATAATTAATTATTAATTATAATTAATAAATTATTGATTTTATAAAATTATTAATTTTATTAATAAAGTGGAAGGGTATATTTGGTACGATAAAAATAGAATCTGTAATGTAATCGGATTACATACTATTTCCTTTGTAATCCAGATTACATATCTTGGCTCCTCTTTTGTAATCCAATTACATTACATTACATCTCTAAAATGTTACCAAACAAAGTAAATCATTTTGTAATGTAATCCTGATTACATTACAAGTCTGAATTACCCCTTACCAAACGTAGCCTTAATGATACATTTTTCATGTAATATATCATTGCTTGAAAATCCAATCACGAAACATTTCATATTTTCACATTCCAAAGTATTTTAAAGAAGAAAAATGATATACTACATGAAAATTGTAACATGAAATTCAACATGACACACTCAACTGCATACGTATGTAATCCACTGCATGTAATATGTCTTGTTAAATTTTATACGACATTTTTCATGAGACGATGTGCTCATCGATAAAGGTAAAAGCATAGAAGAGGTTTTGAAAATTCAACCTATTAAATTCAACCATAGGCTTGCAACTTCATAAGAAGCATGATGTATCGAAGGAAATTTGTTCAGAAACTTTATCAAGTAGCCAGAAACAGGGATCCAGGTTTGCTTGGCTAGAGAAAACCGGCACATCTGTACTTGGGCTTGCAGTCTGCTCAAAGAAACTTGAGGGTTTTTTTTTGCCATCATTATGGTCTATTGTTATTTGACTAGAGAACTACTTGTCTTAGTATCCTCCTTGTATATAAGCATTGAGGCGATTCAGCTCCTCGCGATGCTCGCTCACCACAGCTCGAACAACGTCGCCAATGGAGACCATTCCGATCATTCCTTTCTCACCAACCACAGGAATGTGCCTAATGCGGTTGTCTGCAAATGGAAGAGGTTGCAATTCACTGTTTTAGTCAAATCCAGCTAAATAAACTCAAGTAGAAGACGTTCAAACCTGTCATCAGCTGCATCGCCCGCAGTACTTTAGTATCTGGAGTCACAGTGATAAGTTTATTCTGAATTTAAGAAGAAGAGTTTGAATGAGATTGAAAGGTGAAACAATAAATCTGTGGACAATATTTTCACATGCAAAATTTACAGTTTCAACTGGAGGGATAATTTTGTCAAAAATGTATGAGCCATATAAAAAAGATAATGAAAAATTGCTGCTTCAATTATACCTCTTCAGTCATGATGTCACCAACTTTAGTTTCCTTGGAAGATCTTCCCTGCACAATGATTTTACGGAGATAATCTGAAGAACAAAGAAACCAAACATTAGAAACACACTGGAATCAGGATGCATAACTGAGAACAGAATCATCAGAATTGGTTCTTGATTCTGAACGAGTGCAGAACAAATTTATTGTGAATCAATTATTCTTACTGGATGTTCAAAAGATTCAACTCAGTTGTCTATTCGCTGTTGTATTCTTTAGCTTCCAGCTTATTAATTATACCAATTTAGTAACAGCATTGGTGCTGCCCTTTTCCACAAATAGTTTTGTTCCTAGTCACTTACCTCAGTTAAAGAACGCAGCTTCTTCAATTAACAACTGATTAAATATATGAAGTTGGGGAAACATTGGACAATTGAGTTGCATCAATTCACAAAGTTAAATCAATAAGAAAAAAATCACAAATGTAACTATTTAATTTAGAATCTTCAAATTTGATGCAGATGAACCTTGAAAAATACCATATCTATGTTACATGCATAATGAAAGCGCAACTAAGATCCACAAAAAAAAGAATCTCATCTTTAATGTTAGAGCCACCGAAGCTTCTCATATTCTTGAAGTAGAATGAATTCATATGCACCAGTGTCAAAATAGTCCATAATTGCAGTTGCCATAGGGACAACATATTTTGGTATAGAAACTAAACGACAAAGGAAATCCAAAAATCTACTGAATTGAATGAAGAGAAACAAATTCAAATGCAATATCTACTAAAAAACCATGAATAAATGGAATGCAATAGAATCAAATGGAATTTAGAAAGGAATGGAATGTAATAAAAAGGTGAATCTTGCATTTCATTCTTTTAATCGATTGTAACAAGAGACTGGTATAAGTGGGATGCTTCGGTCCATGTTTACTCATTTTCTATTCTTTCTAATTAATCCAGTGAATCTAGCTTACATCCTCTATGTAGTCTCTTTAGGGGTGCCCAATCTACCTCATCTAGCCGACACAATAAACTCACCCTGACCATCTTGCTGGGCTGCTCAGCCACCATAGCTCAACCAACCCAAACCCGACCGATATGTAAGAGTGGCAATCAATGTCTTATCATGTTAATCATTTCATAATCAGCTCGTGTCATTCAGATTGATGTTTTATAAAATATCTCTAAAGATAAAGTTATATAATATAAAAGTTATTGATATTTTTCAATTTTTTTTGTAAATGGATCAAATAGTGTCACTCATTTATATTTTAGAATTGTGCTATGTGACTTTCAGATTTTATTTTTGTTAATCATTTATCTGGTCAGTTGGGTTGCATCATGTTGTCATGTCATGTCTAATATTGCCAACTCTATTGGCCTACCTCATCCAATTGACATGATCAATCCACCTGATCCCCCCCCCCCCCCCCCCCCCCCCCCCCCCCCCCCCCGAGTTGGCTAGCTCGCCCGGCTAGATTGGCCTGCTTGGTCCACCTAGCTTGACCAGTCCCACTAGTCTGTCCAATAAATTCCACCCAATCAATCTCCTCGGCTTGTTGAGTCTGACCATCTCTTTCAACTCACCTTGCTCAACTGGTCCAACTAGCACACCCTGTCTAATCGATCTTACTAGTCTATGCAACCCACTTGGCTTGCCCACCTTCCACCCTAATATTCCTGACAAGTCAGCATGACCCACTGACAAGCCCGGCTTCATTCACCAAGGCCCACCTAGCCACCCACCTAACCTCCTAGCCCAACCAATTTACCTGCCTACTCAGCTCAACCAGCAGACCCAACCCACCTAGATCAATTAGCCTGAAACCAATCAGTCATTTGTCTTGCTTAGTTTACTGTTTTTTATCTCTATTTAAATTTTTGAATGATGACTTGTTAATGAATATTATACTTCAAAGTAGAATGAAAATTTCCATCTATCTTAAAGCAGGGAATGGATTGAGTCATTCCTTAGAATGAATCGTTCACCCTCAAATTATCCATCCAAACATTGGAACAGAATCATTAAGGATTGAACTATTCTCATTTAATTCATGTATACCAACACAACTTATTCCTATGAGATTAATTTTGTTGGTGTCATTTAGTGGAAACATGGAATAATATTAACAGATTCACTTATGTTGGCATATAAATGTTTAGATTTTTGCATGCAAGCTAGGGCATGTTGTAGACGTGAAAATGTATTTTGCGCATGCAAAGTTTCCGTTGTGCCATTCTACAAAAACAAAATAAATCGTTGACCAACAATTACCTCTCTCAGTAACAATACCAGCAATGGCCTTCTCTTCCCCAGGTCTCACCACCACTAGAGCTCCAACATTGTGTTGTGTCATCTAGAAAAGGAAGAGATTAAAATTTCAATTTGTACAAAACTATTCAAAGGAAGTTGGTTTTCCCCCAAGAGTGTGTAACTGCCATTTCTTTGTTTGCAATGCCACTCACGTCCTATGATGTTCCCATAACAAATAACATAAAGAAACAAGGATTGTCTCAACAACATACAGATTTGACAGCATCATAGACAGTGTCATCAGTTGTGCACCACAGCCAGGAGCCATCGGCACTCTTCCCTTTAGCTGTGAGAATATCCAGGATAGTTGTGCTTTCAAATCCATGCTCTTCTAAACGTGATGGCAAAACTGACTCATAGCGGGAAAACACAGTTGGTAGCACAGAGGGGTTCATGACCCGAACGTGTTGGAGAACAACTCGTTTAAGAACATTTCCATGCAGCTGCAGTGATTGCATTGCCCTCTGCATGATTCCTGTTGTCAACTATGTAGACATTAGGCTAATTAATTGTCTAACCTCAAAACAAAGCATCTTAAAGTAATTATTTCACATGAAATGCTTCTCTGTCACTAATAAGTAAGAAAGAATATATGGTTCACAGCATTATAGATAGTATCTTCTTTATTCATTAAAAATCACCCTCAAATGCCTAAATAAAGGATTGCATAGGCTAACAAACAAACACAAAAAGGGGGAAACCCAAGGCACCAGGCAGCTACGTCCTTCTATTAATATCAGCATAGTGTAGAAATCCAAACCTGGTTCTCTTCTCTAACAAATTGATAGTTAACTGTTCTTCCAATCTAACCAGTTCCTGGTTTGCTTTCTCTATCAATTAATTACTTCAACCCCTAAGCCATCTGATGCAAAATCTCACACAAAAGGGGAAAACCCTTCAAGGACACTTTATAGATCAGATAAGATTTTTTTCAAGTCCTCTGTGATATCAGAAGTAAAGGCCATTGGAGCGCAGACATGTTGAAAACTAGATGAGCTTGTAACATCGCACTTTGAAACTATTCCTCTTCACTGTTATGAAGACTTGTTTGATTGCAAAAATTAGAACTAACACTAAAAAAAACGCCAAAGCTAAATCAAGGCAAGGAAAACACAGGGCGAGTATATCCCAGGTCTCAATGCCAAGTGAAGATCAGACAAGGAGGCCGGCCATCTTGCCGGATATCACCAGGTCATCTCCCGGCGTAAAAGGAGCCTTTAGCGCAAGATCTATGGCGACCAGCTCGACGACAATCCGACAGAGAGATCGCTCACCTTCACCGACAGAAGAGAAGAGAGGCGCTCCTGCGGAGTGACTGAGAGAGGAGAGCAGTAGAGAGATTGGTGCCGAAGAAGCATATATATATATATATCTATATATATATAAAAACAGAGTTGTCTGTCTAAAAATTTCCCGCCTAAATATCATTTCAATAAATAGACATATTTATCTATATGGAAACAAACTTACACAACTATAATTGATTGATAATACAACTTTTCATCCATATTAATACCACAGATTTTTAAATGCATTTTAATTCATATTAAGCATAAACTTTAATGCTCAAATTATTATTATTAAATAATAAAATACAGATTCCTAATATATTGAATAACTTTAATGGTAAAAATATAATTTTTCATCCATATTAATACCACAGATTTTTAAATGTATTTTAATTCATATTAAGCATAAACTTTAATGCTCGAATTATTATTATTAAATAATAAAATACAGATTCCTAATATATTGAATAACTTTAATGGTAAAAATATAACTTTTCATTCATATTAATACCACAGATTTTTAAATGCATTTTAATCCATATTAAGCATAAACTTTAATGCTCGAATTATTATTATTAAATGGTAAAACACAGATTCCTAATATATTGAATAACTTTAATGGTAAAAAATATCACATGTTACAAATGAGGGTGAGGTTGCATACACTCTATAAATTAGGATTGCAATATATTCATTCACTCACTTTAGGCTGAAATAAAAAAATGGCTCCTCTGTTTAATCTCATCCGAGAGGTTAACCCTTCGAAAATGCAATGGGCGTTGAAACTCCGATTAGTTCGTTGTTACGATCTACCTGCATATGGAAACAACGGAGATTTTAGCTTGGAGTGTGTCTTTCATGATAAAGAGGTTGTATATTTTTTTTACGTATATAT
The DNA here is from genome assembly GCF_044706935.1 of Curcuma longa. Classification (NCBI taxonomy): domain Eukaryota; kingdom Viridiplantae; phylum Streptophyta; class Magnoliopsida; order Zingiberales; family Zingiberaceae; genus Curcuma; species Curcuma longa. The sequence goes on along the minus strand of NC_133862.1, from coordinate 4,637,100 downwards.
CTGATTACTGTTAGAAAATATAAATTAAATATTTACTCTTTCTATATATTTGTAGGGTGAACGCATCCATGGAACAATAAAACGCCCGATCATAGAGAGAGTGAAACTCATTCTCAAAGAAGGTCATGTATTTGCCATAAAAAATATCATTGTTGCAGAGAATCGAATGAAGTATAAGACAACAACAAATAAATACAAGATTAATTTTATTGCAAAAACTCATGTATGCGAAATTTTTGATGATACATTTCCATCGATGATATATGAATTCAAGTCTTTTAGTGAATTGAAGAAGACAGATTCTGTTGATGAGAACATACTTTTTGGTAGGTTAATTTATTTTTTTTGTTTCATGATTAATTGATCGAACATTTTATCTTATAGCTTAAATTTTTTTTTCTCAAGATGTCATTGGCAAAATGGTTGCACGAGACTCTCCTCAAAGTAAAGAATTTGGTGGTCGTCTTACAAAGCTTCTTGATTTTGTCTTAGAAGATTCGGAGTAAGTATTGTTTTATTTTTCTTTTAATTTGTGGAGAGACTTTGTTAATGACATCATGATATCTTACATCTATTATTTTAATATTTTTTAATAATTTTAGTTATTTTACTATTTTTAGGAAAAAAGTGTCTAATTTAAATTGTATTCTATGATTCGTAAGCTATCATGTACCTTGTGGGTGTGACATTTAAATTTTATTGTGAAAGGTGTGATCATTTTAATGTGAAAATTTGACATTTGTTTAATGAACATAATATAATTTTCTGAAATATATTATTTTAATGTGATACATTATGATTTATTTAAATATTTATGTTTTGATAGGTTCAAGATTCGAGCTCGAGTTTTAGACAATACTGGAAATGCTCTTTTCCTGCTTTGGGATAGAGAGTGTGTTGAGCTTATTGGAAAAACAGCCTTCGATTTAAGGGCCGAAATAAAAAATCAGGTTTTCCATTATCGGTTGTAAATGTTTTTTCTGAATTTTTGTTTAGGTAACATATAAAAAATCACATAATATTTCAGGATTCCACTTCAATAGAAATGCCAAAAGAATTTGATGATTTAGCTGATCGGAAGGTTCTCTTCAAAGTTCAAGTTAGGCAGGATCAAATTCGTGGATTTAATGGGACTTACACTGTCATCAAATTGACAACGGACCATGATATTATTGAAAAATACTGTGGTGATTTTTTTGAAAGTCAGGTGGATAATATTTTTTTATTTAGATTTTTTTTATTTTAATTTTCACCCATGCTTTCTTATCATTGTTAGTTTATATAGGAATCTGATGTATTTTCAAAATTGAACAATGCTGAAAAGGCAGACATGGAAGAGGTAAAAATCATGATTTTAAGATCTTTATGAAATAGTATTAGATTGAATATAATTTGCTTTTTCTAGGTTATTTCTTCTGAAGATGAAGTCTCAACTCCTCTAAAATCAACAAGTACGGCTGTGATTTCAAAAGACGTTCTGAATGATACTTCATTGAAGAGAGCACTAATTGATGAGTTCTCATCTACTGCACCAGATAAAAAATTGAAGACAGTTATCAAACAAGAGAAAGATTGATATATTAAAGTTTATATTATTGTAAGTTTTTTTAGGTATTAAGGTCATTGACATATGAAACATTTATCTTGGTTTTAATTATGGGAGTTTCTAGAATTTAAATGTTATTGATATCGTTAGACTTAATTTATGCGGTATTTTAATTTTGAATTGAGTATTTTATCTGAAATTGTTGTTTTTTTATTTATTATCTTCTTATCATCAATCATTTTTTAAATTAAAAATATACTTTACTACCTATCGGTTGAATATTTAATAAAAAAATTAGATAAACTCGGGCCAAATCATATATGGTTACACCAACTTAACAAACTCTATTTTGACATATGAGAAAATAATACTAAAACTTAAATTTACAATAAAGCCAACTTAAGAACAAAAAATATTAAATACAGTTACAATGCAAATTAATAAATATGATTGTGAAAAAAAATTTATATGTAAATCAATGCCAAATAAAAACATGCATAATATATTGTGAATTTTAAAAAAATAAAGAATTTTTTCAAAAACAATTAATATTTAATTTATATTTTTAAGTCTCATAGAAATACTACACAAATTAAATCAAATACCATATATTCTAAAATATTACTGAAGTGTAGATAAAACTCTTAGATGTAATCAAATACCACATATTCTAAAATATTCTAGATTGTAAAGCCTTTTCGGTAAATTGCATAATTTTTGTGGTAAATAAAGATTTTCAAAACAATGACTTCTTGATCTCATAACTATTTGTGCTGTTTAAAAACAAAGCATTTAAAATCTCCATGCTCAATAATATATAGCTGTTTGGCATCATACACTCAAATAATTTAAAGTTTCAAGGTCCTTTTTTAAATTATATTTAATGTCATCATTAAAATTAACTTAAGACTATTTCTCAAAATTCTAATTTCAACCAAATTTAATTCTCGAATCATTATTATTAAATGGTAAAATACAGATTCCTACATATATTGAATAATTTAAAGATACTAACATCGCTAAAATATATTGAATAACTTTGATGATAAAATACAAATTTATAAAATAGTACCATAAATTTTTAAATACATTTTAATCCATAGTAAGCATAAACTTTAATGCTCGAATTATTATTATTAAATGGTAAAACACATATTTCTAAATATATTAAATAATTTAAAGATAAAAATAAAATTTTTCATCCATATTAATACCATAGATTTTTAAATCTATGCATTTTAATCCATATTAAGCATAAACTTTAATACTCGAATTATTATTATTAAATTATTATTAAATATATATATATATATATATATATATCTATAATATATATATATATATAAACAGAGTTGTCTGTCTAAAAATTTCTCGCCTAAATATTATTTCTATAAATAGATATATTTATTTATACAAAAACAAACTTACACAGGTATAATTGATTGATAATACAACTTTTCATCCATATTAATCTATATTAATACCACAGATCTTTAAATGTATTTTAATCCATATTAAACATAAACTTTAATGCTCAAATTATTATTATTAAATGGTAAAATATAGATTCCTAAATATATTGAATAATTTAAAGATCCTATCAAATATCACATATTCGATAATATATTAAATAACTTTGATGGTAAAAATACCACATATTATTACAAATGAGGGTGAGGTTGCATACACTCTATAAATTAGGATTGCAATATCTTCACTCACTCACTTTAGACTGAAATAAAAAAATGGCTCCTCTATTTAATAACCCTCGAAAATGCAGTTGGCGTTGAAACTCTGATTAGTTCGTTGTTATGATCTACCTGCATATGGAAACAACGAAGATTTTAGCTTGGAGTGTGTCTTTCATGATAAAGAGGTTGTATATTTTTTTTACATATATATCTCATTACTATTAGAAAATATAAATATTTACTCTTTCTATATATTTGTAGGGTGAACGCATACATGGAACAATAAAACGTCCGATCATGTAGAGAGTGAAACCCATTCTCAAAGAAGGTCATGTATTTGTCATAAAAAATATCATTGTTGTAGAGAATCGAATGAAGTATAAGACAACAACAAATAAATACAAGATTAATTTTATTGTAAAAACTCATGTATGTGAAATTTTTGATGATACATTTCCATCGATGATTTATGAATTCAAGTCTTTTAGTAAACTGAATAAGACAGATTCTGTTGATGAGAACATACTTTTTGGTAGGTTAATTTATTTTTTTATTCCATGATTAATTGATCGAACATTTTATCTTATAGTTTAAAATTTTTTTCTCAAGATGTCATTGGCAAAATGGTTGCACGAGACTTTCCTCAAATTCCTGATGTCTTACAAAGCTTCTTAATTTTATCTTAGAAGATTCATTATTTTATTCTTCAAATTCCTGATGAAAAAGATGATCCTGTTTATTACAATGTAGTACGGGATTCTTTTAATGATGCACCTTTGATCATCATGCGACGAGGTAAGAAAAAATTTTTTTTAGTGCATGTGATAGTGACAGCAAACAGAAAAATTCAACAACAAACGTTGTATTTAAGGAAGTTTTTTCAAAATTTATAAATTTTTTTCTAATTGTACAATCTATAACCAATTTAGTTTATTTATATTTTAATTATTTATTCAAACACTCATACTTACTAATTTTAATTATTAATTATATAAAATAACATCCCGTGCAGTGCACGGGTGAAATACTAGTTATATATATAAAAACAGAGTTGTCTGTCAAAAAAATTTCCCGCCTAAAAATCATTTCAATAAATAGACATATTTATCTATATGGAAATAAACTTACACAGCTATAATTGATTGATAATATAACTTTTCATCCATATTAATACCACATATCTTTAAATGCATTTTAATCCATATTAAACATAAACTAAGTTGTCTGTCTAAAAATTTTTCGCCTAAACATCATTTCAATAAACAGACATATTTATCTATATGGAAACAAACTTACACAACTATAATTGATTGATAATATAATTTTTCATCCATATTAATACCACAGATCTTTAAATACATTTTAATCCATATTAAGCATAAACTTTATTGCTCAAATTATTATTATTAAATGGTAAAATACAGATTCCTAAATATATTGAATAACTTTGATGGTAAAAAATATCACATATTACAAATGAGGGTGAGGTTGCACACACTCTATAAATTAGGATTGCAATATATTCATTCACTCACTTTAGGCTGAAATAAAAAATGGCTCCTCTGTTTAATCTCATCTGAGAGGTTAACCCTTCAAAAATGCAATTGGCGTTGAAACTCTGATTAGTTCGTTGTTACGATCTACCTGCATATGGAAACAACAGAGATTTTAGTTTGAAGTGCGTCTTTCATGATAAAGAAGTTATATATATACATATATATTTCTACGTATATATCTGATTACAGTTAGAAAATATAAATATTTATTCTTTCTATATATTTGTAGGGTGGACGCATACAAATATTTACTCTTTCTATTGCATGATGTGCATACCCCTGAATTCTTAAATGGAATAAGATGTTCTGGAGTACCAAATCACGAGTTAATTAAACTTGAAGGTTGGAACTCCAGTTATGCTACTGCGGAACATAGATCATTCTCTTGGATTATGCAATGACACTAGATTGATCGTGACGAGGCTTGGAAACCATGTTTTAGAAAGACAAATTCTTACTGGAAGTAATGCCGGTCATAGAGTGATTATTCCAAGAATGTCATTGACTCCTTCTGATCCAAGACTTCCCTTTAAATTCCAACGAAGATAGTATCCTTTGATTGTATCATATGCAATGACAATCAACAAAAATCAAGGTCAATCATTGTCTCATATAGGACTTATTTTAAATAATCTCGTTTTTAGTCATGGTCAACTGTATGTCATTGTATCTAGAGTTACGAATCCCATGGGTCTAAAAATTTTGATATGTGATAGTGAAGCAAACAGAAAAATTCAACAATAAACGTTGTATTTAAGAAAATTTTTCAAAATTTATGATTTTTTTCTAATTGAACAATCTATAACCAATTTAATTTGTTTATATTTTAATTATTTATTTAAACACTCATACTTACTAATTTTAATTGTTAATTATATAAAATAACATCTGCATTGCAATGGTGAAATACTAGTTAACTAATAAACCAACAAAAGGAATGGAATTAATGTTGACCGGCAATTTTGAATAGAATTTCAACGTGGGGCCGTAACATTAAAATTATTTTAATATTAATTAAAATTCCTCTAATTTAATCAAAATTGATTCAACTTATCCATTTAAATTGATGATGAAAATAAAGGATATTTCTAGTTATTTTCTTTTTCCTAATTATTTCAACAAATAGTTGGAAAAAATAATTATAAAAATATGAAATTAAAAGTTTTGCCTCAGGCACTAGTTGACCAGTCGGCCTATTATTCAAAAATTGTAAACTAATAATACCTAACCAAAGTCATAATTACCTTGTCTAATCCTTAATTAAGTTGGGTGGCTTGCAGCTTGGCATGGCATGGAAAGTGTTAAGCAACCCCTTTTAAGAGATGGAACAGACTCCTTAAATAATGAAGATTTAACCATAATACATCTAAAGAATTTGAAAAGCTTATAATATTAAGTTATCTGTTCTGATCCATGTGTGCTTCACGATCATAGATAGTTCTTGACCATAATGTCTTCTAAGTTTGACTGGTCTAAATATTTTAATTTTAGACTGACTAAGTTTGAACTTCTTAAGTTGACTAGTTAATATTTTAAAAATATAAGATACTAAAATCCATCTAAATTTATTGATTATCACCTACGTTCTAGTAGATAGTTCTTAGGGCATAGACGCATAGTTGAGTTGATTACGATAAAATAGAGTTGTTAAAGTAGGCAAGGGTCGAATCTCAATAAAGTTGAAGTAATGTCCTTCTCCATCGTGATCAACTGCAGCTTCTCGATTTATCTCTTCACAAATAGTCGTGAGATCGAACATGTGAAATTGTTGGAGTGACGGATTTCACTTTTACTGAAGTAATATATTATTGATCAATATTAACTTAAGTTAAATAGGATCTCATATTACAATACAATGAATTATTACTACAAGATGTTGTTGATTTATATTAACTTGAGTTAACCATAATTTCATTCATGCACATGTTGTAAGGAAAATAATTCTTTCAATTTCTCCTTATATATATATATACACACACGAAAATGATATTCTGCGCGTCGGTTTCCTGCGCACCCGTGCGCGACACCGAATCCATCGTTCATCACCGATCGCGCGCCATATCTAACCGTCCAAAACTAGAAATGTACAGTGCTCCGCCCCCCGACCTCCGCAGCTGCCACAGCCCCTCACCGTGCCCTCCGGCCACCGCCGGCCGCCAGATCGGGCCTAGTCGACGCGCCACTCGTCGGCGTGTCAACCGGCGTCGGATTCCGACCGAATTGTGGCCGGAATCTAGCGCAATTTGGCCAGAATCACGCCCGGCAGTGGTCGCGTCGGATTTCGACCACAATTTGATTGGAAATCGGCCGCGATTTGACCGGAATTGATCGTGCGCTGGATTTGGTGGTTTCCGATCGAATTCGCCGGATTCCGACCACAATCCGACCGAAATCCGAAGCCAGCCGATGAGGATTTTGACGGCGCGGCGAGGACGGGAGTCAACGATGTCGCGCACGGGATTGCGCAGGCTGTGTCGCGCTGAATATCATAACTCTATATATATATATATATATATATATATATATAACGTAATTTATATATATTTTAAAATATTTATTCTTAATAAAATTAAAATTATAATATTCTTAATTATTTCTTTAAGTACTTTACTACTGCATCACAATAATAAGGTGAAAGTTCCGTCTAAGTTTATATTGAAATCACATTAAATGGCGCGAAGACTTTCTAACATTTTCGCTTATAATTTAAACCTTTTATCTTGCTTGATAAATCAACCAAACGCATAATAAAGACAAAAAAATTAATATGCTTAAGTGTAAGCTTATCTTCATTACGAAACTCTAAGTCGATATAATATAAAATTAAAAATATATTATGAATTAGTCAGATAGATGATAACACGCAAATGGATATTGGTCTCTCAATATTATCCAGAATTCTCACAAATTATATACAACAATTGATCCATGTATGCACTTAAAATTATAGGATTTTCAAAAAAACACATCTAATTTTCAGATTTATTAAAGGATATATTTATTTCTTATTTTACCCCTCTAGTTGATGATTATAATATTGGATTTCAAAAAAAATAATAATAAATCCCAGTTAGCCTCATTAATTATCTTTGGGATGACTGGGATGACCGGCCTGACTCCACGGAAATTTTTCACTAGCCACCAAGATAAATCAAAAAGTACACATAATATAATATTGGATTTCAAAAACAATATAATTGTGATATTAATTTTTAAAAATAATACTACAATAGAGTGATATTGTTTTTTGAAAATTAATTTTTAAATATATTATGGTAATTGTATTCTTTGAAATTGATACCTTAGTGGTTGATGAGAGAGATAAAATTAAGTAATTAACTTTTATAGTGATCAATTATAATTTTTCAATTTACTTGTTCACATATGATTGTCAGATCGATCGTGTGAGATTGTTGGATGATGAATTTCATCTTGTACGAAATTACGGAGGAAGAAAGATAAAATTAAAAATAAATATATGATTTTAAAATTTTAAAAATTAAGAATGCCTTTTAAAAAGTTCATAATTTTAAATACGTTCTCTGATCGATTGTCGAATTATATATACGAGACTTTATCAGTTATACATCTTTTTTTTTTTTTGGCTTCTTATTATCTTACATCAAAGTAATATACATTTTATTTACTTTGAGGTATGAAAATGGATTGAATAAGAAAAAAGAATTCAAGATGAAAAAAATCTTAAAGAAATAAAAATAATAAATAAAATGGAAAAATTATATAACCTTCTTGAATATTTTTCTGTTTGATTTGATCGTTTTTTGTTTTTATTTTTTAAAAATTATTATTTATTTTATATTTTTTAATCTCATTCTCTAAAATATAAAAAATTATTTTTTAAAAAAATAACAAAGACAAAATATCATTTTCTGCATGGAGATTAGAAACTACATAATTTTCTCCGCATAAACCTCGCTCGTTGCTTTTCTCCCCCCTCTCAATCTCTCAGAGCCATCGGCACGAACCAGCCATAATTAGGGTTTCTCGGTGAGCGACCTCGACTGCGTCATTCCCCGTTCCTTGTCTCCGTTTTAATTTGCTGTCGTCGCTTTGCTTGTTCCTGACTGCATTGCCCTAGAAGGCCCATCTTGAATCTTCCACATTCTGTTAGAAGCTCCACGTTCAGTGAAATTATGAGGAATTGTGGATGGATCTGGAGTCAGGATCGAAAAGCCCTCAGAAAAAAAAATGAGAAATCTCAGTTAGTCTCATGGACTCAATCTTTAGGGGTGGTCGGTTTGGTCCCACGGAAGTAATCACTAGGATAAATCGAGAAATTTGACTTTCCGGACCAAAGACCGCTTGGTAGCACATAGTTTACTGCCACCTTTCTTTTATAAATCTTCTTTTCGGTCAAAGCGGGGCTTTTCTTTCTTCTTAGAAGAAAGCGCGGTCAATCCAGATGCCCAGCATCCTTTGATTGCGTTTTCCATTTGAAAAAAATTCTTACAAATACGCGGTTTCTGGGGATCACAATCCGAATGTTGTACCGTTGTATCATTGTCCCGAGGACAGAAAAAAAAGCCTTGAGAAATACCAACCAGGATTGTTCTACAATGGCGAAATTTTCATCATTTCTCATTTTCTTTCCTTCCAATCTGATTTTCTATTTATTTGTCAATATGAGATGGCTCTGTAAAATGACGTTCAAACATAGTTCAACAAAAGATATTCTGACACCGACTAATGGTGTTATATAAGAGAGGGTATAGAGGAAATTGGCATGAGAGCAGATAGGAGAATTTTGCTTTTCTAAAAAAAAAAAAATTGATAAATCTCAGTCAGTCTCATGGACTCAATCCTTGAGGGTAATCGGCCCGGTCCCATGAAAGTTTCCCACCAACCACCAGGATAAATCGAGAAGCGCATACGACAGTCAATTCAGATGCCTGAGTTACAATCCGGATGTCCTACCGTTGCACCATTACCTCGGAGATAAATTTTACTTTTTTATATACATGTGTCTTGTGTGTTAATTATGCTTTTGATTTAGAGATGTTTGCCAGGTGTAAGTTTAAGGAACATTAATATTTATTTTTGAATTCCTTACTATTCTTCACACACGATTTTTCTTTTTCCACAAATAAGATAGCCTTTTATTTCAAAAAATATTTTATTTATAATTTTTTATATTAATAAATTAAATATATTTTTTATTTTTTTATAAAAAAATATAAAATAATATATCAAACGTATTTTTTATTTTTAAAAAATTAAATCAGAAAATAAAAAAAAAAATTCAAACTAGACGCTCCTTCCTATTTCCATCGACCCCGCCGTCTTTCTCATGCCCTGCAATCGCCCAAACCCTTGTTTCGCGGTGATGGTAGATCAGCCGGCGGCAGAGGACGAGGGCCTTTCTCTTCCCCAGAGGACCGTCGGAATCTCCCTTCCACCGCCTTCGCCTTCTTTGTGGTTCGAGATTCGCATATTCTATGTCCGTGTCTTCCCCTGCGCCGTCGACGCCGTTCCGCCCCAAGTTACCCTCTCCTACCTCCGTCGCGATATAGGCGCCGCCATCGAGATCAACGGTGCACGGGTCCTCTCATCCGATCCTATCTCTCTTCCCCTCCGTCGCAACCGCCTGGACCATGACGCTGCCGAAGTAACCTATGTGAGCACTGATTCCGTGCGGATCGCCGAAGCGGTTGATCTTGAAGTCTGCGATGATCGGGGCAACCTGCTACTACGCGGCTCTCTGGGGAGGACGGAGGCGCCTCGGAGCAATACATCCGTCAGTTTCGACCAACATCATTCGCCTGATGGGAATCCAAACGTATGGAGCATGGACTGTTACGCAGCAGCTTCGACTGGAGCTTCCGCTTTCGTGCAGTCCAGACTCGGGTTATTTTCACCTTCGTTTGAGGTCTATGTGGCTGGATGTTTTCCAACGGTGCCGGTGATCTTGACGCAGACTGTGCAGCTAAGTGGTAGGAGGGCTGTTAGACCTGGAAATCTTGACTCAATTCCAGAGGATGAAGAAACCTCAGGTTATCAAGAATTAGTTCATCGAACGGCATCATCATCAGTAAGTAGAGCCGTTCTGATCCCTATTCCAAGAAGTTTGATATCATCTGTTCGTTTATTTGTTGTAGAATGGATTATTTTTTTATTTATATCATTTTTTAGTAGTGAATAATTCGTCACCTTTTTCTTCGAAAGTGGTTGATTCTCCATTTTTCTTAATGCATCATCAGTGTTGAGGTATTGATCCTCAAGTCTATTAGTCCAAATTAGACCATGAGGACATTGTTCTTTGGGCATGATCAATCAACTCCTTATTAGGGTTTTCATGGTGTAGGCTTGCGTTTGGCTTGCCTTACATTGTGCTCACTTTGACATCATTAATACCCTAATAGAATACTTTCTTTTGGTAAACCATAAGATGCTTTTGAATGGTTTAAGTATTGTTTACACAACATCTTGAAATTTGCATAGGGCCTTGCTAATTTCATGCTACATAGTGATTCTATTAATTCTTAGAGGGGCTTACTAGGTCCTTAATACTGTCTTGTTAAATTTGTAGCATTAAATGATTAATCGAAAAATTATGGTTAGAATTGACAATTGAAAATTCAATTGAAACTGGTGGGATTGGTTAGGAAAAAATAATCAAGAATTTGAGTATGCTACCTTTCCTAATTTTAATCTCTCTTCTTTTTTGTTTCAAAAAGAAAATTGAGTTGGCATGCCTAGAAATTTAATCAACTCAGTACCTATGTTACTTGGAGCCTAGAAATATGGACATAAGCATAGTTGCTCATACTGGTATATGATTTATGCAATTTGCTTGATTATGATTAGCACTATCTTCTTCTTGTCTTGATCCTTATCATAGACTACCTTACAAAAGAAATTAGGATAAAGTAATAGTTAAGCATCACATTTTTGTATACTAAAACTGGAAGAGAAATCCTGTAGATTGTGGCACAAAGATAATAATCTTTGTTTTATATTTTATATTTCCTAATCAATGACCATGCAACCTGTTCTGTGAGTCTAAAATCTTCAAACAAAGCCAATGTGAATAAACTTTGCATTATTGATCATCTTCAAACTTGATGAACCTCAACAAGTTTTGGTCGATTTAAGTTTGGTTATGTCTGCTTCTATCAAACTCTGACTATCACTTTTGATGAGTTGAGGTTTCAAAAGGGTCAATTGCGATCTAATATTGCTGACAGGAATTTAGTTAAGTTTACTTTGGTAAAACATAAAGTGGTATTTGAATATAATAAGGTAATATATGATAGAAGTTCCACAAGAGTTAGGACTAAAGCATTAGACTAAAGGTTAAACAAAAACCTGCATAGGGATATGGTAATATACATTGAGTCATCACCCTCACACTTGTGCATATGCTTTATCATTTTTTGCCTTTTGTTTATTACCATATTTAATTAATGTAATCAAAACTAATGCTCAAAGTAAGTCACTGAGGCAAAACTTTAAAATAAAAGTTTTAGACTGAATAAAAGTTAATGCATGAAGACTTCAGCAATATTAAGAGAACATTCAGGAGATCAGCTAATGTGCATACATTTCATAAATAGAAGTATGGGTATTGATCATATATAATCAAACACAAAAGAGAGATTATAATGTGCTTTGAAGGGAATCAAAAATTTTTTATGATCAAGCCATAATTACACTTGAAAGATCTTAAAATGTTTCATTATAGGACAACCAGCAGTCAAGTTTTAAATTATGACTTTGAAATGTTTTCTAGTTTAGAAGAAAATACCATATTTTTCACTGCTGAAATAAACTAATAAACAACATGAAAGTTCAAAAAAGAAAAAGGTAAATTTATTACCCCTCATACCCGGGTTCAATCCTGCACTGAGATACAATTAGGTAATTTCCTTTCCCCTAGCATAAGTATTGGAATGTGTAAATCAAGGCCCTTTGAATTATTGACCAGTGAATATACCATATAGTACTAAAATATATATGAAATTTAAAATAAAATGGATTATATACTTCTATGTACCCTATTTCTGTTTTTAAAATTTTCAGAAAAGAACCTATGTATATAAAGGCCACTATGCATATAAAGATTGAATACAACATTATAGACAAAGGCATTTGAGGTGGTGGGCGTTTGTGCAAAGAAACTTAAGGGACCATAGTCAAATATAATTATAGCCGTGAGAGAAATTTACTGGACTACCAACCTTATAGAATGCCTTTTAGTATCATTAGGAAAGAAGAAAGAGGGAAGGAAATTCTTCATTTCAGAGTCTGCTTGCTGCTTCCACACTTCTTTTGTTCATGCTCAAATGGCACGCTATAATTAGGAACATTCATTGACAAAATTAGGAGCATTCAATTTAATCCAAGCTAGACTTTTATGAATCTAACCATAACCCATCTAGGTCATCTTTAAAGCATTTGACTCAAGCTAGTCATTTATCCATTTGAGCAGCCTGAGCCTCATTTTCTGTGCAAATTTTCAGAGGCATTAGAGTATTTGACCCCCTTGGTGTTTCTGAACTTGCATGTGTGTGTGTGTGTGTGTTCACATTTGCTTGGAATTGACCACTAGTTGTAGATCGGATTCGTATCCAGCTTTGGTTATTTGCTAGTTTTTGTTGTGCTCTGTCCAAACCTATAAATTCAGCTTCACATATTCAAGTTATTATCTAACCTGCAAAAGTTGCACCTACAATTTCAGTCCAACCTCAAATTATAAACCCAGAATAACTTGATAGTTGGAGACTCATCTACTGAGAAGTAGTTCTGAAGGTTTTGACATCTAGCTTAGTAAGATGTTATGGGTCAGCCTTACTTTTTGCAGCTTGCAGAGGAGGCTAATGAATGTGACTTGGATATACACGAAAGGCATGGCTACTATCCTCGAGGTTGGTACCCCGAGGACCACGATGGGCCACTGGCCTGGTTCAATGCTGGTGTAAGAGTCGGTGTTGTAATAGGATTGGGGTTGTGTGTTGGAATAGGAATTGGCGTTGGATTTCTTAGGCGTCGTACCAGACCACCACCAGGAACTTGACTTCCTTATAGATCAATACTATCGTCTTGCTTCGAGGTCAGTTTTCACAAATAATCTGAGAAAGTTTTGCCTTTACAGTTGCACCTTTTCCATGTTTGGTATGTTCCTGAGATAGAATGCTTCATGACAAACTGTTCATTGTGCATAGAAGTCTTTTATAAAAAGACCCTCATAGATACCATGTGGATAGACTGGACTAAATATACAGTGGAAATCCATTTTCCCTTCGACACAGATTAATAAATGTTCAATCTGAAACTGTTCTTAAGTCTGGCGTCCTAAGGCTATATATCCCATACTTTTAATTGTGCCCAAGTTTTTATAGTTTAGGTTGGTTTGCCTTTACGGTTTTATTTGTTTAGCCTATTAATCTGAAACTGTTTTTAAGATGATGAATGGTCTCAGTTTTCGATTGAATTCAAACAAAAATGTGTATTTTGGTTAAAAGTATATATTTTAAAAGTTTTGGTTATATAATAATTTAATCTAAAAGGATTTTATATTTCTTTGGTGGTTATCCATGGAAGAGAAAGTAGATGCAGAAATTATATCATAAAGCAGACTTCTCTCCTTTGAGTATCTTTCTCAAGCCTAAGTATTAAATTTATTCATTTACAAACCTGACTCTGCCCACTTAAGGAAGATCTAACTTGTAGTTTGTTTAACCAACTAATATGCTCGACCAATCCACACTAGTTTCTTTAACTTCAATAGAAAGTTGAAATAGTTTCGTTTGAAAATTTTAAAGTTAGTTCTATCGATTATGATTCCAAGTTGGGGTTAATTTAGACATAAATTAGTCGTTTGTGAATAAATTTGATGTTTTATTTAATAAATTTTATTTTTATTCGTTCAATTGTAGAGCAAATATATAAAATAAACAAACATACATATTAGTGAGCTGGGTTAATAATATTCATGAATAATTTATAAATAAACTTATTTATTATCTTATGTATAATTTAATTGTCAATAATAATATATTTTTTATAGGTTTTAAATATTTTTTAAATTTAATATTCATAATATAACAAGAATGATATTCGAGCTCGAATAAAAGTTTGAATAATATTTATGAACAAATTTAAATTCAACTTTAACTCAAATAATAATAATAAATTTAATAACCCACTTCCGCTCTACTTGAAGCGAAGGGGGGCCATGGTGCCAATTAGGACATTCAGGTTGTTACCCAGGCATTCGTGGATCGATCCCTAACTACGGCGTATTTCAGTTAATTTTCATGTAAATGGAGATCACAATCAAAAGATGCATAACTGGGTGGAAAACTGTGTGTGCTTCCTGGATCAACTCTAGTGGTCAATGGAAAATTAATTGCGCACTTAATTGAGATTATTATTATTTTTTTTTTTTTGAAGCGGAGGGGGACATAGCGGTGGTTCACACATGAACTTCGCCTCACTTAATTGCGCACTAAACACTCTCACATTATTCTCCCTTTGAATTTCGATGCCAACTTGCCTTTCTTTTGCATTTTAAAGGTAGACAAATTATTAAAAAAATGTACCTGTCTTCTTCTCATGAATGCCCCTCAAAATTGAGGGAAACAGAATAGTAAATGATAAAGATAGTCCACCAATGATAGTCAAACTATTCAGACCGGCTCACTTGTTTTCTAAATTAACAAAAAATTGCTCTTTAAGTGTTTTTTGTGTGCGTTAGAGACAATTATTTGGGTTGGAATATTTTTAAAATTTATGAAATTTTAACGTATTGATAAATGCTCTTTAATCTCTTTAAAGGGGTCGACTCTCCAAGTCTATCTTTTAATATTTTTGTATTTTATTCATTATTTTCTAAATTCATAAAAAATTGCTTCTAAGTTTTTCTTTCTGTTAGAGACAATTATTCTGGTTGGAATATTTTTTTAAAATGTATGAAATTTCAACGCATTTATTATTCAGTGGAAATCTGTCCCACATAATTCCATTTTGCGATAATGACATCAAAACATGGCTTCTTAATATTCACCAAGCTATGGAGTAATGCTGTAATATATTTAGGATAAATTTATGATGTAAAATTTATACTCTATCGAATAGTTATTATAATATGTTGTTCTGGTTGAGATCGGCTTCCGGACGCGCCACCGGACCAGTCAGCATGCAGGGGAAGAGAGGGGGTTGTATCCGCCGGAGAGGGCCACCATACCGAGTAAGGAGAGAAGACCAGTTACCTGGAGGCCCTGAAATATCACCGGAGAAAGAGGTCATCCTGGCGCCGGAGAGTCCCCGGACGGCCACTCCGACGCTCAGAGTCAGCCCAGTCAGGAGGAAGAAGAAGTACAGTAAAATAGAAATACTGTAATAAAATGCTCAGCCCCAAAAAAGATAAGAAGAGTGAGAGAGAGCCAGAGGAGAGAGCCCGGAGCCCCCTTTATAACCTTGAGAGAGAAGACCTTGATGAGAACTTTGCTGACAAGGCATTGTCCTTGTGAAGATCTTGATAAGACATTTACTGACAAGGCATGGTCCTTGAGGAGACCTTTGTTGACAAGTCATATCCACCATTAATGCTTGCCAAAGTTGACTATTAGGGAGAGAGCAATTATGACGGGTCAAATCCAAGTTGTCAAGAGAGCTTTTATGATAAGACATGGTCTTGGGAAGACCATTTCTGATGTCACATGGGCTGAGTAGGCTGAGTGGGAGCTAGACTGAGTGCCGAGTGGGCTTACTGAAACTGGCAGAGCTGAACTGTCGAGCCGAATGACAGTGCTGGACTGCCGAGCTGAGTGGCAGTGCTGGACTGCCGAGCCGAGTGGCAGTGCTGGACTGCCGAGCCGAGTGGGCAGGCTGTGCTGCCTAGCCAAGTGGGTAGGCTGTACTGCCGAGCCGAGTGGGCAGGCTGTGCTGCCGAGCCGAGTGGACAGGCTGTGCTGCCGAGCCGAGCTGAATGGCAGTGCTGTGCTGCCGAGCCGAACTGAATGGCAGTGCTGTGCTGCCGAGCCGAACTGAGCTGCAGTGGGTTGTCGAGCCGAATTGACTGGCACTGCTGGACTGTCGAGCCGGGCCGACTGTGTAGAGTGTAAAAGTTATTTAATAGCTAGCGTAATTCATTTAGGATAAGTTTAGAGTTTACGATTGTAACAATTACATAATAATTTTCATAACTATTTTATAAATTTTTTCATGAAATTTAAATAATTTTAATTAAATTGATAAATAATATTTTGATATAATATTATTTAGAGATTCTAAATTCTAAATTTTAAACTCATGTTAAATATATTGTAACAGTAAGCTTTTATTTTTTACATTATAATAGTTACTCGGTAGCTTCTACACAGTGTAAATCATAAATCTTAAACTCACGTTAAATACATTGTAGTAGTTATTTGATAGTCTCTATCATGTTATAATAGTTATTGGATAATTTTTATATGGTATAAACTTTAAATTATAAATCTTAAATACATTATAATAACTACTAGTAGCTTTTATATATTATAATAATTACTTCAGTAGTTTCTATGGTTATAATAACTATCATTATCTATTACAACAATAATTAAGAGATATTTTTGAGATAAAATTAATTAAGGTTGACTTTAATTGAAAATAAGATGCCTATATGATAACTTTGCAATGATGGACGCCAATTTATTTTTTACTTTTGATAATTTTTTACAAAAATAGGTTCATTTGATGATTCGTTAAATGTGAAACACTTTTTTGATTTTTGCAAAAACAAAAAAAAAACACGCTTTTCAGTAAATTGAATCAAGAAAAATCTATTTATAATCTGGAATCGCGGTTCGCTTTCCGATTTGGCGTGAAGGAGAACGATATGTACCAATTATGGAATGTGCCAGCCTTGCCGGTGACTCTCTGTCACCGTTCCCATTCGTTCACTGCTGAATTTGGCCATAGCTGACAGCTACGTGCGTCGACGGTGCTAACGAAGGAACAAGCTTAAATAATAATCAACGTAACAACAAAATAAATAAATAAATTAAAACAGTGTTCTAGACTATTGTTCATTCTTAGAATATTACGTGAAGCAAGCAATTATTGATTGTAATTATTATAACAATATTAAAATAAAAGATATTTTTAAATAAAAAATATGTTAATATACTATTTTAATATGTTTTTTTTATAAAAGGAACTCTTTTAGTGTATGGTACGTCTTTTATTAAAAAAAACCAAAGACTTTGTTATTTTCCTTTAGTATTTAATATTTATACTACTGATTCAGCAAATAATGAAATACAAATGTACCTTTTTGCAAATGGGTTTAAAACTCGTATATAAACCGTTGGTCACCCCCTTTCTGAAAACCATTCGTCTTCTTCCAAACTGAGTGCTGTGCTGCCCTTGCTCCGGATCTGAACTGCAATGGGCGGCGGCGGCGTGGCGGCGCTGGAGACCGGGATGCCGGAGGAGGAGGACGAGGAGTCCTCGCCGATCGAGGAGGTTCGCCTGACGGTGGCGTCGACCGACGACCCGTCGCTCCCGGTGTGGACCTTCCGGATGTGGACGCTCGGCCTCGTCTCCTGCTGTTTGCTCTCCTTCCTCAACCAGTTCTTCGCTTACAGGACGCAGCCGCTCATGATCACCCAGATCACCGTCCAGGTCGCCTCGCTCCCGCTCGGCCACTTCATGGCGCGGGCGCTCCCGACGGCCAAGTTCCGCGTGCCGGGCCTCGGCCTCGTCTCCCTCAACCCGGGCCCCTTCAACATGAAGGAGCACGTCCTGATCTCGGTGTTCGCCAACGCCGGGGCCGCCTTCGGGAGTGGCTCCGCCTACGCCGTCGGGATCGTCAACATCATCAGAGCATTCTACAAGCGGAGCATCAGCTTCGTCGCCGGATGGATGCTGATCACCACCACCCAGGTAATCGTCGAAATGCCCTTTGTGGCTTCTTGATTCTTTACTAGGGTTTGGAGATCTGACGCCCCATCGATCGGGATGGATGGAGTGTAGGTGTTGGGCTACGGATGGGCAGGGCTGATGAGGAAATACGTGGTGGAGCCGGCGCATATGTGGTGGCCGGGCACGCTCGTCCAGGTCTCGCTCTTCCGGTCAGTGCTCCACATACCTATCAATCATCATTCTCATCTCGATCTTTGTTGCTTGCTTTTTCGATTCGACGTCTTCCTGTTCTCTTTTTCCAATTTTCGCAACAGCAAATCCTCTGCCAATCGAAATTGGCCGATACCAAACTTCTTAAAATACCAAAAACGAAAACAGAGATCAGCCCAATAATCGAAAAAAAATGGAACTATTTTTCCTACCGTGTTAATGGAAAGGTTCTCTCTTCAATTTGGAGATCAGATTCAACTTGTGTGGACGTTATGGACTCGTCGTTTAGTAGATTTCGAAGTTTGCCATCTTTGAATTGATCATCAACTTGCCTACCAACTAGACAATAAACCTTTTTCCATGTTCTGGCGACCTGAAAGGAACATTTAACAACGAAACCAGCTTTTTCCTAAGAAGTAACGTTGTGATGTTCCTGTAAATGTGCAGTGTTACCATGACTGTGAACCCTAACCGGCTGTTTTTACCAGCTAATGTGGATAGGGTGGGCAGGCGGTGGGCGGACAGGGCGAGGGTATGGAGGTTCAAATTGAATGGCAAATGCCTACTGTCATTGTCAGAATGCCAGTGGAGTTATTGGTCCCAAGTTTGGTAGCAATAGCATAAGAAGATCAACCACGTCTGACTTGAGGTTTTGGCTCTGCAATTTGTTTGACTAGAATGCCATTCCATTTCCTCAGAATTTTCCATCTGCTCAAACCTAGGGGCACTACAATACTGTAGATTGGAAATCACGCATCAGTAAAGGACAAGAGGATAAAGATGTGAGAGTTGACCACCCACATTGCGTCCGTTTCTGTTTGAATTAGAATAGGACAAGAGTATCTTGAATATGAAGTATATCAACTGAATCTCCAAGAAATCTAGTTAATTAATAAAGTTTTCCTGCGATCTGTGATTGCAAACAAGCAAGAAAATCATATTAGTTTATGATTAAGCATCAGCTTCTACCAATAATTTCCTGTTCATTGCAATCAGTTTATCGTGTTGAATTTGCTCTGTTGTTTGTGTTTAGGGCTCTGCATGAGAAGGATGAGCGGCGCATGTCGAGGGCCAAGTTCTTCGTCATCGTACTCGTCTGCAGCTTCACCTGGTACACCGTCCCTGGTTACCTCTTCCCCACCATCACCAGCATCTCCTGGGTTTGCTGGGC
Source organism: Curcuma longa (assembly GCF_044706935.1). Classification (NCBI taxonomy): domain Eukaryota; kingdom Viridiplantae; phylum Streptophyta; class Magnoliopsida; order Zingiberales; family Zingiberaceae; genus Curcuma; species Curcuma longa. The sequence continues at coordinate 4,617,054 of NC_133862.1, read as the reverse complement.
CTTCTCCGACTCCGTCACCGCCCAGCAGATCGGCTCCGGCCTTCAGGGTCTTGGAGTCGGCGCCTTCACCCTCGACTGGGCCGCCGTCGCCTCTTTCCTCGGCAGTCCCCTCGTCTGCCCCTTCTTCGCCATCGCCAACGTCTTCGTCGGCTACGCCCTGCTCATGTACGTCGCCATCCCCCTCTGCTACTGGGGCTTCAACCTCTACGATGCCAAGACCTTCCCCATCTTCTCCTCGGACTTGTTCACAGCGTCCGGCCAGACATACAACATCACAGCCATCGTCAACAACAACTTCGAAATCGACATGGCGGCGTATGAGCAGGAGGGAAGAATAAATCTCAGCATGTTCTTTGCCTTGAGCTATGGCTTCGGCTTCGCTGCGATCGCTGCAACGCTGTCGCATGTCATCTTCTTCTACGGAGGGTACAACCTATATTTAGATTATGAAACATGAATCTTTCTCTGATACTCAATATCATGCATCTACGCAATGCAGAGAGATCTACGATAGATTCCGGGTCGCTTACAAGGGGAAGCCGGACATCCACACGAAGCTGATGAAGAAGTACGAAGACATCCCTCAATGGTGGTTTCAAGTCCTCCTCGCAGCGACATTCGCAGCTTCTCTCATCCTCTGCACCGTCTTGAAGGACCAAGTACAACTCTCGTGGTGGGGACTCATCTTTGCCTGTGGCATGGCCTTCATTTTCACCCTCCCAGTTAGCATCATCACTGCGACTACAAACCAGGTAAAGCCTTGATCATGCATACACATTCGTTACATGGACGAAAGAATTGCTAATTGGATCGCCTTTCTGGTTTGGAAAAAGACTCCAGGCCTCAACATCATCACAGAGTACATGATGGGATTGATTCAACCTGGGAAGCCCATCTCTAATGTCTGCTTCAAGGTTTATGGCTACATGAGCATGGCGCAAGCGGTCTCCTTCCTATCCGATTTCAAGCTCGGACACTACATGAAGATTCCGCCCAAATCCATGTTCCTAGTTCAGGTAATCTAATTGCCCGAGCACATATCAATGCATTCTCTGACGGAACTTGCATCGAACAGTTCATCGGCACCATGATCGCGGGGACGATCAACCTGGGCGTGGCCTGGTGGCTGCTGGGATCCATCGAGCACATCTGCGACCCCGACAATCTGCCGGAGAACAGCCCCTGGACGTGCCCCTCCGACCGCGTCTTCTTCGACGCGTCGGTGATCTGGGGACTGGTCGGGCCGAGGCGCATCTTCGGGCCGCTCGGCAACTACGGCTCGCTCAACTGGTTCTTCTTCGGCGGCGCCGTCGGCCCCTTCGTCGTCTGGCTCCTCCACAAGGCGTTCCCGAGTCAGTCCTGGATCCCCCTCGTGAACCTGCCAGTGCTGCTGGGGGCGACCGGGATGATGCCGCCGGCGACGCCGCTCAACTTCAGCGCGTGGATCGCGGTCGGGACCGTCTTCAACTTCTTCGTCTTCCGGTACCGGAAGAAGTGGTGGGAGAGGTACAACTACATCCTGTCGGCGGGGCTGGACGCGGGCCTGGCCTTCATGGGCGTGCTGCTCTACTTCGCGCTGAGCATGGAGAACAGGAGCATCGCCTGGTGGGGCACCGGAGGGGAGCACTGCCCCCTCGCCTCCTGCCCGACTGCCAAGGGAGTGCAGGTGGATGGCTGCCCTCTGTTTTAGTTCTTCATTTCAGCTCAGTTAGATTATGCTAAGCTTCGCTTGTCTTGGACCTGGTCAATCTCTCCGACATGGCTGGGAGAATTTCCCTGCAAGATCTGAATGCAGACAAAATATTAGAATTCATTGTTGGTTATAAAGAAGAAACAACAAAGAACACATTTATGCAACAAGGTAGTTAATTGTTTGATAGTTTTTTAATGTATTATTATTGATCCTATGTTTATAGGAGAACACATTTCTGTTTACTTTTATATCATTCATATTTTTCATATGATTGAAATAAATTGAAGTTATCCGATAATACAAACTGATTTTTTTTTAAAAAAAAATGTAATTAACTATGAAGCGAGGCAAATCACGATACTGAACGAGATGAAAGAAGATAAATTACGATATCAAATGATCTCCTAACGCTATGTTTGAATAGAGTAAAGAAGTTGAAGTGTCTTATCCCAAGTGGTAAGCATGGAGACACCTGTTGCTTGAGGTTTCGAGTTCGAATCCTCTTAGCAATATATATTTGTTGACTGAAGTGCTGTGCGATTCATGTGTTAACTCGACTAAAGTGCTGTTTCGACAGTATACTCTTATCAACCTAGTGGTACCGTACCTCCAAAAAATCCTTTAGGGGGTGTTTGGTTGAGGGTTATCATTGATAACCTTGGTTATCTGTCCAAGGTTATCATTGATAACCTTGTTTGGTTCAGGTTATGATTGATTCTCAAGTAATACAACATCACCGCCACATCAGCAAATGGGTTAAAATCCGGTAATGTGATTACCTTAGCAGCCTAAGGTTTTCTACGATTCCTGAGGTTAACGAAATTTTTTCCATGATTACCCTCCGATTTCAAAACTAAGTCAATTAAAAGGTACTCTGAAATCTAATTAAAATCAAATTATTTAATTCAATAAATTTTAATTTAAATATTTATAAATTAAAAAATAATTTATTGTAAATTTAAAAAATAAAATTAATGAATTATATTTATTAATTTAATGAATTATTTTATTAAAATAATTATTTTAATAAATTATTTTATTAAAAAATATATTTTTTAAATTTAAAAAAAATAAAATTAACAAATTATATTTATTAATTTAATAAATTATTTTATTAAAATAATTATTTTTAATGAATTATTTTATTAAAATAAAATTATCATATTATCTTTATTAATTTAATAAATTATTTTATTAAAATAATAATTATAATAAAATATTTTATTAAAAGAAATATAAATTTATTTTAAATTTAAAAATATAAAATTAAGGAATTATATTTATTAATTTAATGAATTATTTTATTAAAATAATTATTTTAATAAATTATTTTATTAATATATATATAAATTTATTTTAAAATTTAAAAAATAAAATTAACAAATTATATTTATTATTTTAATGAATTTTTTTATTAAAATAATTATTTTTAATGAATTATTTTATTAAAATAAAATTAACAAATTATACTTATCAATTTAATGAATTATATTAAAATATAATTGAATGAAGGATAATATAGTAAATATAAAACTGGTTATGTTTTATTCCCTTCAAATAAATAAAGTAAACCAAACAACATTAGATTATGTTTTATGCCCCATAACCTTGGTTATGTGATTACCAGGTAATCACATAACCAAGGTTATATATCATAACTTGAACCAAACGCACCCTTAGGGGGTTTTCTGATATGGGGTCGTTTCGGCGGTGGGATTGGTCACTATAAAAAGTTTACCCACTATAGTTTTTTCGTGATCAACTGCACTTTCTCGATTTACCTCCTCACAGATGGTCGTGGGGCCGACCGTGTGGGGCCGCTAAGGTGGCGGATCCACCTTTTTGCAGAAGAAAAAGAATAGAGTAAAGAATCATAGATGGTTGTGAAGCCGACCGTGTGGCGGATGCAGAAGAATAGAGTAAAGAAAGTGCCCCGGGGCATAGCTGAGTTGGTTACGATGTAGCAGACTTGCAGAAGAGGGCAAGGGTTCGAATCCTGACGAAGCCAGGCAATATTCTCCTGCGTCGTGATCAACTGCAGTTTCTCGATTTATCTCCTCACAAATGGTCATGGGGCCGACCGTGTGGGGCCGCTAAGGTGGCGGATTCCACCTTTTTACAGAAGAATAGAGTAAAGAGAAGGTTCAGAAGGGAAAGAGAGAGAGATGATGTAAAGTATTTATGTTCTTTTGAGAGGAAGGAAAGATGCGTTATTTAAAATGGAAAGGGAATAAAAGTTAAATAAATAAAATTATAAAAATATCCTCATTTTTAAATTAAACAATGATTTTATTTTTTATAATATTAATATTTATTTTATAAATATAAAATAATTAATTTTACATAAAAATTAATTCTTCTATAGAATAGTTCATCGTATTATTCGTTATTCTATTTTAGATTAACTAATGTAAATTTCTTTTCCCCCCTCCCCTGACACCCCACCCCCTCCCTTCTTTTCTCTCTCTCCCATGTAAATGACAGCATTACCCTTTCTTCTTTGTTTTTAATATATATATATATATATATATATATATAAGTATTTAATTTATATATATATATATATATATAACTAAATAAAAATTAAATTATATATAATTTAATTTTTATTTAGTTTTATTTTTAAATTAATTTTATTTATTATTTTTTCATTAATACTTATATATATTTTTATTTTATTTAATTTTTATTTAGTTTTATTTTTAAATTAATTTTATTTATTATTTTTTAAATTTTATTTAATTTTTATTTAGTTTTATTTTTAAATTAATTTTGTTTATTTTTTTAATTTTATTTAATTTTTATTTAGTTTTATTTTTAAATTAATTTTGTTTATTTTTTTAATTTTATTTAATTTTTTAAATTAACACCCATTTCCGTTTAAATTACCACCTTCAACCCCTTAACACATGTCAAAACCTCCCCTCCTCTTAAATTACCCACCCTTCAACTCTTGACACATGTCAGAACCTCTCCTCCCCTTAAATTACCCACCCTTCAAATCTTGACACATGTCAGAACCTCCCCTCACCTTAAATTACTCACCCTTCAACTCTTGACACATGTCAAAACCTCCCCCTCCTCTTAAATTACCCATCATTCAACTCTTGACACATGTCAGAATCTCCTCTCCCCTTAAATTACCCACCCTTAAACTCTTGACACATGCCAAAACCTCCCCTAAAAATAAAGTATTGATAACAAATAATTAATAAAATTGATTAAAAATAAAACTAAATAAAAATTAAAAAAAAATATTGTATCGATGAAAAAAACAATAAATTAAATTAATTTAGAAAATAAAACTAAATAAAATAAAAAATATATAAGTATGAAAGTTATTTTTAAATAAAATTAATTTAAAAAAACAAAACTAAATGAAAATTTAAAAAATTAAAAAAAGAAAAAAGAAAAGGGGTAGAAGTGTCATTTGATAAGGAAAGAGAAGGAGGTGGGAGGGGGGCTGTCAAATCGGGGAGGGGGGAAAAGCAGCTCTCTTAACTAATAAATTATATTCATAAATTTAATTTATATATTTTAAGTGAATTACGTGTTTAGCGTGTGAGTTTTGATGCATCACCCTGAGAAGGTATTACTCTACTGATTTTTTTTTATTTTACAATTTTTTCATGAAACATTACAAATATTATATTATTGCAATATGTGATAGTGATTTAAAACGACAAATATATTCGCAATTAGAGAATGATTAACCTACGGATTTACTAAACAAAGTAAAAAAATTTATAGTTATCTAACAACGAGTTGAGATTTCGACTAAGAAGAAAGGAGTGAAAAAATCGTGCTCAACAAAAGAAATTTAAAAAATTTAAATTAAATAAATTATTTAAGAATTAATATTTTAAAATAGAAATAAAATTGAAATAAATAGTATTTAGAGTTGCTTTTCTTTTTTTTTACACCCCAAATTAGAACTTAAGAAAATCTTCGTTTACTCCTTTTGAAACAAGATTTAAAATTCTTTTCCTTTTATTTATCTTTCCTTCTCCTTCCTCCGAATATCAAATGCTACATACAAAATTTATGTAAAAATTAATTTTTAATATACTAAAATATAGAATCTTTTTTTTAAAGGTGAAAAGGCGCCTCATTAAAAAATATATTTTTTTAATAATGTCCATAATTATATTTATACCTTTGACGGCCTGAAAAAATTATTTTAATTAATTGTATCAGATTTGATAAACTAATTACAATTTAATTAGATCAAGTATTTTAATCTTCACGATTAAATTTCGCACCCATCAAGCAGGCCGCATAAAACCTAAAACCCCTTGCCGGGCCGCCGCCCTCCTGTTCCTTTCTCTCTTGCTATCGGAGCCGGACCTTACGCGCCGCCGTTGGCGATGGACGCGCTATCGTCTCTGGTTCTGAAGCGAAGCTACCGCTGCGTGTCGTCGCTGCAACAGTTCTACGACGGTGGATCCTTTGCTGTGTCCTTCGACGGCTCCTTCCTCGTTTGCTCCTGCGGCGAGGAGATAAAACTCGTGAGCTCGTCCGATGCCTCCGTCTTAGGGAGTCTTGGCGGGTTTTCGGAGTCTAGTACCTCCTTCACCTTGAGCCCTGATGACAGGTTCCTTTTCACTGCTGCCGACAGCCGTCAAATTCGAGTTTGGGAGCTTTCCTCCCGTAAGTGCATTCGTTCGTGGAAGGTATGTAGAGTTAATAAACGGTACCTTTAACCTGTCTAACCTGTTTTTTCTTTGTAATTTACCCCTAAAAACTGATTTTTCGAAGTACTGATTTCAATGCTTGTGATTCTTCTCGAGGAGAAAACTTAATAGAAAGCCAAACATACATGCATTCATCTTGTGGTTTTTATAATCGTAAGTTAATTACAATATATTATTTATCTAAGTTCACTGAAATTTTCGATCGTTGTCACTGAATCTGTTTCATCAGTGTTGTGGAAATTCCTGGTTTGAGAAACTTGTTCCTTTGCTTTTATATTCTCCTTTTATATTGTTCTTCGTAGTTGAAAATGTTGCTCCACTTGAGTTTTTCTTATATATGCACTGCGAATGCTCATTCTAGTTCGACATTGTACTGTTTTCAATCATTTACTCGAGGAATATAAAATGCTTAAAGGAAAATGCATAATTTCATACCATCAAAAAATTTGCTTTTCTTTGTTGCTGGATGTGGGGAATAAATATCTGTTATAAATACTCACGAGGTATGCGTAAGAAAAAAGTATTTGTAATTTTATGCGCCGTCTACTTTTTTTGTGTAGGGACATGATGGTCCAGTAAAGAACATGGCATGCCATTCTTCTGGTGGATTGCTAGCTACAGGTGGAGCAGACAGAATGGTTTGTGTATGGGATGTAGATGGAGGATTTTGCACACATTTCTTCAAAGGTCACCGGGGTATTGTGACATGCATCAAATTCCACCCGAACCAGTTATTTGTGAGTAAAATTTGAATGTTAGTCTCATATAGTTTGTTTGCATAAATGATCAGAATGGTTCTATCCTGAATCTTCTTTCTAAATTTTTCTATCAATTAATACCATACTTTTCTATCAGCTAATTGTATAATGCTTTTGGGATTTTGCATGCCTGGCACGTTCAATTATTTGTGATTGTACACACAAATTTTTTATAATATGGAAAGGAGCAAGATTGAAGTTGGCCAATATAATGTAAAATATTTATGTTGTGTTTACTTGGTTGGAAATAAGGAAAAAAAAAGAAATAATAAGAAAAGGACATGATGTCCCTTTTCTAGCTGGAAGGAGGAGGAGGAGTAACGTAATTCCTTCCAATTCCTGCTTCTTATTTCTCCCAAATTTGATGAAAGTGGAGGGGAATGAGTCTTGAGACTATATTAAATACAACAGGAACAGCATTAAAGGTAATCCTTTGCTTCATGAAATATTATAGGAGTTAGTAATGCAAAGGAAGATTAGGTTTTTGGACCCTCGAGGTTTCAGCTTTCAGGTCTAATCTGATAAAGATATTTTGATATTGAAATATATAACCAATATTTATAACATATGAATACTGACATGCATTACCCAATGTAAAGCATAATAATAGATGAGCAATGCTTGGCGGCATATTTTATTGATTGTGCTTTGTTTGGCTCTACAAGCAAAGTAGCAAACAGTAGTCAACCTTGTAGTCAGGCCATGGAATGTAGTTGGTGCATTATTATAAGTTTGTATTTCTATTTTGAAGGTTAAGGTATTTACTTCAATGGTTTGACTAAATTAAGTCTATATAATAAACTCTGTCACAAGCACTCAGATCTTAGTCTTAATTTGGAAGATAACACCTAAAAGATTTGGGTTGTTAATTTGACTTTGCTTGGGGTATGGTGTTGAGACTCCCAACTGTAACCACCCTGTTATTTGTTCATATCACATGAGGGATCTGTCTTTAGCAACATAACTTTTCTTGTTCTTGGAATTCTTTCGTGTGTTCATCACTGTAATATGTTAGATGTTCCAGTTGTTCTCAGGCGGTGATGATGCTACTGTTCGAGTTTGGAACTTGCAATCTAAGAAGTGTGTTGCAGTGCTGGAAAAACACTTCTCACCGGTTACCTCATTGGCAATATCTGATGATGGCTCGATTTTGCTAAGTGCTGGAAGAGATAAGGTAAGATTTCAACTTCAAATTTCTTATCTAACCTATTAGATTAAGTTTTTAATTATTATTGTCTACATTGATCAATGTACATGATCTATTAGGCTATTATTTGAAAAGATTACTGGTTCTCCAAAATGGAAAGTCTGAAACACCACTTGTTAGGACGTGGTGTTTTTGCTTCCCTTGGAGACTAGTAACATAACTTTGGTAACTAATTAGTCACATATTTTTTCTCACTTAAATGCTTTGTGCTTATTTTAAGTGAATTGATTGTTCTATATTTCTTGTGAAGAAAAAACAATTATTTGCCGCAAGATATTTCCCAGGTTAGGACAACAGCATGAATGAAAATTAAGTAGGAAAATCCCAATATTAACTAAAGCAATTTCCAATTTATTTTCTTATTTGGCTAGGACACTGGCATGTTGTAAGGGCTGGTTGTATCTTAGCGTTTCAATGTATATTTTGCTATCTTAGTCACCTTGACTTATGATTCATTTTTTCTCTTTACTGTGAAATTTGGATAGCTGCTCTGTGTGAATGATACACCATTCCAATATTTCTACTTTGGCGAAAATTTAGGATGTTTAAAATGATTCATATATCTGAACACTTGTTATTACTTATTACATGAAATGTGGTTGTTGTACCTAGGGTTTTAGCTTATGGATCTTTTCAGAAAGGGGCTAAACTCCAGCTTTGGCAAGTTGTTGGAATCTGAGTATAGATTCTGTTGCATACTCAAATTAAGTTTTCTTTGGAGTTTGGACTCAAGGCTGAAATCTGTTTCTATGTACCAGGACGCATGTTTATTTAATAGGATAGAAAGGTCACTGTAAGCAATTGAATGGAATAATAATAACTTCGTGCAACTTATAGGAATTCAGTCAGCTACTAGTTTAGACTTTAGATAATAAGGCTGTGGGGGCGATTTCCTTGAGAGTAACTTGTGCTACTCAATAGCTTTTGCGGGGGTTTGTTTCTTTGGTTGGGGAATAATATATTTCTTTCTTGATTTTATGAGGAAAAATTGTTTTCATTTGATTTTGAAAAGATATTATTCATTAAGGTGCCTGCTCATTCATTTTCTCTTTATCTTCTCACTGTATTCTATTTTCAATTATCAATCGGTACCTATTATTCTGGCAGAATATATTTCTTTCTTTTTCACAACAAACATTGTTTTATGTGATGGCAAAGTTGAACTGTTATTGTCTAGCTTTTCTTTCCTTGCTAAATGGCGTTAGGCATCTTATTTGATCCTTAACCTGATTTTTCTTCTAAAATATTCCAATTTAGGTTTGTACTGGTAGTACTATATATATTAAAGATTTTACATTTGCAGTTTTCTATGAGTAGGTGTTTTATGTTTTCCATTTCAGTTTCATTTCCCCCTATTTCCTAATAAAAGTTAATTCCAAATCACATAGGTTGTGAACAGATGGGACCTGCAAGATTATAGCTTCAAGATGACAATACCAACATATGAAATGGTGGAAACTGTTTGCATCATTCAATCTGGTGATATTTTTTCTCCTTTTTTGGAAGTAAACAATGGTAAAAATACTAGCTCTTCAGATCCGGTTCATTTTCTGACTGTTGGTGAACGTGGGATCGTGCGTATATGGAGCTGTGAAGGGTATGATTGATGCCCCAAAACTTGGGGTTTGCACTCTTTTTTGTTTTCCATCTTTTACATCCCCTCAAATTTATTAGTTATTTTGTTTTGCAACAGTGCTATTTGTATATATGAACAGCCCTTGAGCGCTGGTGAAGGTGATTCTAGAAGAGGATTCTTATCAGCTGTTTTCTTACCATCAGATTTAGGGTTGCTCTGTGCAACTGCTGACCAACAGTTTCTCTTCTATTCCCCTACTAAATCTGCCCGAGGAACACTTCAATTGCACTTGTACAAAAGACTTGTAGGCTACAACGAAGAAATTCTTGATATGAGGTTCTTAGGTGATGATGAGCAGTATCTTGCTGTGGCTACTAATTTGGAGCAGGTATGCTATAATTTCCAATTCAACTCTAATTGGCTTTGATAAACTTTGTTGAAACACCAAATTAGTGTTGAACATCAGCTGCATACGCGCCAATATGCATCAGCAATATTTCTGTCCATGCATGTGTATTCATACATATGCGTATGTTTTTTAATTATCGAAGCTCCTAGAGCTAATGAACTTCCAGGAACTCCACATTATGCTTTTTAATTATTGGAGCTCCTAGAGCTAACAAGTTATCTGGAGCTCCATTTTCACTTGGAGTAGAAGCTAATAATTACACAGAAAGGAGAGGAGGATTGTGAGCTAATGTGCTTACAGTAGAGCTCCACCTGTAATAGGAACTTACAAATCACATTGAGAGAATGAGGAACATGACAGTTACAAGGAACTCAAGATAGTTTCTATTTTTCTCAGAATTCTGTGGATTTTCCACATTAATCTTGTAGTATCTTACATAAGCATTTGCTTTTGACATATTGGTGCCAATTAGTAGGTTATGTTCTTGTGTGCCCATTATGTTAAATATTTTCCAAGGTTAACCCCATGCACCCAAATATTAGTCCACTGCTAAATTATGTTTTTTTCCGAGCACATTAGGCCTGAACATATTGTTTACTGTGTTCTTATTCATCTATGTGCCCACTCTCATAATCAGTTCATAAGTCATAGCCATTGATGCATAGCCCTGTGATATAAAATTTTGCATTTTAATCTTCTGAAATTTATTTCATGTTCAAAAATAAGTATGCACACACAATGACAGAGAATTATGGAACGTTAGTTTGTTGTTCATTCTTCATTGTGTATTTTGTTTGTTATGTGCATTCTTCATTGTATACTGTGTTTGTTATGTGCATTGTTTATTGTATACTTGTTTGTTATGTGCATTATGTATGCAGGTGCGAGTATATGAAGTTGCATCCATGTCATGCGCTTATGTTCTTGCGGGGCATACAGAAATTGTTGTCTGTATTGACACTTGCATTTCTACTGGGAAGACAATGGTGGTAACAGGAAGCAAGGATAATAGTGTGAGCACTTTACTGTTCTGCTTTATCCCTGTTTTATAGTTACTTTAATATTTTTTTTTCAGTTTCTCCCAAAGTTTATTTGATAATAATTTACATCATCTACAAACATGGACTTATGCTACCTGTTATGCAGGATTCTATATACCCATGATTTATCATTTTGATGTGGAACCATAGACATTTAAGTATCTTATACTTTTTTATGCATTTGAGGCTGTTGGGTACCTGGGCTGCCTTCAAATATCAGTTGCAGCCGTTGGCCTATTAACATCTGAACAGGTGTTTATTTGCCTACAAATGGCTTGTAAGTTGCAAATCCATTTTGAGCAGGCCTCTATAAGCTGCAATTGCAACATACTTAAAATGATTTCTTTTTTGTCCTTGCAGTCTGCACATTCATGAACAATGCATTATAATATGAAATGTAAAGGTCGGGAATTAGATATAGGAATATAGAATAAGATTTTTTTTTTATCTAATGTCAACAATTTATATTTTTTGATCTTGACAAAAATAAATTCTAAACGATCGTATACTGTTGTTTCATGATTTTTGGATTTTAAAATTAATTGTTTAAATATTTTATTTCAGCTATTTCTTGATATGTGAGACCAACATTGAATTATTTTAAATGAATATGTTTCTTGAAGATACTAATTAATTAATATAATAGGAATAATTAATAGATAATTATACTTCATTTTCAAAAATGTTTTTTTATTATAATATATAGTCAAGGTTCAATATCTCGAGCCAATAAGCTAGAGTTTTTGTGTTTGATTGGAATGATGTTTTGCTATTGGGTCAATATTTTGATGTATGATGCTAGTGGCAAATTAGAGGTGGAAGGAGGAAGAAGAAGAGGAAAAAGAAAAAAAAGACAAGTATATAACTTTTTGACATTATTTTATATGGACACAGGGTATAAAAAAATTAATAACATTATCTAAATTCATCTTTTGCATTGTATCATATTAAAGAGTGTCGAGTGTCAGAATGACACAATAGTCATTGACATGATTAACTCAATTATATAGAAGACATTACTTGTGTAGAGTAGTATCAAGATTTGGTAATTTACTAGGACAATAGGTTTTCATCATGCCATCCTGCATGGTATGAGATTTCAAACGATTTGTACAGTCTTATAGATGGTGATATAAAATTAAAATGATTGAAAGTGGTATAGCAAATTTTGATATAGATTAAATATTTCAAATTTTAAGGTAAAATAATTTTGTTGTGTTATCAAACAAGCACCATTAGAAATAGCAATTTTATGTGCTTGCCACTTGCAACATTTGCATTTGTCTACTTTTTCTGATCACGGGCACTGCTAATTGCAGGACCTTCAAACCACACAATTAATGAAGTAAATATTCTACTAATTAATGAATGCATATTCAACATCCTTCTCTGATAAACCTTAAGGAAATGCTTGTCAGAAGAATACCAGCTATATTCTTTTATTAGTTAACTAGTTATCCTTTTTTGTCAATTTTATAGGTGCGATTATGGGATGTTGAGAGCAGAAAATGTGTAGGTATTGGTAAAGGCCACATGGGAGCTGTAGGAGCTGTGGCTTTCTCTAAGAAATTGAAGAATTTTTTTATCAGCGGCAGCAGGTGATTTTTTTAAATAAGAAAATTGAACTACATTTCCTTCACTCTTATGCTACAGAATTTGGTCTTTACCAGAGCTTTGAATTATATTATGTTGCTTTTATTTTTTCTCGTTCTTAAAGAATTCTTGGTTCAACGTTTCTCTTATTTCTTTTCAAAAAATAGTTTTGGATGTTTTTAGACACTACAAAAATTTTGGATTTCATTGTATGATGTTTAAAGTATAAGCTTGGGAAGCCAAGGTGGTCCATTCAAATTAAAGTGTACAGTTTCAATGGCGTAAAAGGATCCATTTTGTTTTGGAAGAATATGTGCTTCTTACCATGAATGTGGTTGGTAGGTAATTGAAATTGAAAACAAGATTTCAAATTATTGCTGGATGTTGGAGTTTTGAAACCTAGTTGAACCATATGATTTCAATACCATAGTCTGATGAAAATTGGTATGCCTCGCACACTGATAAGCGTGTCTAGATAAATTTGAGCATCACTCTGAAACTCATTGAATTTATTTCCAAAATTAATACCAAATGGATAGTCAATTCAACTAGGAATTTGATGATTTTTATTAAAAATATAAAATTATCTCAACTAAATGGGAGCCTTGGCGTAATGATAAAGTTGTTGCGATATGACATTGAGGTCACAAGTTCAACTCGCAAAAATAGCCTCTTGCAAAATGCAAAGTAAGGTTACGTACAATAGACTCAATGTGGTCCGATCCTTCCTTGGGATATCATACTGGCAGGAGTTTCATGCACCAGATTTCAATTCAATGATGCTAAAATCTCTTTTGATAATTCAATGGAGGATGAGCAAGTCTTCACCCTTTAGAATATATATGGCTAACTTGCAAAGAAAGCTATTGATTTTCTCTCTCTTTCTTTATGTGTGTGTGTGTATACATATCTATGGATGTATCCAATATAATTTAAAGATATATAATTTTGTAGTTGATATTAAATCTATTTAGTTTGATAAGTATTATTGTCATAATGAAAGCATAGCTAAAACTAAATCTTTATTAATAGCTTCAATTCACATTCTTTTTATTAAATTTAATTGATTAGACAAATCATCATATAAATGAAAAAAATATTCATCTTGTATTAGGTTGTATGTCCATAGAACTAATCTAAAACCAACCTACCCTTTGGTTCAACCTCTGCATTGTTTTGAATAATCAATGATTTGCATATATGAATAAACAGAGCTTAATTTTTATCACTATCTGCTTGCTCATTAAAAAGGCATTAAAGATTTATTTTATTATCCTAATCAAATTTTTATAATTCTTAACAAGCTGTGTGTCAAATATTTTCGTGTTGACAAACAATCCAACAAAATATTTTCCTTTAATTTTTTTCTTCATCAAGTACACCAATTTTAGGACTCAATTATAACAACCGCATGACTAATTTCTTCCATTCACTAAATCTGCGTGTCCCAGAAACTGATTTAGAATCTTTGGTTCTCTGAGAACTATTCTTTTCATCTGGTAATATTTTCTTAACAATCTAGTGAAGCATTATTTACATATTCTTAATTGTTTTTCTTAGCCAGTTCAAAACTGAAGTTCTATGCTTCCATATGATGATCTTTTTGACATTCTTATGATTATTTCTGATCTTGTTTTAATTCTATTATTTAGTTTGTCTTTAGAATGTAAAATTTATCATTTATTGCATTATGTTATCCAGTAACATAAGCCAACAAATGCAAAATGATTATTTCAGCCATTCTTTTAACCATTCGTAAGAATATTCTGTTATTTTATTTTGTGGTAAGTGAATTTTCTTCACAGTTTTCCTAGTTTGTATACTAAACCAGCTTCCCTCTTAATAGTGATCGGACAATTAAAGTATGGAGTTTTGATGGAATCTCTGAGGATGCTGATCTGGAGATTGCACTAAAATCAAAGGCTGTCATAGCTGCACATGACAAAGATATCAATTCTCTTGCCGTCTCACCAAACGACACCCTAGTTTGCAGTGGTTCTGAGGTGGATAAATGGTTCAAATTTTGGTTATTGATACCTAATGTATCAAAGATTATGCATTTGTTGTTCCTCTAATCACTACATGTTTTTTATTACCTAGGATCACACTGCTTGTATATGGAGGCTTCCTGGCCTAACTTTTGTTGCTGCACTTAAAGGGCATAAGAGGGGAATTTGGTCAGTGGAGTTCTCTCCCGTAGATCAATGTGTTCTGACTTCTTCTGGTGATAGAACAATTAAGATATGGGCTGTTTCTGATGGTTCATGCTTAAAAACATTTGAAGGACATACTTCAAGTGTATTGCGAGCTTCATTTCTTTCACGCGGAACTCAAATTGTTTCATGCGGTAGAAGAAAAATTTAAATATCCCTCTAAATTCTAACAGGGATGTTAGTCTAAACGTTTTCATTTCTAGGTGGGGATGGCTTAGTTAAACTATGGACGATCAAGTCAAATGAGTGCGTTGCAACCTATGACCAGCATGAAGGGAAGGTACTGATCTGCCTTGGTAATTTTTGTGATGATAATAGTTGAATATGGTCAATAGCTTGCAATCTTATTATTATTCTTTGAAATAATCTATACTGTTGTCAGTAGACTGCAAATCAGCAATCATTACATGATTTACCTCTCTTTCTGATCTCGTGATATTTTGAATGTGTTGTGGCAAGAAAAGGTAATTGACATTCTCATTTATGATTATTTGAGCTGAGAAAAAACATAATAAAATGCATCTAGATGACTATATTGAAATATATGACCATCTATGCCAATTCAACCCAGTTTCTCAAGAGGATAATTTACCACAAGCATGGTGTAGAAACACAATCTTTGAGCAGATTGGATTCAACTTGAGAGTTGAGACCTTTCACACAGCTCTTGCATCTGTGACTGAGGGATGCTGCATGTGTTAAATTAATGCAACTAAGATGGCAAAGGGGTTGTTAATTCATATCATTCACTTTTACTCTACAGATTTGGGCATTGGCTGTTGGGAAGAAGACAGAGAAGCTTGCAACTGGAGGCACTGATGCTGTCATAAATTTTTGGCATGACTACACAGCTGTAGATAAGCAGGAAGCCCTCCTCAAAGAGGTAGGTTTCTTCATGACCCACCACTTTTTTTTCTTTCTCTTGAGGTCTTCAATATTTTCTATTTTTCCTTTGTTTGACTGTCTCCTTTTCTAGTAATGCAATGCCAAAATGAAAATGAGGTCATGTTTGCTATAATTCTAAAAGTTAAAAAGCAATTATTTTGTCTATTCAAGAGTTTCAGTGTAATAGGTTCTGTCAATGAAGCATTTTGGAAACAGTAGAACTTGTCTGTTAATGTAGTTACTGATATTATTTTGTTACTCACTCCCATTTAGTTTTTATTTATTTGGAGTCTATTCTTATGTGATTTTATCATGCTCTAATGAGATTCCACAGAGAATAAGCTCGGGCGTGAGTTGTATTATGTCAATGACCTACTAAAAGAAACTACAGAGACATTTCTAATGAAAAATCTCTTAAGAACACATAAAAAGCACAAAGAAATCATTCTCTTGACTTGATAGCAATAGTAACATGAAAATCATGGTTAAAACATAGTAAACAAATCCCCATCCATGAAAAAGACGGAGAAGATACCTCGTGGAAGAGAAGAGGAAAAGGCTGCTATAGCTATTATTTCTACTGATTGGTGCCAAATTGCTGTTCTATTTGGTCATTGGGAGCGATTTAGGAGGGCAATAGTCACGTGAACAGGATGGGAAATCAATCAAGTTAGGGTTTTGTTATCTACATAAACTGTTTTGAAAAACTAAACCAGTTTTTCTCAACTTTACCTAACACCTGGCTAATCTGCATAAATTGCCTAACCTGTCTGCCCTTTGAAAGACTTGCCTGAAGGAGACCACTTAATGCATATCAAACTGCTGGGACAGCTGCCTTACAAAACAGTGTGACAGTGGAAGTATCTGACCATTCTAAAAGTTGTCATGGTACTTGCTACTCTGGTAAAAGTGAAAACAAATACCTATGTTCCTGTGGTAGTGCTACTAAATCTCAAGTTCTTAATAGCTATATATCAATCCATATAAATTTGATCTACTATCTTTGCAGTTTGCAGATTTAACATACTACACATTACCCTGCTTTACCATTCCATGTGGTCATTTTATCATTTCTTTTATCAACATTTAGTGAGTGAGAAATGAGTTACCATTGTCAGGGTTTAAAATCTTACGTTGTTTTTGTCAGTTTATTATTAATCTACTATGGCATTTCCATTAATTTAATATGCTTTTGACTTGCTTCTGCTATGGGCTTTACTTGATGTAGGAAGAAGCAATTTTGAGAGGCCAAGAACTGGAAAATGCTTTGTCAGATTCTGACTATGCTCGGGCAATTCAACTTGCATTTGAACTTCGCAGACCGCAGAAGCTCTTTGATCTATTTTCACATCTTTGCAGGTTAGGAACAATCATTTTACCTTATTGTGTTCAACGCCCATCCTGGCTTATTTGAGGTGTGATGCAGGAGAAAGGATTCTGAAGACTCAATACACAGAGCTCTTAGTGGTTTTGGGAAGGAAGAAATATGTGTTCTTCTTGAATTTGTACGTGAATGGAATACGAAGCCCAAACTTTGTCATGTTGCACAAGTTGTGCTTAATCAAATGTTTAGAATCTTTCCTCCAACTGAGATTATGGAGGTAATTTCTATCCTAAAAAAAATTCAATAGGCATAAAGCCATAATCCCTAATGCAACGAACTTTTTTAAGTTCACTATGTCCTGCTTGTCCTGCAATCTCCTTTCTCATTTGCAAGTACTTATTCTTTTGTTGCTCTGCATTTCCAAGCATTTATTTGTCAATTTAATTGGAGAAACAAAATTGCATATGGTGTTTGACGCTTTTGCATCTCTGTTAACTAGGCAATTCAAACGATTCATTTATCCGTGAACAAATTATATTAGAAAATCTTCAGTATTGACAATGAATAGCTAGACAAGTAACCTGTGTAACTTTGTGCTGGTAATTAGTTGTTTCAGTTTTTTGACATTCGTTATTCTTTTTCCAGGTCAAAGGTGTTGGTGAACTCCTTGAGGGTCTCATACCTTATTCCCAACGGCATTTTAGCAGGATTGACAGGTTAGTTAGGAGCACCTTCTTGTTGGACTACATTTTAACGAGGATGTCCGTGCTAGATCCTGAAGCTTCAATTTTGCCAAACAATGATGACCAACAAACTTTGGCACTAGAGAACGGCAAGCTTGATCAACATGATGATCAGTTAGGCTCCGAATTATGTGAGAGCGATGCCAGATTCTATTCACTGATGCATACACAGGAGGAAATAGCAGTTGCAAAGAAAAGGAAATCTAGTAAATCAAAGAAGGGATCTGTTAAAAAAGCCAAGTTTTTGTTGACCAAGTGCGAAGAAGCGGCTCAGGTCTTGTAGAGCGGATCAATGCTATTTGTAGCAGCAAAGGATATCCGTTTTTCAGACAAATGTTTTTAACTCCGATTGTGAAAGGGGAGGAAATGGTAGATTCGGTGAACAAATCAGGTTGCGAAGCACATGAACATATTTGCCAATGCAAAGGAGGCTTAAGTGAATGCTGGTTCCGTCGCATTACTTTCCTTGTCTCACTAACACCAAGCCCTATTATCTAATAGCAATTTTGTAGTGTTTTTCGTTTTTCTAGTTGTAATAGTATTGTACACCAAACTCTTGTATTCTAGTTTTCCATTATTTATTAGTTTGGCACTCATTTATATTCTTCGATAAACTTTAGAG